>NC_061115.1:179400610-179415826 GCF_002878395.1 Capsicum annuum | reverse complement strand
CATTTTTGTTGTTTTTGATTAAGTGTAGGTGCATAAAGTACAAAGGAAGATATTATACCCAATTTTGAATTGGAAGTGAGTCATGTCAATGGTGGTAAGTCTAGGAATGATGGAACAATACAGGTAAGTAGGAGTGGTCAAATGTGTAAGGTTCAAGTATGATTTGCATTAGAGTCGCGCCTCGAGTTATGAAGGTTCGACCCAAAGAAAAAAGTTTCACGGTGTGACTTTATTTTGTGACCCCGAGGTATGGACCTTTTTCGACCAAGAGCGCGCCGTTTTTTCAATTGCCTATGCCAACATAGGCAATAGGCTAGGCGCCGTCTATGCCAACTAAGGCAATAGGCTAGGCGTCTCCTATGCCAACATAGGCAATAGGTTAGGCGCCTCCTATGCCATTTCCTATGCTCACTGCCTCACATAGGCAATAGGCTAGGCGCCGCCTATGCCAACATAGGCAATAGGCTAGGCACCGCCTATGCCATTGACTATGCTCACTGCCTCACATAGGCGATAGGCTAGGTGCCGCCTATGCTAACATAGGCAATAGTCTAGGCGCCGCCTATGCCAACATAGACAATAGGTTTGGTGCCGCCTACTTATGCTTAGGCAATGCTATAGGCGCCGCCTATCAACATAATTTTTGCGTACTAACCCGTTTGTGAATGGACCAACCCGACCCATGGCTCATCCTTTAAATATATCCTCTACACTTGAACACCACTCAATTTTTCTTAAACCTAAGCGCCGCCCAAGAACCCTTGCCCTCTCCAAGCTTTTCCCTTTTCTCATCTAATCCTGCAGGCTCACCTTCCCGATTCATCACGAGTTTATCACCAAGTAAGTTGTTCTTTCATGTTCCGTAATTGTTTCAGTGCTACGCTTATAATGGTTAACTTTATTTTGTAGTAGTGCTTGGTGATAAGAGAATGTTTAGTTTGTTATGATTTTTGAAAAATACATCTCATTGAGTGAAAGGATTCTCGTAGGTAATCTTGATTTTACTCCGGCATGTATTGATTGGTATTCAGTGTCATAATTTGTTATTATTATGGAGTTGAAATATTGAAGCTTAATGCATAATTTTAGGAGTTGTAAGCGTGACTATGTGAATGACTCGTTCATCGATGTAATGATCTTGGTTAACCACAAGTATAAGATTGTGTGATTGTTTCTAGGCCATAGCATGATAAGATTTCTATGTGGTAGTCTTGTTCAAAAATTGTATTGCCCCAATGAAATAAAGTGGGAAATGATAGTCAAGGTTACAAGATCATTGTGTGCTGCTTCTGTATACCAAACCGAGAAATTATTATGTAAAGTGAAGGGTTGAAAGTGTGACTGCACTGATAATGTTGTTGTCACATACCATCTACATGTATGTCGATGAAGTCTGAGTAATCGAACATACTCACTCAATTAGTTTGTGCAAACAAATTAAGTGTGGAGTGGTGCCATCACTATTTTCTTTTTCGATTATAGTGAATTCTACGACATGAGACTAACATGACCCTATTATGATCTCAGGTAACATGGCTTCGAAAGGACAACAGGGAAAGGAGAAAGCATCCACCTCACAAAAAGGTCAAAAATAGTTAAGAAAGGACCAGGCTGATTCCTCCTCTCATCAAGTGCCTCGACGCACTTTTGGGATCAAATAGGTTCTGGAGGAGGAAGGGAAGGAATGGTATAGAAACAATAAGGTGAAGAAATATGTACATGTTGATTTGATGCAGAAGGAGAGTTTAGCAAAGAACTGCCCTCTCATTTTGGCAAAGATTATGGCACTAAATCTTGACTTTATCTTCCGAGACATGGGTGAATGTAATCTTGATTTGACTCGAGAGTTTTATGCCAACTAGTCCCCAAATACTACGGGAAATAAAGTAAAGATTTGGGGGCAAGTCTTGCAATTGAACGCTGATTTCTTCAACTCTTTCCTGGGAACTCCAAGTGTGGATCCATCACCACTCAAGGAACTCTACAACAGACCTCCCTACAGAGCCATCAGACATACGTTGTGTGGATCAAGGTCCATGACCCGGTGGACTCGTCACAAAGATAATGATCGTCACAATACTTACCCATATGCTTGTTTGAACAGATAAGCTCGCATATGGTTAAGAATAGTCAACTCCTGCTTGATTCCTGGGACACAATACACTAAGGTCATGCGTAATTGAGTCTGCTTGGTGTATGCTCTAATGACAAATGTTCCCATCAACATTGGTGCAGTTATACGAATGTCGATGCGAAAAGCAAGGGTGCACAAAAGGTCCCATTTCAGTTTTGGCAATTTGTTGACTGCAATCTTAAGGAAAGAGCACATTGAGGAGAAGCCAGCAAACCATAAGTAGCCACATAACCCGAAGAAGGTAGATCTCACAAAAATCAAAGATCCAGAAACTGGTCAAGGCATCAACCTTACCACTGCTGAGAGACATGCTCGAGATGAGAGTTTTTTTTTGCCATCTGTATGGCATGACTCAATTTACTATGATGAATGGGGGTCGTGTGCCGATTGATGCAGAGCTTCGGTAGTTGGACTATGACTACCCGCTTAATGAGCATGCTTGGGCCATGTGTGGAGTGGGGGTAAATTTTGAGGAACCTCTAGATGATGATGTGCCGACAGACGATGATCATCGACTGCTAGACTCTGATGTAGAGGACAACTCTGATATGGAAGACAACTCTGATGATGAAGACTCTGATGATGATTCTGACGCAGGGGGTATGACCCCGGATATAGAGGAGAAGTCTGAATAACTAGGTTTTTGCTTATTTATTTACACTGAGGGCAGTGTGTTCCGTATAAGTGTAGGGTGCGGGTATATGTTTGCGAATTGCCTTGTCTGCTGTATTGCGTACTGCTTGCCTGCATTTATTCTATAGTTGTTTTGATTTAGTCGTAGTTAGTTAGTTATAATTAGTCAAATTTTTGCATGAAATTGTTCTTATAGATGGCATGGCATTATAATAGGAGTTTATGCTAAATCACTACTATTGAAACATTTAGGCTCTAAGTTGTGACTCATTCTGTGATAATTGCTTGTGGTTTAATTTATTTATCTGTTGGGTCAAGAATCTATAATGCTCCTAATTAAGTTGACCATGTGCCATATGTGTGTAAGGTTATTGTATATTCTTTGTTGCGACTGATGCTAGAACTTGCCTAGTGTGTGTGTGAAGCGAAATAAAGATTGTGAGTTTAGGAGATGATTTAGGCATTTCTTTGGCAGCCCTTATTTTTATCTTCTTTTTACCTACCTTTGTACATTGTCCTAGTGAACACCCATTGAGCCTTTAGCTATTTTCTTTGGCAATCCCATATGTAGCCTAATCCATTTTTTTGAAAAGACCATAATTTGATCCAAAAGCTCCTAAGCGCTTTAAATTGTGGAATCAAGTTGAGTAAAGAGTGTGGCAAAAATAAGAGGAAAAGGGTGAAAGTGATGCCCCAAAGTTTAGTTATTGGTACATGAAAATATTGTGATCGAGGGTGGCTATCATAGGGATGCTTAATAAAAAAAAAAAAAAAGAATAAATAAAGAAAAAAAAATGAGAGTTGTATATTCCTATCATTGTGTTTTTGATTGAGTAACAAAATGGGTAAGAGGGGGTTGGTAGATGAAAGGAAGGTAGAGTGGTTGTTAAAACTTAGTGTAAATGGCATAATGTAGTGTATTAAAACGGTTAGGGAACATAGTCACCATTTCTGGACAAAATAGTCCTACCTGTCCCTTTAGTCTACATTACAACCCGTAAAGACCTATTTGATCTTAACCTTAGCATTCTGATATTAGTGGAGCATTACACTAAGGGCAAGCATATGGTCATCAGTTGTAATCTAAGAAATCTTTGTGAGAGTGAGAGCAAGCAAGTTCTTATATCCATATTTCTGAAAAATGCAAAACTATGAGTGATTATGGGTAACATTTTGTGTGAGCGCACATGGTTGATGATTTTTGGGTAGTTTTATATGATTTTCTTTGGCTTAACTTGTGTATACGAATTAACCAACTTAATGAGTCTATATTGGAGGGTGAGTTGTTTCTAGTAATGATCAAGAAATCTACTCTTTGTTAATAATTGTCGTGTATGTCTTGTTGAAAATTTTGTGTTGCTCTTGTGAAGTTTAGTTAGGTATTTGCATGGATGTACTATTTTGTTCAAGAACAAACAAAGCTTTAAGTGTGGGGTGGTGATGTTGGGCGTATTTATACGTCTAAGCACCATAACTTACCCATGTTTCAGCTAAGTTTTGAGAATAAAATACATAAGTCTTGCACTTTTAGTCTATTTTTAGTTAAGTGAGCTGACCTATGTGATTGACATGCTTTTCAGGTACTAATGCGGAAGATTTCAGCACTTTGGGGACCTGTGGACAGCAAAGGAAAACTTCACATAAAAAGGAAAGAAGCTTTTGGACTGAATGTGTTGTATGGGAACTTTTTCCCGAGCAAATTGAATATTTTTAAATAGTTAAGGATGCAGTAGCAATTTATTAGAGAAGGATATTATTAAAAGCCTTATGGCTGAATTTTTAGGGATAGTTCAATTATTCATGTTCTGTATTATTTTTGAAAACAAGAACGGACGGCTTAGCTTGAGCACGAAGAGAGAGAAACGAGTTTCTCTCTTAATTTCGCTAGACATCTTCATCACCAAGATCATTCTAAGTTTTGGTATGATGAATATTTCTATGTTGATTTCTGTTTTATTCATGAGTAGCTAAGCTCGTTTGTTAGGGTTATGGAAACCTTGTAATATACGCTCTATTGCTATGGGTTTTGTGATTTTATGATGTGTCACGCCACTTATATCATTACTCTCTTCATTTTGATTGAATTCTCGTGGTTGCAAACATAGGGAATGCGCCATTATAGCAATAACTTGTTCGTTAGAAACGTTAATGTTTGGAAAAGAGAGTGTGACGAGAAATTAGGGTTTCCAACCTCTAATTTACACGTTAATGCCCTAGCAGGATTAACTTCTTGGAGAGTTCATACAATTTGTTGTACATTTTAGATTCGAAAGAACTAAGGTGAATAAATCCTTGATGGTTGAAAAACACTTGGATTTAGAATTAGAATACGTCTCTCTATAAGTGCATGTATGCATAAAATTTGTATTACTCATAGTTAATAGAGAAGTAGAAGCTACAAGGTGGACATAACCCTAACTTATCATTCTCTGTGATCAAATATTATTACACATATCTTTTCATTCGTTACATTAATAATATTATTGTGCACTTAAACCAAAACCCCCCTTATCTTGGAACCTTCGATCAACAGTCTAATAATAATCGCAATACTTAGTGACCATAGTATTCCTTGTGGGATTCGACACCCAACCCAGTTGGGTTCTATATTTGACAGCGACCGCTTACACTTTCTAACGAGAGTTGTAATTTAGGCGTATCAATATTCTTACCTGAAAATATAGCTGTGTGCCTAGAGCCATGTAATTTTATCATGATACTCTCAGTCAAGCTATGATCTATAGAATTCAGTCAGTCATGTGACTCAGGAAAATCTAGTAACCCCAGTAACCTCAGTAGTTCAGTAATCTCGGTGATCTTAGTACTCAGTAATATTTGTAACCTCAGTATTCAAAGTCAATCTTAGTAATTTCAGCACTCTCAACCAGTCTTTAGAACTCAGTACATTCCATCAGTCATCGGAATCCAGTAAACTTAGTTTAGCTCCGCTAAACAATTCCACTAGTATCAGTCTAGTTAATTAGTATCAGTTCATCTATTCAGTTTAGCCCAGTTATTCAGTTCAGTGTCCTTCAGATGGGAGTAGGATTCAGCACCGAGTGAACCTAGGGATGGGGACTCACCCGCTAGATTAGGACTGAGATCCTTAGAAGAAATCCCTAATTTCCAGAACTACGTAGCCAGCATATGTACGAGATGTCACCCATTAGATAGGACTGACATACTCAGGGGTCACCCGTTAGAACATTTATATATATAGGACTGATCCCAGGAATCACCCGCTAGATTAGGACTGACTCCACAATAGATGTCTTTACTGGTGGCGCGGTACTGACACCCTTCTAGTCAGGGCAGAGATTGGACCCCAGTCATCTTATCTTGGGGAATATGGTTAGATGAACACATCCCACAATTTCAGTTACAGATTTAGGACTGTCACACACAATCAACTCAGCTTTGTTGTACAGATTCAGTACTATTAGATACAGTCAATGCTTATTATTGTAAATAGCCTTCAAGATCACCCATTAGCTAGGACTGATCTCAACTATGATTAGTCAGTATCAGAATTATTAGATTTAAAGATTATCCGCTAGATAGGACTAATCTCAAACTAAGTCAAATCATCCTTATTATAAGTATACTCATGATCATCCACTATATAGGACTGATCTCAGATTTAGTTACTCCAAGTTGAACGAAACTCAGATAGTCTCATCAAAACTTAGACTGTCAGATACAATCGCTCAGTATCAGTTACATCGGTTAGGCTGATCATCACAGTTATATTAGTTAAATTAGTTTTCTTAACTCTTGTATCAGTCATATCAGTTATCTAAATTCAAGATATTAGTATTTAGCTTCAGGACTGTCAGACACAGTCAACCAGACCATTTCTTCATAATTCAAATTGTCAGAAATAGTCATTCATCTATTCAGTATCTCAGTATCAGTACACTCATGTTGTCAGTATTCAGACTCAGTAGTTAGTATCTCCACGAGTTCAGTTACAGTTATGTATGCATATATGTATTCTCACGTTTATATTAATCAGCATTGTTCATGCATATAACCCTTTGCATTTAGCCTATCTCACTCGTATACTCAGTAAATTCAGACGTACTGATACATTTGTGCTATGGTGCTTTCTCTTATATTACACCATAGGTTCAGAGGCACGAGCTCCAGATCAGCAGTAGCATTCCAGTGTTCAGAGTTTGCAGTGAGTCCTTTTCATTCAAGGACGATATGATTATTGCTTCATTTGTTGTTTTAGTTCAGTTGCTAGATGGAGTTAGTTGGGTACATGTCCCATCAACTCCTTATTCAGACAGTTTAGAGGCTTTCCAGATTATAGCATGTTAGACAGTTATTTCAGATTTGTTTGGGTATTGTTATACCATTTTCAGACATTTTTTTATCAGACATTTATTCAGTTCGAACCTTATGGCCTTTCATGTTTATGTTTCTGCATTTTATGATATATTATGCAGTATACAAGTATAGATATCAGTCATGGATTAGATTGTGGTCCTTCGGGGTCATGAGCACCATGTAGCATTTCGGTTCAAAAAATTGGGGTGTTACAAAAGGACTCTAGATTTGGGATTTTTGAGGTGTGTAAATACTAAAGAAGCTTTAAAAATCATGACTGAAGTACATTCTGGAATTTGTGGACCATATATAAATGGATATGTTTTGGAAAAGAAAATACTTTGAGCAGGTTACTATTGGTTCACCATAGAGCAAAATTCCATCCGTTTTTTTCGTAAATGTCATGAATGCCAAGTACACGGGGACTTGATACATTCCCCTCCATCTGAGTTGCATACAATAACTGCTCCATGGCCTTTTATGATTTAGGGAATAGACGTAATTAGACCAATTGGATCGAATGCCTCGAATGGACATAGGTTCATCTTGGTATCCATTGATTATTTCACAAAGTGGGCGGAAGCAACAACTTTCAAGTCAGTGACCAAGAAAGCGGTGGTTGATTTTGTTCACTCTAACATCATTTATCGGTTTGGCATTCCAAAGATAATTATCACAGATAATGCTGCAAATTTCAATATCATTTGATGCAAGCAGTGTGCCAACAATTTAAGATTATGCATAGAAATTCAACTCCTTATCGTCCAAAGGCAAATGGGGCTGTAGAAGCTGCCAACAAGAACCTAAAGAAAATACTCCACAAGATGGTGCAAGGTTCCCGACAATGACATGAAAAGTTCCTTTTTCTTTTTTGAGTTATCGTACTACAGTTCGGACTTCAATTGGAGCAACTCCTTACTCGTTGGTATACGGAACTAAAATAGTTATACCTACAGAGATTGAGATTCCATCTCTTTGAGTAGTTGTAGAAGCCAAAATTAATGATGATTAGTGGGTCAAAACTAGATTGGAGCAATTAAGCTTGATTGATGAAAAAATATTAACGTCAGTATGTCATGGAAAACTATACCAGAAGAGAATGGCATGGGCATATAACAGAAATATGCATCACAGACATTTTGAAGCTGGTCAATTAGTGTTAAAACGCATCCTTCCCCATCAGATTGAAGCAAAAGTCAAGTTTTCTCCTAATTGGCAAGGACGGTTCATGGTGAAGAAAATGTTACCTAATGGTGCATTATATCTAACTGATGTAGAAGGCAAAATGAAAGAAATACCGGTCAATGCTAATGCAGTTAAGAGATATTATGTATGATATTCATGTAGAATTATGTCATGTATGTTTTGTACTTGCATTTTTAAAAAGATTGAAATAATGAAAGTGCTCTACTATCCAAATATTACGTCAACCCTTGCATACCCCTTTAAGCTTTAATTCAATTTTTCTTTCATAACCCTCTTTCATAACACACTTCCTAGTCTAGATAATTCGAGTTTCATTTATTAGGTGACGCACTTCCTAACTTGAACATTCACTCCTAGA
Organism: Capsicum annuum; assembly: GCF_002878395.1. Classification (NCBI taxonomy): domain Eukaryota; kingdom Viridiplantae; phylum Streptophyta; class Magnoliopsida; order Solanales; family Solanaceae; genus Capsicum; species Capsicum annuum. The sequence continues at coordinate 179,407,160 of NC_061115.1, read as the reverse complement.
AGACGCACTTTCTAGTCGAGTCATTTCATTTGACCCCTAGGAGATGCACTTCCTTATCTGGGTATGTCAGTTTTCATGTGTTAGGTGACGCACTTCCTAATTTGAACCATCACTTCTAAAAGACGCACTTTCTAGCCGAGTTCTTCAATTTAATTCTTAGGAGACACACTTTCTAATTTTGGTCATACGTTTTACTCTGAAGAGACGCATTTCTTTAGCAACTCCTTGATTCATCTCTTTATTATACTTTTCAAAAGTTGTGATCTGATGACACTCACAAAATTTTCTAGAGCAAACTGGGGCAAAATTTTGTTCATGTTTTATAGAAATTTATTTTATGATCAGAACCCTCCTGAAGAATGGGACAGGACCTACCTGAAGAATGAGAATTTATTTTTTGCTCAGGACCCTCCTGAAGAATGGGATAGGACCCTTCTGAAGAATGAGAATTTATTTTACGCTCAGGACCCTCCTGAAGAATGGGAAAGGACCTACCTGAAGAATGAGAATTTAATTTTTGCTCAAGACCCTCCTGAAGAATGGGAATTTACATTTTGCTCAGGACCCTTTTGAAGAATGAGAATTTATTTTTCACTTAGGACCCCCTGAAGAATAGGATAGGACCCAACTGAAGAATGGGAATTTATTTTTTGCTCAGGATGCTCCTGAAGAATGGGACAAGACCCTCCTGAAGAATGAGAATTTATTTTATGCTCAGGACCCTCCTGAAGAATGAGAATTTATTTTATGCTAAGGACCCTCCTGAAGAATGGAAATTTATTTTATGTCCAGGACCCTCCTGAAGAATGGAATGCTATTTTTCTGTTTCACCTTTTATTTGAGTTCAAGAACATATTTTAAAATAAGAGAAAAAAGAAAATCCAGGAGTCCGCCTGAAGAATAGGGTGAAGTAAAAGAAAGTCCAGGAGCCCACCTGAAGAACAGGGTGAAGAAAAAAAGTAAGTCCAGGAGCCCAGCTGAAGAACAGGGTAAAAAAAAAAAGTAAGTCCAGGAGCCCGCCAGAAGAACAGGGTGAAGAAGTTGTAAGTCCAGGAACCCGCCTGAAGAATAGGGTAAACATTATCAGTTGTAAGTCAGGAGCCCGCCTGAAGAATAAGGTGAAAATTTTTAAGTCCAAGCAAGAAGAAAATCTGAAGAATAAATCAATTGTCGAATTCCCTTCTAATGCCAAAAACCAACGATGAGGAACATTTCATGTATCAAGTTCAACTCAGGATAGTGAGTATCTCACCATTTGATAAGTCAGGAAGATTCAAATCAAGATTCCAAATTAAGCAGCATAGACAGGATCTTTCACTTATATCTTTATTTTTTTTGTTATTCAGTTCAATATAAAAGCAGAATGTTGTGAACCGAAGACTCGACGGAACCTGACTCGAACTCTAACTCACTGTCTCTCCATTTTACCTTTGAACCAATGTGACCTGATTCCCTTATAACCCGGGATATATAGGCAGTCCAAAGCCAGGACTCGATCAAATCTTTTATTTTTTTAATTTAATTTTATTTTATTTTATCTTCACTTTTTGAATAATCGGAGGGTCAAAAATCATCTCTTTGTCTACTTCTTTGTATGAAAACTCTTCGAGATTTCAAATAAAGAGGGGCAAAATGTAGACACGTGATTTTGACCCTCCCCGAGTTTAATATATATATTTTTCAGTATTAAAAATTTATATTGGGTCCGATATTATTTTAACTCTTAATTTATTTTTTTTTATAAATTTTTAGATGAAAATAAATAAATAAATAAAGTTACATTTTTAATTATTTTAATTTTATTTTTATTTTAAAAAAATATAATTAAAAAATACTTTTTTAAAAAAAATTAATTAGTATATTTAAATATAAAAATTAACTAGTTATTATTATGTTTATTATTGCTATTATTATTTTTTATTTATTTATTATTTTAATTTATTATTATTATTATCTATAATAGAAATTAAAAGCGAAAAAAGATTCAAAATTTAAAAAAAATAAAAAAATCGTATCCCTTTGTCTGATTAACTGTTCCCCCCAAAAGTCCTTTTATTTAAGGACTTCCTTCCACCTTAGACAACCCAGAGACAGACATACATTGATCTATCAAAAACCAAACACTGAAAAAAAAATCAGTCAAAGTAAAAAGAGAGAGTGAGTGAAACATTCAAAATCATCAAAAAAACATCAAACAATAAAAGAGAAAAGTGTGAAGTTGAACTACACGTGACCTGATTCCCTTATCACCAGGGATATGTAGGCGGTCCAAAACTAGAACTCGATCGCATCTCCTTTTTCTTTTTCTATTTTTTCGAATAATCAGAGGTTCAAAAATTATTTCTTTGTCTACTTCTTTGTATGAAAACTCTTCGAGATTTCACACAAAGAGTGGCAAAATATAGACACGTGATTTTTTACCCTCCCCGAGTTTTAACGTACTTTTTGGTATTAAATATTTATATTTTTATTCGATATTTATTAAAATCTTATTTTATTTATTTTTATAAATTTTAGAGGAAAATAAATAAATAAATAAAGTTACATTTTTGAAAATATTTTTATTTTTAATTTTGTTTTTTAAAATAATACAAAAAATTCAAAAAAGATATATTTCTATTTTAATTTTATAAATAATCTAGGAATTTTAATACTACTTTAATTATATTTATTTTTGAATATTTATAAACTTTTATTGTATTTTCTTAAATGTAAAAATTAATTAGTTATTATTATATTTATTATTATTATTATTTTATTTATTAATTCATTTTATTATTATTATTATTATTATTATTATTATAATTAATAGTAATTAAAAACATGATAAAAAATAAATAAAAATTTTCAAAATTCAAAATCCTAAACTACCCAACTGTCCCCCCCAAGACACCCCCTCTATTTAAGGACTCTTCCTAAAGACAGACAAAGGGGAACTACGTACATTTTATTAGATGGAGATTGAAAGTAAAAAAAAAAAGAATCAGAGAAAACAGGGAGCGAATATCAGTGAAAAGCAAAACAGAGAAGAAAACAAATAACAGAAAGGGTTGTGATTCGAGTCTCATATTTTCATTCAAGGTTTCGGTGACAACATCTTGCTTTTGTATTCAATTAAAGTTGACATATAGGTTTTATTTCAATCCTATTTCATTTATGTTGTAAGTTTACTGTAGAAAAGTATGAATGAAAATATTCAAGTAGATTTTCTGCATTATTAGCGTATGTAGTTGAATAATTATGTGAATTGTTGTTATTCTATGTTATGCAATTATGTTACTGAATATTGATATATTTACATACTGATATTCACACACTCACAACCAGTTCACTGTACGGACACCCACACACTAAAACTCACATCTCATACATCGACCATTATGCACACACTCACATAGGAGTGAAAACAGCCCGAGAAAGATAAGAAAAGAGATGAGAAATAACCAGCGAGAGACATAGCAGATAGGAAAGAAAGAAAAACAGGTTTGGGTCTAGTGTGACGGTCAAATCAGTTGAAAACAAGCAAACTGACAAATCCTATGGCTTTTACGAGCCGTGCCGTCACACCGCCCTCTTTCCTTTCTCCCCTCCCCATTACGCTTGCCCCCGAAAAATGGTGAACTGTCGCCGGCGAAGCCACCATTTTCCCATTCCATCACCAAACCGTCGAAAAATCCAAGAAAAATGGTGACCAAGTCGTTCTTCACTGGATCTGCGAAAACCAACCCATCCCGTCTTGTTTTCGATGAGATCCATCAAAAACTCGTCGAAAAATCATTGAAAATACACTGAAAAAGTCAAAACCGGTCTCCCACTACCGGAAAATCCTAAAATATCATCGACTAAATCCACCCTTCGCCAGAAACCCTCAAATTCGACCCATGGAGTCGATTCCGATGACATTGTTAGTCCCGACAATGTTTGTCTTAGTGGTGGTGGTTTCGGTTATTGTTGTTGTGGTTACTATTTAACATAAACTGATATAGATGAATCAATATACGTTGTATGACATAGTTGCAAGTTGATAAATTTGTACTGTCCAATTAAATAAAGAAAAATAAATAAAATAACAAATGTGTAAAGATACGTGCTACCCTCTTTCTAATTAAACTCCAATTATAATTAGTTTAAGATTTATAATATGCTTTTCTTTTAAGTTATTTTTTTTATTATTATTATTATTATTTTATGTATATATATATAGTTAATTTTATTGGTATTTGTGTCTTGTAATTATAAATCTAATTGAGCTTTTGATAGAACTTTGCCATGTATTGTCAATCATCAAGAGTAATAACAAAGAAGTAAGTAGTATTGACTTAATCCTCATTACAATAATATTTGTCCACTATTCATTTGATATATATATATATATATATATATATATATATATATATATATATATATATATATATATATGTATGTATGTATAGGTATATGTATATATATATGTTAAGAATAAATAAATAATAAAAATAATTTGACTATACATTTTTTGTAAGGATTCATAATAAAGTTAGCATAATATGAGTAATTGTATATAGTTTCCTATCTTATTTTATTATTTATAATTTTCTTATTTTATTCATTATCATTAATAAAATTTAATAATTATTTGTTAAGTTAATTGATCACCTTAAATAAATATTGTTTAAATATTATTAATGTTAGGAAACATGTCAACTGAATAAGATTATTATAAGTCTAAGTGACGAACTAATGCCTTTAACATTAGACAAGTTTTAGGCATGTTTTAAAATTTTTTATCTCGATTAAGAATGCGGTGTACACATCTTTATGAGATATTTAAAAATAATTCAAGGATGCAATAATGCACCTTGACAAATATTTTCTAAAATTAACTTTTATCGGTTTAATACAAGAATTATAGACAGCTATCAGGCATTAAAAATGAGCGAATTTAGGCCCTAACATGATTCATCAAAAATAGTTTAAGTTAGGTAGAGTCAATAAAGCGACCGTGGTAGAACCACGGGACTCGAGGGGTACCTCACACCTTCTCCTCGGTCAACAGAATTCTTACCCAGTCTTCTATTTTCGCAGACCAATAAAGAGTCATTTTCTTTTGATTAGGGATTCAATAAGGCGACTTGGAACACCAAAATTCGATTTCAAGTGGCGACTCTGTAATTAAAATAATCCCTATTTAATACCGCCACTTTAATTGAAAAAATCCTTCGACTTACGACATCTTGGGCGAAAAAGGGGTGTGATAAAACGACACTTCAAATTAAACTATTTTCACAGAAATGGTCATGCAATTTAAATTCCACTTTCTAGCCATTTCAATTTGCTGGCTTATTCTATACCATTTCTACATACCTTCTATACAGTTTCTATATATATCTTATACATATAAATATTCCATACAAAAATTATACAGTTTTGATGCACAATTTATACAATAATTGAACTTTTTTTTTTTACACATTTTATACAACAATTATAAAATTTTTATACACTTTCTATATGTTTTTTATATATATTTTATTCATATACATATTTGATACATATATCTTATATAGATACATATTCTATATAATAATTATATCATTTTTATATAATTATATTTAATTATTATTTCTAAACAATAAAAAAAAAAGCAAAATATTTTTTCAGTTAAAAAATTTATAGCAAAAAAAACTGAAATATCTTTAAAAGGGCCGAATGAATCAAGTTGAAAACTGTATCAATATTATATATGGACTGTATCTGAATTTCATAGGCCGAAATAACCCAAATCAAGAAATGACTATAAAGTGAAAATAGTATATTCGACTGTCCACTTTTTGGAAAGATATCAAATTTAGGCTATTTATTTTAAAAAATGCTATAGAGTGTCCTTTTTCCTATAATTTTAGTACATGCACTATTCACTTTCAACACATAGTATAGATTTTTTTTATCAAAATAAGCATAATAAATTTAAGACATTTATAATACATCTATATTGGATGCATAATTCACTTTTAGTACATAGTATAATACTAGATACCCGTGCCTGTGCAAGGCACAAGCATTTTGACAACACTAATGTGCAAAAGAGAACCAACTTTGGGAAATATTATTTCCTACTTGTTTTAATTGTTTAGTATAGGAGTAAAAGAAAATAAATGTAGTACAATGAACCGATATTAACATAATATATTCATTCAATGTGGAACAAAATTGAGCTTGCTAGACTGGTCCAAACAATACAAAAGTTATTATATAAGTGGATAAAAATCTAGCTAGATTGTTGCAACTATGGTTGGCGGCACGTCTTTCGTTTGAACATTCCTGGAAAAGTATATGATGCACGTCATACGTCGATTTCAAAATATTTATTGCACCATAAAACTACTGAAATACCCTTGATAGTCATTTAATAAGGAACAAGAAGATATTTATAAAAAATTACTACCATGTATAATTCAATTATAAAGGTATAAATAAAAATATTAATAAAATAATATATGAGGACAAAATTAATAAATATAAGAAAAAAATAATATGCATGTGTAACCATTTTATTGCACCATAAAAATGA
>NC_061115.1:179360750-179397610 GCF_002878395.1 Capsicum annuum | reverse complement strand
ATCATGGCTTGACTGAGAGTATCCTGATAACATGACATGGATCTAGGTACAGAGCTATATTTTTGGGTAAGAATACCCCCAGGACTCGATGAAAGGAAACCGACAAAACATGACTGACTTGATCATAAGATTAGAGTCCATAATTTACATTGTCATAAGTAGGAGATATTATACTTCATGTAGTTCTTCAACATCTTAAGCATGGTAGGGAGTGCATGGATATATTTCATGTATATATAGTATATCTCCATTGTCATACATGTTTCATACCACAACAATAGAAACACATCAATAGCATGGAATTTATATTGAAGTTTATAGCTAACATGGACTTTTCATTTAGATATCATGGAACCATGTAAACATGAATTTCTAGCATCCTAAGCATTTTATCAAACACCTTGCATGCATAATATTGAGCATAGGTGTACTTAACAAATTTAGAAATCTTGAACCACCCAAATTCATGGGTTTCCAACTAACCTATTCACATGATTCATGAAAAACACATCAAGACACAACCTTGAATCCAAACAACAATCATTAAAATGAATATAGTCATAAAACAACAAGGAAATCATAATTTATAATTTAAAACATGATTCTTGAGCTCCGTGGATGAAAGGGACCCATAGATGAACACTACGTATACCTTAAAGCTTGATCTTAAAAGAAATCTAATGTTTCAGAAGGTTCCTGAAGAAATCCTTAGGCTTGCCCTTGATTTTTCTTGACTTGGGTGTAACCCCTTTGGGAAAGAATGTTCTTGTTCCTGAGGAGATAATCTAGAAAGAAAACCCTAATCTTGTGGTTAAAAGTGTAAGAGAGGGTTTTTGAGATGCTTAACTGAAGAAAAATGGGAAAAATTATGCCTCCTTAGGGTTATAAGTTGTGGGAAGTGAAGGGAAAAGACCAAAATACCCTTATGAAATAAATTCTCAGTTTCTAAAAATAATAGCTGACGACATTTATGATCAGGCATCAAAAATATCATCACACAGGAGCTGGAATTGATGGTTTCTGCCTAAGTCTGACGACCTTCGTGGTAAGGCATCACAAATATGGTAAGCTACCACGAATATCGTCACTTAGGAGCTGGTTTCTGTCTAAGGCTAACGACCTTCGTGGTAGGGCATCACAAATGTGGTAAGCTACCACGAATGTCGTCACACAGGAGCTGGTTTCTTCCAAGGGCTGACAACCTTCGTGGTAGGGCGTCACAAATGTGGTAAGCTACCACGAATGTTGTTACACAGGAGCTGGATTCTGCCTAAGGCTGACGACCTTCGTGGTAAGGCATTATAAATATGGTAAGCTACCACGAATGTCGACACACAGGAGATGGATTCTGCCTAAGGCTGACGACCTTCATGGTAGGTCGTCACAAATGTGGTAAGCTACCACGAATGTCGTCACACAGTTTCCAGCCTGACATGCTGGAGTAAATTAGGAATAACTCTTTGCTCCGATATCAGATTTAGGAAAAATTGGTATCGTTGGAAAGCTAATTAAATTATATATTTGTTGATATGTCATGAGCTCAAAAATTCCAAGTATAATGAGAGATATGCTCATTTGAATTTGACTATACCAATATCCTTCTCAAGAATTCAATCGGTAAGGAATATTTTGATTCGTCTGATAGCTGGGAGTTATTTGAAGCCTTAATATACATATAACCTACTCATAAAACTATAAAATAACCATGATGTACTATGCATAAGCTTGGTACATGGCTCTAATATTGGTTTGAATTTTTTGGGGTATTATAATATCTCCCCCTTGGAAACATTCGTCCTCGAATAATGACTGCTTGAGAGGAGAGAAAAGATAAAATGATGCATATATAGCATGAATGAATGATCATGATTTTATGGATGACATGACTGAAAACTGAGCATATCATACTGTAAATGCATATCTGATGCATGGGTAGCTGATTTATGAATGTAGGACTGAGTGTTTCGATAAACTGTGTTTCTCAAACTGAGAATGCATATCTGATGCTTAACTGATAAGTTGAATCCATGCATATCTAATGCATGATTATATGACTGACATGATACGTGAATACATGACTGAAAGTACTGATAAGCTGACCACGCATATCTGATACGTGAATACATGATTGAACTGACTCAGGAACATGCAACTGAACATGCAATGGTAAAGGCACTAAGATTGAACTGAAACATGAGAACATGACTGATTCTGCTACGTAACATATGGACTGAACATCATGAATTGAACTAAACCTCTAAATACTTGACTTACAGCTGAGGTCTAACTTGAAGGTCAACTTATGAGTACCCTCTATTCTAGACTGAAATCATTATACAAGGGGAAATTGAAAGATCTAAGGCATGAGAGTGTTAAGAGAAAGTGGGGTATCTCCCCCTTGGGACGCTATGTCCCTCTAAGAATGCTTACCTTACGGAGATACTGGGTGATGCATAGGGCATCTACGAACTATATTATAACTAAACTTTGGGAGTCTTAAACTAATGCATGATGCATGAGATAAACTAAACTTGCAACTACTAGGAAGTTCTACATTTAAATAGTTACTTTCTCTGAGATTTTGGATAGCATGAATAGATACAAGGATGAGAAAACAAGCTATACAAATCTGACTGCTCGATTGCTAAACTGACTTGCTGGATTTACTAGCTAACTCATACTGAAACATATGCTCGAATAAGAGAAAAAGATCTAACAATACATACTATGAACATGAAATACTGGTAACATACACGAATCTAAGTCAGGGAAACTTTTTGGATTAGGATGGGTCTGGAGTGCATAAAGTCTATTCTGACGCTGACCACTATTGGTACCTTACTGACGCAACTCCTTACCCCTTTGTGCTAGAAATCTACACTCTTTCATCCTATGGCCTAACTTGCCACACCCAAAGCATACATCACTGCCTGTAATACATGTACCTAGATAATTCTTACCACACTCTTCGCAAAGCGGATAAGACCTCTATTTTCACTACCCTGGACCTCAGAGCCTGGCGCTCCATTATAACGATCATTTCTAGACTTAGGTGCTAGTGCACTAGCTGAGGATAGAATTGGGACTAAAATTTTTTGACTATGCTAAGAACGGTTACCACCCTGTGACTTAAGCTGAGCAAAGCTGAAACTACCTGTCCTTGCTCTCTTGCTCTGTCTCTCTCTCATCCTAATCTTATACTCCTCTATCTACTGAGCATGTGTCATAAGTCTGGCTAAAGTTATATCACTATTCAACATGGTAGATCTGTACTCGACTATCATTCACCCCTGACACAAACTTACTTATCTTAGCTCTACTATCTGCAACCACATGAGGGGCATATCTGGCTAATTGAGTTAACTTGAGAGAATACTCCTTTACCGTCATACTGCACTGCCTGAGGTTCATGAACTCTAGTACCTTAGCTTCTCTAAGCTCTAGTGTAAATAATCTATTAAGGAAAGCAGAGGAAAACTTCTCCCACTCTATAGGGCATGCATCATCTAACCTTTCTGACTTCCACTGCTTGTACCAAGTATGAGCGACATCCTGTAATTGGTATACGGCTAACTCAGCACTCTGAACAGTAGTAATCCCCATAACATCTGTCACCTTATGAACCTGATCTAGGAATTCCTACGAGTCCTCATCTGACTTAGACCTTGTGAAGGAAGGAGGATTCATTCGGGTGAAGTCCCGAATTCTAGCTGCAGCTGAATTGGCCACTGGGTTGCCAAAATGATAGCTGGTCATTCATTCTGGGTAGCAACTGACTGAGAAAAAGTGGTGAATGCATCCCTAAACTCCACATGAGAAACATGGTCGCCCAAAGGGTTCTCAAGCTGAGGGGCTGACTGATTCCCATTTCTTCTTTTAGGAGGCATGTCTGTAGAAGAAAGGGAGAAATGGATTAGACAGAGATTATGCTCACTGGCACGACATGAATATTTAAAGAAGGGAAACTATTCCTAAAACATCTCATAGTCTCCTTCACATAAGTGTGGTGCACAACACACGCATGTACAAGACTCTACTAGATGCGGCTTTCAGACTTTCTAGGACTCTATTGAACCTTAGTATCTGATACCAAGTTTGTCACACCCCAATTTTCTGAGCCGAAATGCTACACAGTGCTCATGACCCGAAAGGACCATAAGCTAACCCATGACTGATATCTATACCTGTATACTACATAATATATCATAAAATACGAAAACATGAACATGAAAGGCCATAAGGTTCGAACTAAATAAATGTCTGATAATAAAATGTCTGAAAATAGTATAACAATACCTAAACAAATCTGAAATAACTGTCTGACATGCTATAGTCTAGAAAGCCTCTAAACTATATGAATAAGGAGTTGATGGGACATGTCCCCAACTAACTCCATCTAGCAACTGAACTAAAACACCAAATAAAGCAATAATCATATCGTCCTCGAATGAAAAGGACTCACTGTAAACTCTGAACACTGGAATACTACTGCTGATCTAGAGCTCGTGCCTCTGAACCTATAGTGTAACATAAGAGAAAACACCATAGCGCAAATGCGTTAGTACGTCTGAATGTACTGAGTATATGAGTGAGGTAGGCTAAATGCAAAGGGTTATATGCATGAACAATGCTGACTAATATAAATGTGAGAATACATACATGTATACATAACTGTTACTAAATTCATAGAGATACTGACTACTGAGTCTGAATACTGACAACATGAGTGTACTGATACTGAGATACTGAATAGATGAATGAGTATTTCTGACAGTTTGAATTATGAAAAACTGGTCTGGTTGACTGTGTCTGACAGTCTTGAAGCTAAATACAGATATCATGAATTCGGATAACTGATATGACTGATACAAGAGTTAAGAAAACTAATATAACTGATATAACTATGACGATCGGCCTAACCGATTTAACTTATACTGAGCGACTTTATCTGACATTCTAAGTTCTGATGGAACTATTTGAGTTCCATTCAACTTGGAGTAACTAAATCTGAGATCAGTCCTATCTAGCGGGTGATCATGAGTATACTGATAATAAGGATGATTTGACTTAGTCTGAGATCAGTCCTATCTAGCAGGTGATCTTTAAATCTAATGATTTTGATACTGATTAATCATAGTTGAGATCAGTCCTAGCTAATGGGTAATCTTAAAGGCTATTTATAATGATAAGCATTGACTATATTTAACAGTACTGAATCTGTACTACTAAGCTGAGTTGACTGTGTCTGACAGTCCTGAATCTGTAACTGAAACTGTGGGATGTGTTAATCTAACTGACATGCCCTAAGCTAAGATGACTGGGATTCAATCTCTGCCCTAACTGGAAGGGTGTCAGTACCGCGCTACCAGTAAAGATATCTATTGTGGAGTCAGTCCTAATCTAGCAGGTGACTCCTGGGATCAGTCTTATACATATAAATGTGCTAACGGGTGACCCCTGAGTATGTCAGTCCTATCTAATGGTTGACATCTCGTACCTACGCTGGCTGCGTAGTTCTGGAACTTAGGGATTGCTTCTAAGGATCTCAGTCCTAATCTAGCGGGTGAGTCCCCATCCCTAGGCTCACTAGGTGCTGAATCCTACTCCCATCTGAAAGACACTGAACTAAATAACTAGGCTAAATTGAATAACTGAACTGATACTAATTAACTAGACTGATACTAGTGGTATTGTTTAGAGGAGCTAAACTAAGTTTATTGGATTCCAATGACTGACGGAATGTACTGAGTTCTGAGTACTGGTTGAGAGTACTAAAATTACTGAGATTGACTTTGAATACTGAGGTTACAAATATTACTAAGTACTGAGATCACTGAGATTACTGAACTACTGAGATTACTGGGGTTACTAGATTTTCATAGAGTCACATGACTGACTGAATTCTATAGATCATGGCTTGACTGAGAGTATCGTGATAACATGACATGGCTCTAGGCACACAGCTATATTTTCAGGTACGAATACCCCCAGGACTCGATGAAAGGAAACTAACAGAACATGACTAACCTGATCATAAGAATGGAGTCCACAATTCACATTGTCATAAGTAGGGGATATTATACTTCATGTTGTTCTTCAACATCTTAAGCATGGTAGCGAGTGCATGGATATATTTCATGTACATATAGTATATCTCCATTATCATACATGTTTTATACCATAACAATAGCAGCACATCAATAGCATGGAATTTATATTGAAGTATATAGCTAATATGGACTTGTCATTTAGATATCCTGGAACTATGTAAACATGAATTTCTAGCATCCTAAGCACTTTATCAAAAACCTTGCATGCATAATATTGAGCATACGTGTACTGAACAAATTTAGAAATCTTGAACCACCCAAATTCATGGGTTTCCAACTAACCTATTCACATGATTTATGAAAAATACATCAAGACACAACCTTGAATCCAAACAACAATCATTAACATGAATATAGTCATAAAACAATAAGGAAATCACAATTTATAATTTAAAACATGATTCTTGAGCTCCATGGATGAAAGGGACCCATGGATGAACACTACGCGTACCTTAAAGCTTGATCTTGAAAGAGATCTAATGTTTCTGAAGGTTCCTGAAGAAATCCTTAGGCTTGCCCTAGATTTTTCTTGACTAGGGTTTAACCCCTTTGAGAAAGAATGTTCTTTTTCCTGAGGAGAAGATCTTGAGAGAAAACCCTAATCTTGTGGTTAAAAGCATAAGAGAGGATTTTTGAGATGCTTAACTGAAGAAAAAAGGGAAAAAATACGCCTCCTTAGGGTTATAAGTCGTGGGAAGTGAAGGAAAAGGACCAAAATACCCTTATGAAATAAATTCCCAGTTGCTGAAAATAATAGCTGACTACATTTGTGACAAGGCATCAAAAATGTCGTCACACAGGAGCTAGAATTGATGGTTTCTACCTAAGTCTGAAGACCTTCATGGTAGGGCGTCATGTGGTAAGCTACCACGAATGTCGTCACTTAGGAGCTGGTTTCTGCCTAAGGCTGACAACCTTCGTGGTAGGGCATCACAAATATGTTAAGCTACCACGAATTTTATCACACAGGAGCTGGTTTCTGCCTAAGGCTGACGACTTTCGTGGTAGGGCATCACAAATATGGTAAGCTACCACAAATGTCATCACACAAGAGCTAGATTCTGCCTAAGGCTGACGACCTTCGTGGTAGGGCATCACAAATGTGGTAAGCTATCATGAATGTCATCACATAGGAGCTGGATTCTTTCTAAGTCTGATGACCTTCATGGTAGGGCATCATAAATGTGGTAAGCTACCAAGAATGTCGTCACACAGTTTCCAGCCTGACATGCTGGAGTAAAATAGGAATAACTCTTTGCTTCAATATTAGATTTAGGCAAAACTGGTATTATTGGAAAGATAATTCAATTATATATCTGTTGATAGGTCATGAGCTCAAAAATTCCAAGTATAATGAGAGATATGCTCGTTTGAAGTTGACTATACCAATATCCTTCTCAATAATTCAATCGGTAAGGAATGTTTTGATTCGTCTGATAGCTGGGAGTTATTTGAAGCCTTAATATACATCTAACATACTCATAAAACTATAAAATAACCATGATGTACTAATCATGAGATTGGTACATGGCTCTAATATTGTTTTGGACTTTTTGGGGTATTACACCTTTTATACAAGATTCCCTTACTTAAGAAAAAACCACGAGCCAATCGTCGAATGGCTCTCTTTTGGTTACCATCAGCATGTGTTGGATATTTTCCAACTTAAATATATTCTTTGATGTCATGGAACTACTACTCTCCATTAAATTCTTCCTCATTCACATTGTAATATGTATATTGATCATGAATCTGTATATGCAAGGGGTCAATATGAGTCTTGTCAGGATGTTGGAGAATTGAAGATAAGGTCGCCAAAGCATCAGGAATCTCATTATGAGCTCTAGGAATATGTTTGAACTTTACTAATAAAAATCATTGGCAAAGATCTTGCAAACAACCTAGATATGGTAGGAGTTTTGAATCACGAGTCTCTCGATCTCCTTGGATCTAGTGGACTAACAAATCTAAGTCTCCTAACACCAACAGTTCTTGGATTCCCATGTCAATAACTAACCTCACCCCCAGAATGGAAGCTTTGTATTCTGTCATATTGCTGGTACAGTAGAATCGAAGTTGGGTGGTTACAGGATAATATTGTCCTAATTCAGAAATAAGAACTTCTCTTATCCCTACTCCTTTGACGATAGCATCTCCATCAAAGAACAACTTCCAACCTGAATGGCAATCTTTAGAAATAACCTCATAAATACATAATACCTTGTTATCTAGAAAATAAGTCTTCAATGGTTTATATCCCTCATCAATAGGATTTTTAGCCAAATAATCTGCTAAAGCTTGAGCTTTCATTACAATTCGTGTCACATAGACAATATCAAATTCTGTGAGCAACATCTACCATTTTGCGAGTCTGTCTGTGGGCATAGGCTTCTCAAAAATGTACTTTAAGGGATCTATACGAAAGATAAGGTAAGTAGCATAAG
The DNA here is from genome assembly GCF_002878395.1 of Capsicum annuum. NCBI lineage: Eukaryota > Viridiplantae > Streptophyta > Magnoliopsida > Solanales > Solanaceae > Capsicum > Capsicum annuum. The sequence continues at coordinate 179,389,056 of NC_061115.1, read as the reverse complement.
ATGACAAGTAATCTTCCGCTTTTGTGCTACCCAAGTTAAAGCGCAATATGTCTTTTCAAGAAGAGTGTACTTAGCCTCATAAGTGGTAAAATTTTTGTTAAGGTAGTAGATGGCCTATTCTTTTCTGCCTGTGATATCATGTTGACCCAATACACAGCCAAAAGAATTTTCTAACACAGATATATACAATATCAAGGGTTTGCCTGGCTCTGAAGGAACCAAAATAGGCGGATTCGACAAGTAACTCTTAATTCTGTCAAATGACACTTGACATTCTTCAGTCCATTCAACTTTAGCATTCTTCTTCAATAACTTGAATATTGGCTCACAGGTTGTTGTAAGTTGGGCAATGAATCTACTGATATAATTCAACCTTCCAAGTAAGCTCATCACCTCCGTATTATTTTTTGGTGGAGACAAATCCTAAATAGCTTTTATTTTTGAAGGATTTAACTAAATGTCATGTCGACTGACTATAAACCCCAAGAATTTTCCCAAGGGGACTCCAAGTACACATTTCACTGGGTTAAGTTTGAGATCATACCTTTGCAGTCTTTCAAAGAATTTCCTCAGATTTTTATGCATTATATCATGAAACATTATGTTCATTGCCCTCATGTAAGTTACCCCAGCATTCTTTAGTTCGAAAGGCATAAATCGATAACAATGATGTCTTTTCCGCATCTTCTGGATCCATAATGATCTAGTGATACCCGCATAACAATCCACAAAAAATGCAAGATCATGTTTGGCATAATTGTCCAACAAAATATGAATATTGGGAAATGAAAAATCATTTTTCAAATTTATTTTATTTAGATCACGATAATCAACACACATCCAAAAATTTTCATCCTTCTTTGGAACAGGGACAATATTTGCCAAACAAGTAGGATATTGGGCTACTCGAATGACTTTAGCCTCAAGTTGCTTCATGATTTCCTCTTTGATTTTTACACTCATATCATTTTTAAGCTTCCTTAACTTTTGCTTGACTGGAGGGAAAGTAGGATTAATTGGCAACTTATAAACTGCAAAATCAGTGCTCAAACCGGGCATATCATTATAAGACCATGCAAAGATGTCTTTGTACTCAAGCATAGCTTCAATTATAGCTTTCTTTTGTTGTGGTCGAGCATGTACACTTATCTTAGTCTCCCTAATATTTTCATGATCCCCTAAATTGATCGTCTCAGTTTCATCCAAATTAGGATTTGATTTACTCTTAAATTGTTTGAAATATTTGCTTATTTCCTCAAATACTTCCTCTTCATCGTATTCAACCTCTTTATTCATTATTTCATAATTATATTAGGTTTTAAAATTTGATTGATAATTTTTCATGCATGTCATATCATTAGAATCATCATAGAAAGAACTGTGTAATAGAAAATAAATAACACAAAATAAAACAAAGGAAAATTATGTTTCATTAAAAACAAAGATAGACAAAGTTTTAACCTAAAATACCAAGGTAAAATCTGAATTACAACCCTAGAACTATTCAAATTGCAAAAATACAAACAAACAAACTACCAAGACTCCTTCATAGTAGGGAGAGGAGTGGCCTCCTAATTGTTAAGCTTGACATCTTAGCCACTGGTTTGCATATCAGCATGACTAGAACTTCCACCACTATCCAACATATTTCCTTCAATAAATAAGTTCTAGATCCCCATGCTTAACTCATTGCTTCCCACGTATTGTGCATTACCGTGTATTGGTGAAGGATTCCGTGTGACGCCCATAGTATCAATGTTTTGTACTACAATCAATTTTTCTTGAATTATCCTTTATATTTCTCTTTTCAAAGCATGACAATCCTCAATATTGTGACCCTGAACATCAGAATGATATGTATATCATATATAAGGATCAAAATTTCTTGAATATGGATCAGGAGTACACTCAAGGAGAGGAATGATTATGCCTGACTCTCTCAATCTCTAGAATAAACTGGCATACGACTCCTCAATTGGTGTACAATTATCCTTTGAATCTCTCCTCTTTCCAAACTCTAGGCTCAATTGAAACTTGGATTTAGAATTTTCTTGATAAATATGTGGGGGCCGAGAATGATGTTGATGGACCGGTGTATGCCACTGTAGATAAAAAAATAGATGAGCATACAACTGTACATTGTTCAAAGGATACTAAGGAAGTGGAATGGAATATCTTGGATTTTACAAAGAGAAACCTTGTTGCAGGTGAGCATATGTATGTGATGTGCAAGCTCGAGATTAAGACTGACAATATTACTGAGTTGGACCTCTTGAGCTCTGCTTTGCCCCTGTAACGACAATAGGTATATTTTCCTTCTTCTTCCCTTCAGTCTCTCTCAACTGATGGCAATATCTTCCCAAGTATTTTACAAAATTCTCGTATCTATCATGTTCCTCAAATTTTGATATCTCAAGACTTAGAGGAAGGTTAACACTTAAAGACATGCCCTAGTCTTTGTATGCAACATCTTTATAATTCACAATTCTCAGAGAATTTTTCATAGCCTTTTTTGTGCTCTTCATTTTTCTAGCCATTTTCTCTTGCTCTTCTGCCATGTTAGACTTCTTAGTAAGAAATTTTGGTGGTCCAATTAACATAGATATGGGCTCAGGAGTATAATAACGATCATCAAGAATATTGAACATTGGCTCACTAGTAGATTGGGAAAGAACAATCGTCGAACGAAAAGTCAAGGTGGAAGCCTCGGTAGAGGGTTGAGAAACAGAAACAGATACTATAGGTGGTGCTATCAATGTGGTAGATTTATACTAAAGAGCTAGAGAATGAGTGATGGAAACATTGGGATGCTTTTGGCTTGGAGTAAACTCTGAGGTATGTTATGGCGCATAACCAACAACAGAAAATTGACCTTGCAATTTTGGTGAAAAACTCAAGGTATTAAATGGAGGAGGAGACAGCCCACTGGAGAAAGCTCGATACATTTTTATTATTTGTTGCCTCAAACCCATAATTTCTTACTTTAAACTCTCATTTTCCTGAATCTTGGTCTAATCCATGATTTCACTTTGTATATTCTTGCTGGACATGACTCTCTTTCCTGGACTTGATGTAATATGAAAGACCAGTCAAATTGCCACAAACCAACTACCTTAAACTAACTGTAATGAAATAACAAAAACGTTAGAATGCAACACTTTTTCAAAAATTCTTTTCTTTTATCTTCTTTATGAAAAGATCACCGAATCCTAGAAGGGCGCCTATGTATCTCACTAAGATGAGAATCAGGTGTACGCAGTTCTTGAAATATATATCATACAAAACTCAGCCTCAAGATCCCTAAAGGTTCAGGGCTGTTAAGATTTATATATATTTTTTTATTTTGTAAAACTTAGCCTCATGATCCCTAAAGATTCAGGGCTATTAAGATATATTTATATATATATATATATATATATATATATATATATATATATATATATATATAATTGAACTTGAGTATAAAAAAAATAATTATGAAAGTAATCATATTTTCAAAGAAAAATAATTATGAAAGTAATCATATTTTCAAAATATTTTTAAAATATTTCCCAAATAATTCTATGAATAATTTTTCAAAAGCCAGGGTCGTACCACGAAAAGGGTTTCCTATGTATCCCGCTAAAGAGTGAGAATCAGACCCCCGTAATTTATAAGACCATAAAAAATAATATATATATATATATATATTTAATTTCTTTGAAAAATAATTTATTAAATTTGGGGACAAAATATTCTCTTATGTTTTACCAAGTTGTCTAAAGTCGATCCATAATTAAATGGCCTTCCCAAATAAATGTCAAAGAGCACGTAGAATGCATATGTTGGTCATTATAAAGAGGGACACCTGCCTTAGATAGAACCGACCCCTGTGCCGAGTCCCACTAAGTCAAATGTACATGATGCAAATAAAGCGGAACCTAATAGGGATAATCAGATTCTAAGTTTCAGCTCTACTAAGTTTAGCCTGATAGGGATAGTTGTCTAGACTGGCTTACCCGAGTCGGGGAGGGGCAACTTATTCGGTAGCAGTGCTACTCTGCCTTTGTTGTCGATCCGAACCCCGCCTAACATGTGTGACTAATAATTCATCACCAGGTGCATTGACACTTTGGCTATCTCAAAAAGAAAGTAGGATGCATACGCTGCATTCCTTCTATCCTATTTTAGAAACTCAGAGAGGGTGCGCAAGAGAAGACAATTTATAATACCGTTCAACAATATCAAAGCAGTAAATGAGCGACAAGTAGCACATAAGGCTAACTAACACAATATTAAAATAATTAAAGCAAATAAGACAATATCAAAAGCTCAAATTCTAGTTATTCCGCAGCAGAGTCGCTAGAGATGTCACACCTATTTTTCGCTTGAGATGTCGTAAGTCGAAGGATTTTTTCAATTAAAGTGATAGTATTGAATATAGATTATTTTAATTACAGAGTCGCCACTTGAAATCAAGTTTTGGTGTTCCAAGTCACCTTATTGAATTCTTAATCAAAAGGAAATGACTCTTTATTGGTCTGCGAAAACAGAAGACTGAGTAAGGAATTTTGTTGATCAAGGAGAAGGTGTGAGGCACCCCTAGAGGCCCGTGGTTCTAGCATGGTCGCTTTATTGACTTATACCTAACTTAAACTATTTTTGATAAATCATGTTAGGGCCTAAATTCGCTCATTTTTAATGCCTGATAGTGTCTATAATTCTTGCATTAAGCCGATGAAAGTTAATTTTAGAAAATATTTTTCAAAGTGCATTATTGCATCCTTGAATTATTTTTAAATATCTCAGAAAGATGCATACGCCGCATTCTTAATCGAGACAAAAAATTTTAAACATGCCTAAAACTTGTCTAATGTTAAAGGCGTTAGTTCGTCACTTAGACTTGTAATAATCTTATCCAGTTGACATGTTGCCTAACATTAACAATATTTAAACAATATTTATTTAAGGTGATCAATTAACTTAACAAATAATTATTAAATTTTATTAATGATAATGAATAAAATAAGAAAATTATAAATAATAAAATAAGATAGGAAAATATATACAATTACTCATGTTATGCTAACTTTATTATGAATCTTTACAAAAAATGTATAGTAAAATTATTTTTTTTTATTTATTTATTCTTAACACACACACATAGATATACTAGTTTAGCTGCACGTGTCTCGTACGTGTAACTTTTGATTATTTAAAATTAAATGATTTTATCTATCACGAGGTTTTTAATGAAGTACAAAAAGTTTAAAATAGATACTTTATCGTAAGAACATATATATATGAGAAAAATAATTACATTGTTAGATTCGAACATACGAGAATATCAAACCTAGAAATCAAAATTCATGAACAAAACAGATGTAATAATGCATGGTGTGTTAAACTTAAAATCACTCTCTAAGCTAAAGAAAAAATAATAAGTCACGACAACCAATAGAAAGGAAAAAACAACTCAAAAAAGAGAGAGGGAGAATAACATACTAACCTAGCGGATGACAATTACAATGGTTGAAGAAAACACAAAATACAAACGTGGGACGGGACAATATATATTAATATAAAAATATGTTGAAAATTAAACCTAGTCCTAATTGAAGAAAAGAAACTTACCATATTTTAAAGTCCTGATCCATTGCCATATTTTAAAATCATAACCCATATATTCTAGGATTCAAAATTATCTATATAATTAAATAATAATTGGAGAAAAAAAGTGAAAAGACAATTTTGTCTATTGTAAAGTGTTTTAATGAAGGGCAAAAAGTTCAAATCACTTTTCTAAGGGCCTCCACACTTTTAATATTATATATATATATATATATATATATATATATATATCAAATGAATAGTAAAATATTATTGTAAGGAGGGATTCAGTCAATACTACTTACTTCTTTGTTATTACTCTTGATGATTGATAATACATGGTAAAATTCTATCGAAAGCTCAATTAGATTTATAATTACAAGACATAAATACCAATAAAATTAACTATATATATATACATGAAATACTAATAATAATTAAAAAAAAAACTTAAAAGAAAAGCATATTATAAATCTTAAATTAATTATAATTAGAGTTTAATTAGAAAAAGGGTAGCACGTATCTTTACACATCTGCTATTTTATTTATTTTTCTTTGTTTAATTGGATAGTACAAATTTATCAACTTGCAACTAAGTCATACAATGTATATTGATTCATCTATATCAATTTATGTTAAACAGTAACCACAACAACAATAACTGAAACCACCACCACTAAGACAAACACCGTCGGGACTGACGAAGTCGCCGAACTTGACTCTAGGGGTCAAATTTGAGGGTTTTTAGACGAAGGGTGGATTTGGTCGATGGTATTTTAGAATTTTCCGGTAGTGGGTGACCGGTTTTGACTTTTCCAGTGTATTTTTGATGATTTTTCGGTGAGTTTTTGGTGGATCTCACCGGAAACAGGACGGAATGGGGTGGTTTTGGCAGATCAGGTGAAGGACGACTTGGTCGCCATTTTTCTTGGATTTTTTGGTGGTTTGGGTGATGGAATGGGAATATGATGGCGCTAGCGGCTTTGCCGGTGGTATTTCACTATTTTTCGGTGGCTAGCGTGATGAGGAGGGGAGAAAGGAAAGAGGGCGGTGCGACTGGTAAAAGCCATGGGATTTGTCGGTTCGCCTGTTTCTGGCGGATTTGACCGGAACACTGGACCCAAGCCTATTTTTCTTTCTTTCCTATCTTCTATGTCTCTCGCTGGCTGTTTCTCATCTCTTTTCTTATCTTTCTCGGGCTGTTTTCACTCCTATATGAGTGTGTACGTAATGGTCGATGTATGAGATGTGAGTTTTAGTGTGTGGGTATGCATACAGTGAACTGGTTGTGAGTGTGTGAATATCAGTATGCAAATATATCAATATTCAGTAACATAATTGCATAACATATAATAACAACAATTCACATAATTATTCAACTACATACAGTAATAATGTAAAAAAACTATTTGAATATTTTCATTCATACTTTTCTATAGTAAACTTACAACATAAATGAAATAGAATTGAAATAAAACATGTATGTCAACTTTAATTGAATACAAAAGCAAGATGTTGTCACTTAAATCTTGAACAAAAATATGAGACTCGAATCACAACCCTTTCTCTTATTTGTTTTCTTCTCTGTTTTGTTTTTCACTGATATTCACTCTCTGTTTTCTCTAATATTTTTTATTGTCAGTCTCAATCTGATAAAATGTACGTAATTCTTCTCTGTCTGTTTATAGGAAGAGTCCTTAAATAGGGGGTGTCTTGGGGGAACACTTGGGTAGTTTAGGATTTTGAATTTTTTTATTTATTTTTTATTATGTTTTTAATTACTATTAATTGTAATAATAATAATAATAAAAATAAATAAATAAATAAATAAATAAAATAATAATAAATATAATAATAACTAATTAATTTTTATATTTAAGAAAATACAATAAAAGTTTATAAATATCCAACAATAAATATATTTAAGGTAGTATTAAAACTCCAAGCTTATTTATTAAAATTAAAAGAGAAATGTATATTTTTTGAATTTTTTTGTATTATTTTAAAAAACAAAACTAAAAATAAAATAAAAATAACGATATCCCCAAAAATGTAACTTTATTTATTTGTTTATTTTCCTCTAAAATTTATAAAAAATAAAAAAAAAGAGTTTAATAAATATCGAATAAAAATATAAATATTTAATACTGAAAAATAGGTTAAAACTCGGAGAGGATAAAAAATCACGTGTATACAGATTTCTGTCCTTTCCTCAAAATTATATGGCTATAAATGATAAATATTTTCTAAATATGATATATTTAGATAAGTTTTTCTATATATAAAGGTGACAAAAATATCTCATAAACCAAATCTCTACCAGTAACTCGTCCATTTATTTATCCAGCTCATTTCTGTCCAACCCATAAAGTAAGTATACATAATAAAGTCGCTTAACAGAATGTGCAAGTCAAACTTGAAGAATGGGTCAACTTGTTAACTATCATACTACTAAAATACGCTTACAGAATTTTCTTTTACCGTAATCAATTACAAAGAATTATGATAGTCAATGAATAAACTGATTGTAATCCCCTTTAGATGAATCAATTCTCATTATCCTCCCTATATCTGCCCCCACCCTAAAAATCATATAGATATATCAGCTTGAAAAATTTAGAAAAGAAAATACTAGAAAAATCCTCCTAATTATATATGTAATTGTGTATAATATTCGCTTGATTAGTTTTGTTGTGGAGGGCCTTCCAAACGAATATAGTCATATTGATGCCCATAGAAAGGATTACCACCTTTAATTTGCTTCAAAAATATTGTATTTTCTCCCTTTTGTAATTGTAACCCTTGAATTTGAAAATTGAAGAGCCAATATAATCCATGTATCCCATGTCTAGCTATTGCATTACTTCTCCCAGTTGATGGAGTTTCAAAGTGAGGCATTGGTCTAGATGGGTTGTTGATTCTCCCCTAAAATTGCCAAAATGAAAGTTATTATTACAAGAAAAGAGATCATTTGCAAAGTAAAACAAACTTAATTTTCTCTTTCTGCAAAGTACTCAACTAATCTAGAGTTTTGCGTTGAGTAGGTCTCACTACAAGTTTAAATTATTTTCTATGGAGGGTATTATATTTCATCTTAGTTTGAGCATTCAGGTACTATTTGATTATTTTAGTCAAATTCTACTTTCTTATGTTCTTTCAATTATGGATTTTTAATACTCCACTACTAATTTATCTCTAATTGTATAACCATGGCTCATTCCAAGACCTTTGAGTATTATTAGGATGGATCAAGAAATTTCAACCATCTCACCTCATTCATTCGCAAGCAAATAATTGAATATTATTAGATCTAGAAGGTTAAACAGGGAAATTGACTGTATAGTCCAAAATCACATTGAATTGTGTGAAATTGAGTTGTTGATTTTTGGTTCTCTGTTTTTTAAAAAAAAAAAAATTATATTTAATACTATATGTTCTTCAAGAATTTTGGAATATGGATAAATTGTTAATGAGAAATTGAGTCCTGGCTATATACCTGCAAATGGGAATAGGTTGCAGAAGCCAGTGCTATACGTAGTGTATAAGTTCCCTTTGGATCAACACTTGGGAGTTTAAATGAAATTTGCCACGTTGTTGGTATATAATTCCTGCTTCTAGTTCTCCTGCAATGCAATGTAATAGTTCAAAAACTTAGAAAATAAAAAACTTATTGAATTACTTGAATTAAAAAGTAGAGGGAAATATGACCATTAAATGTTACGGTGGGGTGATAATTACTTCCTTCATTTTCAATTATAGGTTTCAAGTTCGAGTCTTGAAAATGTAATCGCCTTTGGTAGAGAGTTGTTTACCCGCAAAAGAAAATTTCTCATGAAAATAAAATAAAATTTAGACCTAACTCAACCCCAAAAAAATTGAGAGTTGAGGATTGCAATGATCCTATAGGAAGTCCAAATTTCCTCATCCCATCAATGTGGGACTCGATAACCTCTCCCCTCCATGCTCAGTTTTGGACATGTGGAGCCTAGACATATAAAATTGGAGCACAATATCAGATAAATAATGAGTTGGTGTATGAGCCTGATTCCTCACTTCTAGAGCTTGTTTTTGCAAATGAGTTATCCTCAAATTTTATTTTCTAACATGGTATCATAGATGGATCCATCTAATTCTTGATTTACTCTATGTAAGGCGCACTCCCATATCATATTATCCACACTCAAATTGCTAGGTTTGAATTACGGGAAGAATATTAACTTTTTCACATCGACTCGTTAGATATGAAATGATTTTTTATGATGTGTTAGATAATTCTCACCTCATGAGTGACTTTTTTTTAGATTAAATCAAATTCAAAATCCATTGATTTATTATGAAACGCGAATCCGAATTAATTGGAACAAAATCAAGTAACTAACACAGAAAATTTGAAAGAAAATGGAGAAGTATGAAGGATATTACTAGTAATAGTCACCTGGTTACATGAGCAAAGAACCAATCTTTTCGATAATCACTAGCACCAACTTTATAAACCAAATCTTTATAAGGATATAAATCAGTATATCGATCCCACAAACCGTATTGTCTAAATCTGTTGACATTAAAAGCAATAACCAAATTTAGTTTTCGATAAAATAAAACTATATACTAAAAAAATTAAGCAAATATAAGGTAAAAGGGAAACTAACTTTTGTGTAGTATTGTTGAATAATTGATTTGTGAGTCCAGGCAATGGATCAGGTACAAAAAATTCTGCAGCAGTCCTATCAGGAATGCCAATTTCCCATAAAGTTGGACCATTTCTTGGAGGATCATAAATTAGGTGACCTAAGTTTATATCACTTCCTGCAATCACTAATACATTCTTGTTATAAATTGTTTTAAGTAAATAATTTGAAGTTTAGTTTCTATAATTTTTACATTATCATATCAACTAAAAATTAAGTACAAATTTTTGACTTGATCAAATAAGTAGGACCCAAAATAACATAAAAATTCAAATGGAGATTTGAGTAAATATGAAAAGATTTGAACTCGCTTTCAAAATTTTTAAAGCAAATATAAAAGGAGGGAAGCTTGGGTTATATATCATGACTAAGTTATGACACATTATTTGATCAATCTTGACTCAAGCAAATTTTAAACGGTTGAATCATGACTCATTTATAAATTTGATTTGTTTTAATCGACGTATTCAACCCATCTATTAGTCATCCTTATCTTAAATTCTTTATTTTAAAGAAGTAAAGGGAGAAAAGAAGAAGAGAAGGACCTTGTTTGACATTGATGTCATAATTGTATTTGTAATCTCCAATAATTCCGGGGACCCAAGAATACAAGTTATAAGTTCCAGGTCTAACATCAGTAATACTAAAGTGTCCAGTCTCATCTGTTTGAATCCAAAATTGATAACCCTGAGATAAACAAGGTGTTGGTGATCATCATGCGAAGCTAGAGAAGCCAAAAGGACCGAAAAATCAAAATTAATGATTATTCTTATGAACAAGTTATGCATATAGAATTGACGATCATTCAATTTTCATCATAGGATGATTATTAGCCATTTGATGAAAATTCTATTTCCACCATCATAATCATACATAATTTCTACTTTGTAGACATGAAAGGGGGGACTTACTTTGGTCTCATATTGCCATGACCCAACATCTCCAGGGAGTGCTAGTCCAATATATGCAGATTTTGCATAAACAGGATTATTGTTTATATACCTAAACAAAATTAATTTGTAAAAAGATCTCATCAATTAATATTTTCCTCATAATACTTTATAACTGATACTTAAAAAATAAAGCTCTACCCTTGTGAAAAAAATAAACATGATTAAAGTACCTATCTCGTACGAATAATTGACCTCTAACTGTACCCCGTTGATTAGCATGGGGATAATCAACAGATTCTGGAAAATCATACGGCCACTTTGCAGTTTCTTCTTGCATCTGCAGAGTAATATAATTTAATAATTAGAATGTGCCAGTTTAATTTCTGTACGCTGACAATATATAGTTATTTCACTACTTCATCAGTTTAAATTACCTTCATCAACATGCAGCTAGGCAAATGGTAATTTCAATATAGTAAGCTAAACCATAGAGTAACATAACCTGTTTTAATCGGTTAAGATGCACTAAAGTTCGTTAAAATGTTGTTTAAGTTAAATCCGTTCAAAATATGATAGTTTCATAAGATTTTTTTTGAATTTTGTAATACTAAACATGTCAGATAGGATATTAATTAGTATTAAATATAAAAGGTGACAAACCTTTTAAAGTAACGTTAAAAGTAAAAAAAGACAAGACACATAAATTGAAGACAACCTCTTGCAGAAACAGAAGGTAAGACTATGTATAATAATACATTAAATTTTTGTGATTAAATCCTTCCCTAGACCTTGAAATGAAAAAAGTTTTAGTGCTTCCAATGGTTGTTTTTTACACATAAATTAAAGGAGAGAGTAATATTTATAGGAGGATGAACGAATTAACCTGTCTTTTAGCATCTTCCCAAAGTGTAGGGTGATTGTCACCGGAATCAGAGTTAAGATAGAAAAAGACAGGCCCAAAAACCTTCTTCCATGATTCTCCATTTTTAATTGCTACTCCCAACTCTGGTCCTGCATAATGCCCACTAAAAAATACCTGTACGCAAATAGATTGTTGAAGACTTGTACGTTGAATTTTGTTAAAAGATGAATGGTCTTCTTTACTTTACTACAATTATAAATAAGATATCATAGGAGTAAAGTATTCTAAATAAATAAGTCGATTCTAAGTAATCGTTATTTTTCATTTTGAATTTTGGAGGACTATGTTAGGATTGGAGAATTGGTTTTGATGAAGCTTTTAATGCGAGCTCGGGTAAATTGACTGAGCAAAATATATGACTTTAAAGCTAAACAGGTGATTAATCTGTTCATTAAAATGACTTAGACAAATTATATTTTTGTCGACTACCTTTAACCTATCTCCAAATACAAATCACAGTTAAAAAGAAAAGTGACTTACCGCTAAGGAGGTGGGACCAGCATGAGAAGTGAGATCTAGTTTGGTGGGTCCACCATTACGATCTTCATAACTAGGTGTTATCACCCAAAATCCTACGTGTGGGGTATTGCAAACCCATCCATGTACCTTTATATCCTTGTTCTCAAATGAATATTGGTACTTGTCATCCACCTAATATGAAAAAAAGAGGAGATATTTTGGTTGCCAAAATTAAGAAAATAATTCGATATAAAATTTGGGGTGTGAAGTGCTCAGTTGGTTGAGCATCCTTTATGGTAAGAGATCGAATTACATTCCTCTCCCTGACTCCCTCAACCTCATGAGACGTTGCTCAGTTGGTGGAGTATTTTGCATCTTCACTTGCGATGAAGGGCCCCACCCCTCAAAAAAAAAAAAAAAACTATATAATCTTATAATGAATCCATTGTGGTTTCTCGGCTTAGTGCCTGTTTGGATGGTGGATTCTCATGGTATGGTTATCAAGGGAATCATGTTTGTTTTGATTGTTTTTTAAAAAGGTATGTAATGGTATCTTTTCATAATTTGATAATCATGAAATTTCTTAATTTTTAGAACCACCAATTTGATGGTATTCCGTGATTTTCTTATTTTTTTTTCCCAATTATGCCCCCTTAATATTTTCTAATCCTATTTTCCTTTTACCCTGTATCAATTTCAACCCTATGTTTTTATTTTTACGTTTTTCCTCTGCATTTTTGTCCTCTGCATTCTTCTTCGTTCTATGGCTCGTTAACCTGTTGGAAGAACAGTTTGTAGCAAGGCAAAGGATCACAATCAGACTCGATCCAGCTTACATCATCGAGTAAGAGTTCATAATGATTCTTAAGCTCCTGTAAAGTTTTCCCTGGAACATCAGCTACAATTTTCTTCCACCTATCTACAGAATCCTCGTTATAAGTTGCTAAGGCATTCTCAAATGCTATATCTTGTTCTGAGCTTTATATTGAGTTTCTTGATTTATCTAATGTCATCTAGACTTATGAAATTTAATATTCAGCAGCCTTATAGAAATGAAAAATCATCTCTGAGCTAATGCCTCGCAAATATATAAACAACAATAATAACTATGTCTCATTCCTAGCTAGTGAGTTGGCTATATGAATCTAACCATTTTTCCTGTTTAAAATTCTCTCAAGCAATTTAATATGAACCTATGTCAAGGGGATTCAATATGTATGCAAAAAAAAATTATCCTCACAACTTAATATATTTATAAGGTATGATTTGTGATAAATTAATAGAAAAATAATTATTTTATTAATAATTATTGATAAATTTAAAATTTATAATAATTACGGATATTTGAGTAAACTTATCCATTACGATACAGTATCATATCATCAAACCAAATAATAAAACTGTTGTTAACCAGCCGTGAACGATACAATCCATTCAAACATTATATTGTACTATACTGTATAGTACCATATCATACCATACTGTACCGTACATTATGAAACCATGACATACCACCACCCAAACAAAGTATTAAGGGAGAATTAGCTTCTTAGAAATAAAATATCAAAATGACCAAAATAACCTTCATTTTATTTTGTTTATTATTATTAACTCTTCTTACTACAAAGACAAGGGCAAAGGTGTATACTTTTTTATCATACATGCAACGAAAGGAACATCCGTTAAAATAAGTATATGTACTAAATTATTTTGTTATTATTAAATATTTTTGTATAATATGACTCAGTTACATATACACACTTTATATTTTAAAATAAAAGTTAAATATTTTTTTACCTCTCCTTTAAGTTTTGGATTGGATGGATGTGTAAGTCTAACAGCTTCTTTGTAGTCAAGAACTTGCCCATCGGATCGATCTTCATCTGTTGGCATCATTCTTTGCATATCATCTGATATTGCCATATAATGGAACCTAAAAACGTTCCAAATTCAACAAAAGAAAAAAAAATTGGAACTTGTGAACAATCTAACTAGTAATAATAATAGGAAACTTAAGTAAATGTATCTTCCGGCCATCTAGTTTATCAATATAGTTGAAACATACATTATCTATACATTTCGGCTGTATATATATGTGTGTGTGTGTTATAGTGTGTGTTTATGTGTATATATATTGTTGAAATATACGTTATCTATACAGTTCAGTTGTATAGAGTGTGTGTGTATATATCTATATATACTATAAAGTATTCACTATCGATAGGCAGCGTACATATTTTGTAAACTAGAATGATCGACGTTCAGCTATAATTTTTCCATAATGATATCCGAGTTTCAATTCCAAGTAAACTAAAACAGTTATATAATCGATTTAAAATTAGAATTAAAAATTTTAGCTACAAAATCAGACAATGTTGTGTTCTTAATTGGGGAGTGTTAGGCAGGAAAGAAAATATTTTCATGAAAAAATTATTTTTCCTGAAAATTAAGTACCTTAGTTTTTGATGTTTGATAAGTAAATAAAAAATATATTATTTCAATAGCATTTAAGTATAATTTAATAAACTACGATACATGGTGGAAATGGATGTAGAGGGGATAAAGTAAGAACATATTATAAGTAACAAAATAATTTACACCGTTAAAATATTTTAAATAGGGAAGAGTTATGGATATATACCTTTCAACCAACTAATCTACCAATATGGCATGAATATATACTGCATACACACTATAGGTATTTATACTCTATGTATAGCATATGTATAATAAATATATGTTTAGAATGAAATATACACTATTTATATACTTTGTACATATTTTGTAAACTCGTCATTAACGCTCTTAAATAAGGACTAATTTTAAAAAAAGGTATAAATGATAGAATCTTACAGAGTTCTTCTGAGCTTAATGGCAATCCTGGCTTCTTCAAGAATTAGGCTGGGCCAGTCCTTCAAGTGTTCAAATATCCCATATGAATAAAATCCAGAACTCCCCCTCAACATTACAAACCTGAAATTTTATTTTATCAAAATTATTAATCTTTCTATTAGTATCAAAAAATCCTATAAATTAGGTGCTAATAATGTTAATTTAATTAAATTTATAACCTTACCTTTTGTCAATGTTTAGAGGAAGATCATTGGCAGTACCATTAATTGAAGGATTCCATGTTTTTGTAAAAGAAACTTCCACTTTGTTTTTGTCTTGTGCAATGACCCTGAATTTTGTTCCTAAAAGCCTGCAAAATGTTTTTATTTGCAGGCTTAGTTCTATACGTAATACTCCATATGTCCAAATTTATGGAGAATGTTTGAATTTCAAGAGACATGAGTTTTTTCTTGATGACAATTTTTTGTGTAATTTAAATGTTTTGAATTGGCAATATATCATGACTTATATATACTTTTAAAGTAGTGTTCAAATGCATAATTTCATTTCAAAAAATATAAATATTTCAAAGTTAAAACGTTCGACTTTCGAAATTGAAATATGTCAGATAAATTGAAATAGAGAAAATATTAATCTCATAAATGAAAAAAATAATATAAAACTTACATGTCAAACGTGTGATCCTTGTCTCCAGGGCGTTCCCACACGGTATCCCAATATCTACATTATTGATAATTAATTAAATTATTCAATTTCAGACCTTTTTTCTTTTGGTTTTTATTTTTAAGGCTATATTAAGGAAAAAAAAAAATAGGTAAAAAATTGTCTTTAACTTACCCTCTGTTTGTATCTTTGAAGTTTGTCTCTAGTACATTATCAATACCATTGTAACTTACCCCAGCAACGGATCCAGTGGGATTAGTTAGGGTAACTTTGACAATGCCATTATCCATAACTACCTGAAAATTTTAAGACTTGTAGCTCAATAATTATAATTAAATAAGATATATATCAATATTTAATAATAGGGACTGCACTTTGAAACTAATTCAATTTCAAAAGATAGTTCTTCAGATAATAATTATCCGAGATAATATAAAGAAATAAAGAAATCTTTTTATCCTTCCAATTGATAGGGAACAAATTTAACACCACTGGATTGCTTAGGTCAAACTGAAGGGTGGGTGATAAAATATGACGGGCTAAGATCGAATAAACCAAAATATTGGAATGAATTTGATTCTAGTATCTTAATAAAAAATGAATCTTGCGTATACATAACTAATTATTTCCATAAATTAGCTCATGAGAAGAATTTACTCACAAGACCATATAAAAGAAACTTTACCAGATATTGGACAACTTAACAATCCTTTAGTCTCGATCACCAAATAGATTAATTCAAGAATTTATCTCTATACCTTTTTTTGCATGCTTGTGAATAGTGATAATTACCTTATTGTAATTATTAGTAAGATAAGTTTTAATCCCCTTTCTTGTACTTTTCTCTGATGAGGATTTATATTTTATTTCTAATAAAAATTATTGCTATATACATTGCCTACTGACATATTCGCTTAAAAAAACCTTAGTTAACAAAAAGTTGCATTATTAGGTTCAGCTTAAAGATTTTTGTTCATAAAAACATATATAAGAGTTTAAGCTATAGTGCTATACTTATCGGTGTAAAAAAAGTATTACTACTATGTCAAGTTACTTGCAAATAATAGTATATATAAATCTAAAGTCTAAATAGAGTTAGTAGCATGAAAATGAAACATTACGACGGTTTATCTACTAAAACAAATCATTTTATACTATACACTAATAAATTTGACACAAAATTTATTTTATCATTTTTAAATATGGAATATGAATGGAATTCAAAGACAAACTTAATAATTAGGCAGTGACCATTGAAAAGAATTAGTGAAAGTGGACACTTACATAATTACGTGAGATAAGCAGTTTGACAGGAGGAGTAGTTGATGCCAACTTTTGACTAATGCTTAGTGGAGTATGCCTGCAATTTGGACTTTACAAAATAAATAGATAAATAAAAGATTGGGTATAAGTTTATAACTAAGTAAATAACTAAACCATTATAAACCCTTTCAAAAGAACATAAGTGATATGAGATGTAATATTTGTCTAATAATAATACACTTGGTGATCAAGACAAAATCAGAAGATAATATTGGGAAAAATAATTCAATATCATAACATAAAAAAGTCAACCTATGCAAATTAATATGCTCATTACCGCATGTTTAATTTATAGAGGAAGCCAGAGAGATGTGAAAGTAATAATCTTATATTATATTATGTTGTTTCCTATTTATAATATTTACGCTATTATTATTATTATTATTATTGTGATGTGAATAATTCAAATTAATCGGATCTTTCTTACTGCATCCTGATCGGAATGCTTGTAGCCTTGTACGGAGGTGCATCACTAGTTTTGATTGAGCAACCCCTATATTTCTCGAACGGCCACAACCTACATATATAACTTGTGGAATGGGCGATTATTTCACGTCTGACAACGTCTTGACCAATGACCAAGCTAAGGTCTTGAACTCGCATGATCACTTGTAGAATAATTTATTTCAGACACCAATTTAACTTTTTAGATTTTTTCAAAATTTTATTTTTGGTTTAACCACCGGAAGTAGTTTGTTGTGAGTCAATTGATACCCTTTTGAGAAAACTAGTCAAGTGTACGTACTCCGCACGTGTATATCATATTAGTCAATTATAAATATATATATATATATATATATATGTATGTATGTATGTATGTATGTATGTATGTATATATAAAGAATAAATTAGCTATTTTGATTGTTATATATAAATAACTATACTTTCAAAACAATGAAAGAACAAAATTACAACAACTAATGCCTAGTTAAAATAGGTAAGGAAAATTAATTTATCTAAATTGAAGAATATTACATGAATTTTATACCTAAACTAATTCTATTCCTAATAAATCCTACATTTAAAGGCACTCATAAATTAAATTAGTTAACCTAATAAAATGAAATAATAATTTTTAAAAAATAGTGAAAAGATAATTTTTTCTATTAAGGAGATTTTTTATTTAGGATAAAAAGTTCAAATCACTTTTCTAAAGGTGTTCACACTTTTAATATATTATTATTATTATAGATTATACCATATAGATAGGTAATTTTACTTATATGTATATATATAATATATTATTTGTTGAATTCCTTTCATTTTTTGTTTCATTTAATTACTTTATTCCTTATATTTTGACACTCTTTAGTTAAAGTTTTGGCTCCACGACCACCTACTATTCCAAACTAGATGCTTTGACTAATTTAAACTCACACTAATTAAAGTGGTAAAACAAATCCTACGAAGAAATTTTTTATTTCATGGTTCAAATTAAACCCGAGAACTTCATTAATAGGGTGGAAATAGAAGCTACCAACTTGCTTTTGTTCCATTTTACCACATATTCCAATAACACGCATGCAAGTTGTGAAGGTTTACTAACTTGCCACACCATGGAATAGGTTGTTCAACCAATTCAAATTTGTAAAACTAATAAAGTATGATCATGAAGAGGTACAATGTGAAAGAAGGAATAGTAGAATCAATTTAAGGACTTAATGACTTTCATACTAGCTAGAGAATATAGTACTAATTAAATGAATGGAACTTTTTCAATTGAGAATTATTATGACTTTTTTTCTTTCTAAGATAATATTTATAGAATAACGAGTCATGTTCAAAGAATAACTAGTCATCATTGCATCAAAGTAAAGAAGAAATAAATAATTAATTAGAGTTAAATTCTTGTCAATTGCCATGTTTGATGACTTATTATGAACCAAGTTAGAAATGCATGAGTTTTCTATATACTCCAATTAATCATTTCATAGAATCTATGCAAGATTGCTCATTAGAGTTTGAAAATAACAAACGATGGCGGCATCACTTTTCTCCTCCTTCAATTCCTTTTAGATATTTATATAAGAAACACCAACTTCGTAAATAATTATATACTTATAATTATCTGCTTTAGGTTTTGGTTCACACAGATTTGTCTTTTGGGTTATGTCACATTAAGTTCTAAATGCACGTGTACAATGTGAACTTGAATTCTATCTTATAAAACTTTTCATTTTTCTTTTTCATTCTGACGTGAGATTTGCCTAAAATGTCATGTGCACCTCATCTTCATAAGCTTGTCAACCTAGATACTTATCAGTCCTACTTGACCCGCCTTTTCAGCCCCCTCCTTCAAAGTTTTGACCCACCATCGTATTAAGGGAGTACATGTTCTAGCACCAAATTTGCACGACTCAAGTGCATGATACATATTGTCGATTTTGCACCTAGGCTCGCACATATTTGTCTTTCAAGCTACTCCCCATCGAGCCCAAAACGTGAGTTTTTACCTACTATGTAAGCTTAATTATATCTTATAAATCTTTTCGCTCTTCTCTCTCATTCCGACTTGGACTTCACTAAAATATCCTGCTCATCTACTATGTTAGCCTATAAGCCTATCAAACCTTTTTGGCTCGCTCTCATCAGCCTACCCGCCATCATGAGCATTTGGAGAGAGAAGTACGTAGCAATAGGACATGAAGGAAAATGGTCATACAAAGAATTGACCTTTGACTTTGGTACCATACAAAAAAACAATAAAAAACGAAAACAAAACCTTAATTAAAGTAATGGATTGGGTGACCAATAACATTATACACCCCTCTAAAATTCTTATACAACTTATTAGGAACAAATGCATAATATTATCAACAGAGATGATGATGAACTCATAAGTTTATATAGGAAAAAAGACAAAAAAAAAAAATGGAACAAGTTATCATAAAGTGTACCTAAAATCGTCCGTCCTTGAACCACTAACAAGTAAGAAAAGCTGAAAAACAATTACACAGAACCATAAAACATGACGCCGTTGCCTCTTCCACCCAATCTTATTCATGTTTTTTAACTCTGCAACAGACGTAAAAGAACCAATTAGCATCAGCGTTAACCACTGAGTATGAAGTTTAAGAAAAAATATAGAACTCGTGATGTTAAATATATATTCCATGACATTTCAGTGGCTGTAAAAACATATCATTAATGAAAAAATTAAAGTCACATTATTTCCAAGGATATAAATATATCATTTTAAAATTAACTAATAAGAAAATTGTGTCGTGTCTAGAGGTCGTATTAGAAGCATCCATGCAAGGAAAAAGTGATAAAAGCTTATTCGTACCAAATGTTAATACCAAACTATATAAACTTACCCGTGATTTAATGAGGTGGAATATACTATACAATAATTAACCATTAGTGCAAGAATTTTATGCACATATACATATCATTCATTTATTAGTATGGTATAAACACCGTGCTAATAAGTTTTTATGGGGAAAAAAGTGTGACGCCAGAGGATTAGGAAAAAAAGAAGAATAAAAGAAGGAAAATAAAGGTTGCATGCATACCTTAAGACAAAGTGAAAATTTACTTTGTTGATATAACAAGAAATGAGAGAAAGATTCTGGAAATGAATTGGTTATAACTATCTTGAAATATATGTAGGCTTCGAAGCTTATAGGTTTAGATAGTTTAATATTGTAATAGTGAAGTTAGTATATATATGAAAATCTAGCTGAATCCTATGCAAAAAAGGTGTGTTTTCGTTTATATATATAGTAAAATAATATAATTTCATGTAGAATAAAAGGCTGACTTTTTTGTTGTATTAGGTATTTTGGTATTTACTGTTGACCAATGTGCTTTTTTTAATTGAGCAAAAACGCAGACATGGGGTTCTTTCTATACACGGCAGTTACTAGAAAATATTACAAAATACTATAAACAAAAATACCAGAATTGTTTTTTCACTTTTGGAAAGTTCTAAAATATTTAACACAAATTATAGAGTACCTATATAATTTTCACAATTTTAAATACTCTAATTAATTAAGTATGTAAACCTTACAAAAATTTAGGATGCATTTCCTCTATCCCAAAATAAATATTGTTTTTCCATTTTCAAGAGTAAATTTGATTATTTTTTGAAAATAATTAATTGGATTAGATCAAATCAATATTTTTGTAAATTTAGGATTTAGATATTACAGTTAATTGCATTTATTCTCATGTCAATATGATAAAAATATACTTTAAAATGTTAACTAGAATTCGCATAATTTGAATCTCGAGAATGAAAAGTGATAGATAATATGAGACGGAGGATCAAGTAATTATTTTTATATAAAAATATTTTTTTTCAGTCATTAAAAGAATCATCTTACTTAGTACGTTAAGACACCAGTTGCACATGAAGGCTATGTTGGACTATATTCCTAGGTTTAGGCAACAAAGAAAAATGATAAGAATCTACCAAAAAAAAAGAGAAAATTGACTAGAAAAGGTCATACTAAGGAGGTGGTTTCTGCCAAGAAAATTAATGAAACACGAAGTCTGTTCCGAATGCTTCTACCATTTAGAAAATAACTCCAATATTTATTCTTCTAATATATTAGTTTTTTTCGTTTTAAAATACTTGTTATAATTTTTCTTTTTTTTGAGAGTCAAACATGAATTTTGATCAACATTTTAAGAAATATTTTTTTATTATATTGATATGAAGAAATTAAAATTGCAATTTATAGTATATTTCGTATAATTTTTGAATATCTAAATTTTAATTTTAAGATGTCAAATTAATTTAATCTAATTTACCTTTGAAAACTAGTCAAATTAACTTTCGAGACACAAAATATGACAACTAGTTTGAAACAAATCAAGTATATCCAACAAATGTTGTTAATTAACCCCTCTTGTTAAAATTAATTTTGTATTTAATTCTAAGGAACTACTATAGTTATTTTCTTCTGATTAAAATGTACATTTATCTATGGGATCAAGTTGCACAATTTGGTCAAAGTGAAGTCGTTAGTGGTTTTGGTGGTTGTCTGTTTTGGTGGTTGGCCCAAACTTTAACTTGGTAAACACTCCACTCATTAACATGAAAATACCCTACACAAATTCTATAAATATACATTTCTGGCAAGAAATTTGGAGAACTAACTTGTTCCAATTCAATTTTAATACTTGGTACTTTTCTTTAAAAAACAGATTAATATTATAGGGAAGCCAACAATATTGTACCGCATATATATTTTATTATTGTTTTAATTTATTGGTTAGTTACCTTAAATAGCATTGTGCACTTTTCAACTATATCTTGTAAACTAATTAGTTACAATTGGCGCAAATATGGACTTGTTTGGCACCATGTGCGGAAAGATTTTTTTTTTTCTTTTTTCTTTTTCTACAACTTGTATCAATTGAAATGGAACAGACCATGAGAGGTCAAAGTTTAAATCTTATTAAAAAAAAAAAAAGAAGAAGCGAGAGATCAAAGTTTAATTATTAGTAAAAATAAAATAAAAGAATAAGAAAGAAAGAGACATATTTATGTATACTAGTTTAACCGCACGTGTTTCGCACATGTAACGTTTGATTATTTAAAATTAAATAATTTAGTTTATTGTGGAGATTTTTAATAAATTTTTAATAAAGTATAAAAGTTCAAATCACTTTTCAAAAATCTTTCACACTTTAATATAATAATGTAAATATAAACATATATATATTACTACCAGAAGTTTCAAGTACTTGATGGATCATCATTTGCGTTTGTCATACAATACCTCTTTCCCTTGTTGGTAGAGGCTAAGAGAGATCGACGCACCAATTTGCACCATATTTGTGTTACGATTATTTTTTTATATTTAAAAATCTTTCCTTATTTTAAAGTTAAATCTGTACAAAATAATTGATTTATGTACTTAAAAACTTTTAAAAATCTAGTACTTCTTAAATTTTTCTCTTTCTAATGGTTTTATAATTATTTCTAGAATTTTTAAATATTCTTAAAATCAAATTTAGATGATTTAAAATTCTTAAACTAATGTAAAAAGTATTAGTTGTCATTAATTATGATGACTTCTAATAAGGCAGGGTTTTACTATAAATATATTTAATTAATTTTCAGCACTTAAATTAGAAAAAAATAGTGAAATTCTGATGGTTTCTAATAAGGAGATGTTTTACCATAAATATATTTAATTAATTTTCAACTTTTAAATATTAGAAAAAAATAGTGAAAAGACGATGTTATTTAAAACAATGACTTTTATTTAAGAGTAAAAAGTTCAAACAACATTTTTAAGGTCCTTCACACTTTTAATATATTACAGATTATAGATATAGATGTAAATGCAAATTTAGGCATAGTATGATAGATATTGAATAATCATGTTATTACGAAATGCAATAAAATCTTTTTATAGTGTTAATGTTTGTTTGAAAATTTCATGGTTATTATAGAGCTTTTTATAGTGTTAGTGTTTGTTTGAAAATTTCATGACTATTATAGAGAGGTATTGTTACATATGTATACTAGTATTTGACGTTCAAATCTCATTTGGTTGTTATAAACAAAACTATGCAAAATTAGAAAGAGCGTGAATATTAAAAAAGCAAAATAATCTATTGGAATCTTGTATTTGTTTGAGTTTGTAATATGAACACTTCTACTTAGGCCTCTGTCATCTCAACCCTTCGACCAATCAGAACACAATATCTTAAATCCTTTTTTGACTTGGTTAGCGTGTAGTACAAATGTTGATACATAATTAAAAAAATTAAACTCCTACAAATCACGTAGGAAGTGACGGAAAAACAAGCTAAAACCCACAGAAAACTACTCATTTTCTCTTTCTTTTTTCATCTAGACACCCGTATTTACACTTGTTCATTTTTTTCTTTCGTTTCCACTTAATTCTTCGATTGTTCTTGTTGTTGTTATTCGATTCTCAAGTTATCTATGTAAGTTTATAAACGTATTATCCTAATTATTTCATGTTCTAGCTTTTTTGTTAGTTTTTGAGTTTTTATCGATTAAAATTGTTTTTGATGAAATTTTTAGGAATTTTTTGTTTGTTTCGTGTCTATGCTTTGTTGTATTTTTAAGTTCATCATAAAATCCACAATAACAAACACGAATTTCCATGGTGAAAAAGATACAACGATTGAAAAGGGTGAAGATCGTTTACACTCTCTAACTTTGCTTTAAAAATCAAACACCCCCTCAATATTAAACAATAATCATTCTTTCCCTTTTTACTATGTAATGTCTATTTTACCCTTAACATTTTCAAGCTTCTATTTATATAATATTTTTTATATTATATATATTTATTTATTTTTCATAACCTAAGTATTTGTTATTTTTATTTAAATTCATTTACATCATTAATAAATTCTTTTTATAAGCTAATTACAAAATCTAATGGCATTTAAACATTCAAAAATTTTATACTCCCTCCGTCCCATTTTACTTGTCCCAAATTGGGATGACACAATAATTAAGAAAAATAATAAATAACATGGCTAGTTTACCAAAGTACCCCTATTAAATGATGTTTACATTTTAATTTAAAAAAAAGGTAACTAATGCAAAGTGTAAAACATGGAAAGAAAAGTTTGTCTTATCTTGATAAATAAAATGGGACATCAACTTAGCCAATTTGGGACGGGTAAAATGGGATGGAGGGAGTATGTATTAAGTATGTATGTGTGTATATAATGATGTACATAGATGCAAATTTTGATTCTCTCTTATTCTGTAATGTCTACATAGATAAACGAGTTTTGATTGTCAATATGAATTATTTTATAAATTATAATTTAAAATTCATTAACAATAATCATTTGATTTATAATAAATATGCATCTACAACAATATCATACCCAGTGAAATCTCCTAAATGAGGTATGAAGAGGGTAGGGGTATGCAAACCTTACCACTACCTTGGGGAGGTAGAAAGGTTGTTTTCGAAGGATCCTCGACTATTAATTATTTTTGTATTGCTTGTATTGAAATATATTTATAAAATTATAATTACCTATTATTTTCACGTATAAATAGATATTGGAGTTTTAATTTTTAATAAAATTAATTTTTATTTTTTTTGCTCATTTATTTTATTAGAAAATGTCATGAACTTATTGTTGGACAATAAAATTCTCGAGATCGAAAAATAAATAATTCGAGACAAGAAAATATTGCAACAATCAATTTATTGATTTCAATATGTGAGTGTTACAATCTCTATGAATCCTCTGATTCGCCTTTTCAAATATAAATTCAAAGGCTTAAAACTTGATCTTGAATTTGAACTTGATTTGTTGATTTGAGGGTCTTGATCTTGACTTGTACTTGAATTAAAGGGCTTTTGAGCTTGTTCTTGAATATTGTGGTCTTGATCTTGAATCTTGATGAACTTACTTTGAATGCTTGAGTTTTGTAGAGAAATTGCGGTGTTTGATCCACGAGCTTTCTTTTGCTTCTTGTTAGAGTTATGAAGGTTCCTTTTCTAAATTATGAGACCCCTAGTTATAGTTGTGGAAAAGGGACGAGTCATAATGAAGATGGACTTTCTTTGACCAATCAGATTTGAGTAACATGACACCTTTTATGGGTTTTGATTTCATTGGGCCTTCTGCATCATTTTGACATGTGACATGGTCCTATTGGCTCCTCCCCTTGACCTGACATGCCATGTCATTTGACATGTGACGCTTATTTGGGCCTCTAGAATATGATAATATCTGGGGCTTAGCAAAGTGGGCTCATTATTTGTAGCCAAATTAATTGACTAGCCCAATAAATATTGGACTTTATTTAAATCCATACATGTTTGGACTTAAATGATTAATCTAATTATATTAATCTGTAATATTTATTTGGGACTAATCTATTTTGAATTTAACATAATTCAAATTTCGTATGGATTTCAATTTAATAAAATTTCGTTACCCACAAAATGCCCCCTACTTCAAGACTTGTCGAGATATTTGATCTTTTTGAGACTAGAATTGAAGTATGATTTATTTAAACATGCTTTCTTCATGCTTCAATGATTTTCATTAAGCTGAACCATGCAATTACATATTGATATCGCCTCTAAAAAAAATCTCTTATTTTTTTTCATGAATCTTCTACACGTAAGACCCATTGGTGAGGCATGACATCCCATTCCAAATAGATTTTGAAAAACTTTTTTACCTTACTTAATCAAGAATAAAACTCTTTTAATTTAAATTTATATTGGAGAAGGAAACAACTATCAATTTGAATTTGTATGGGAGAAGAAAATAACCTTCAATTTGAATTTTTAATGGAGATGGAAACTCTTCCAATTTGTATTGGAAAGAAAATAACCTCCAATTTGAATTTGTATGGGAGAAGGAAACAACCTCTAATTTAAATTTGTATGGGAGAAGAAAATAACCATCCTACAACTCTATAAAAGAATGTAGGTTCCTCACTTTTTCAGTATCAATCTTGGGGTTTCCAAGCCATCAATAATATTGAGGTAATTTCTTTCCCTCCTACTTTTCTCTTATTTTCGTCACTTTTTTTCAGCACAACATGTTAGTAGTAGAAAATTCATATCTAATTGTAGGAATATCTAAATCATGAACCGTTTGATATTCCAAAAATTAGACATCAAGATATACAATATATAAAAAAATTCAGCATTAAACACCTTCAATATAATTCTTGATAATTTTTTGAAGTTAGCCCTAAATTTAATCATGCTAAAAATTTCAGATCCGTATGTCTTTACTAAAACTTCCATATCTCAAAGTAGGAGCGATGAAATCATGAACCGCTTAATTTTTTCAAAACTAGACTCAAAAATAAATAACATATCCAAAATTTATGATTTAACACCTTCAGAATTATCCTAGATATTTTTTTGAAATTACCTCTGGATGCTAAAATGTTTTCAATTTTAGGTTTGCATGGCTTCACAAAACAAATCATATCTAGGCGTGGGAACGTTAAAATTGTGAGTGTCCTTTTTCGTTGGAAAAAGAACTCTAATATTTACAATACTTTTTGTAGGAAAGCAAACTCAAGGGTCTAATTTGATCCATCTTTGCCGATCGAGATACACACATATTTAGGTAAGCATTTCTTCTTCTCGCTCTTATTCCCCCTTTTACCTTGTATATTTTTTTTAATTTTTGTAGGGTTAAAGCAAATAACAATATGAAACCATTGATTGAAGATGGTGGACGTTGTCTTAAGGTGCAAGGGTTTAACTTTGCCTTTATCACCTCAAGACCCGACTAGTTTTGCTTGAAGACGGTGGCCGTCGGCTTAAGGTGCGAGGGTTTAATTTTTCTTCGTTACCTCAAGACCCGACCAATTTTGCTTGAAGACGGTGGTCGTCGGCTTAAGGTGCGAGGCTTCGTCACCTCAAGACTCGACCAATTTCGACTAAAGATGGTGGACGTCGGCTTAAGGTGAGAGGCTTCGTCACCTCAAGACCCGACTATGGTGGACATCGACTTAAGGTGCGAGGCTTCGTCACCTCAAGACCCGACCAATTTTTCTTAAAGATGGTGGACGTTGGCATAAGGTGTGAGCTTCGTCACCTCAAGACCCGACCAATTTTGATTAAAGACGGTGGACGTCGGCTTAAGGTGCGAGGATTTGTCACCTCAAGACTTGACCAATTTTTCTTGAAGACGGTGGACGTCGGCTTAAGGTACGAGGCTTCGTCACCTTAAGACTCGACCAATTTTCCTAGAAGATGCAATCATTTTCTTTAAGTATGGGCCCTTTCAACATTCAACTTAAGGTGCAAAGGGGCAAATCTTGCCCGCCTTAAGGCATGAAAATTTTAATATCCTTTTATTGATAAACCCATGAGAGGCTAGCTTAAGGTGAAAAGGGACAAATTTTATCCACCTTAAGGTATGGAGATTTTGAGATCCTTTTAAGGATAAACCCGTAAGAGGCCAGCTTAAGG
>NC_061115.1:179216838-179357750 GCF_002878395.1 Capsicum annuum | reverse complement strand
AGGCCAGCTTAAGGTGCAAAGGGACAAATTTTGTCTACCTTAAGGCATGGAAATTTTGGAGGCATTAATTTGAAGACTTGGAACTTTTGTCAACTTTGACTCCCAAATTTGGCGTTTTGAGTGGTTCAACTTCCAAATTTGGGGATTTTGGAGACTTCATCTTATGTGAATGAAGCTCATATTTCATTAGAGTTTGTCCCCCATTGAGCCACCAACACTTGGAGTGAGTTCAAAATTTAATTAGAATGTTTTCATACTTGGTATCCATATGGTAAATACTGCAGGAACATTTTTTTTTGACACTATTGCAACTATACTCAGAATGAAATTTCAAGCGCCTACGTACCTAAGTAAAGAGGATCAAGTCACAACGTAGTTCTGGGGTGAGTGTTTTTTTTTCATCCTAAATTTTGCCTACTCCTCCTCTTTTGAGGTTTTCAACCCAGCGGACTTTTCTTTTTTTTTTAGATGTACACAGTTTATACTCTTGAGGCCAGGAGTGGACATGCAGTTTATACTCGTGCCTTAAGAAGTGTCATCTTCCTTCAAGGATAGTACTTCTTCAATAACTTGGCATTGATAGGGCTAATTTTCACACTATTTATATCAACAAACTTGTAAGCACTATTTGAATATGCCTCTTGTACGACATATGGTCCATTCCAATTTGGGGTGAATTTTTCCTCAGACTTCTGAGAAGTAATAATGGGCCTTCTAACTGCAAGAACTTGATCTCCAACTTGGAAGCACCTCAATCAAACTCTTTTGTTGAAATAACAAGATAGACGGGCTTAGTAACATTCAAGATTTTATTGAGCCTCCAGTCTCTTCTCATTAAGGACTTCTAACTCCGCAAGACGTAACTTAGCATTTTCTTCATCGGTGAGCCTTTCTTGAATAACCAGTCTCAAAGAAGGTATTTGACACTCAAGTGGCAGGACTGCTTCAACTCTAAAAGCAAGTGAGTATGGGGTTTCTTGTGTTATGCCCATAGAGCTTCTTTCATTCGTTCATACCAGTCTCGCTTAGACTTGGAGATGACTGTCTTTAATATATTGCATAAAGTCTTATTAAACACTTCGGCTAAGCCATTGGTGGTAACATGGTACATTGAATACTTATGCTTCTTGAAGCCAAAGAGATCACAAATTTTGTTATCGAATGGCTTGCCGTTGTCGATTATTATATATCGAGGGATTCCAAAGCGGTAGATAATATTCACTCGGATGAAATTCACAACATTATTCTTCTTTACTTCTTTGAGAGCAATAGCTTTGGCCCATTTTGAGAAGTAATCTGTTGCGGCCAAGATGTATAAATGTCCACCAGAAGATTTTGGTAGTGGAACAATAACATCCATTCCCCAAGCATTGAATAGCCAAGATGCTATAGTTGGGTGTAATACTTCAGGAAGTTGATGAATGAAATTCACACGTAAATGGAAAGCTTTGCATCTTCTAGCATAGTCCAAGCAATCTTTCACCATCGTTGGCCCATAGTATCCCATCTTTTTAATGTGAAAATAGAGCTTCAGTATAGACTGATGAAATCCACAAAATCCTGAGTGTGCTTCTTACAAAGATTGAATTACTTTTTCCTCTCCCAAACACCGTAAAAGTACTCCTTCAAATGATCTTCTGTACAGTGTGTCTTTGTAGTAAAGAAAGCGAGGTACACGACGACGAATGTCAATCCTTCTCCTTGGATCTTCTGGAAGTAT
The DNA here is from genome assembly GCF_002878395.1 of Capsicum annuum. Lineage (NCBI taxonomy): Eukaryota > Viridiplantae > Streptophyta > Magnoliopsida > Solanales > Solanaceae > Capsicum > Capsicum annuum. The sequence continues at coordinate 179,356,030 of NC_061115.1, read as the reverse complement.
CCATAACATAAATCATCAATGATAGGTTGTTGCCAATATTCCTTTACAACTTTGGACACGGCAACGAGGTATTCAACCTTATTTTCTACATTCTCATTTGATGGAGGTACTACCAATTCTCGACAGATAGTAACTAGCGTCTGATTTGGAAGAGTCAAGTTTGAGGCCAAGGAAGCTAGGACATCAACTTGCTTATTTTCTCTCCTTGGCATATGTTGAAGGGTTACTTCTCCAAGCCACCCGATTAAATTCTGTACATAATCATGATTGGTTGTAGTTCAGGATTTTTGACGTCATAGCTTCTCAAAAGCTGCTTGATCACCAATTAGGAGTCATCGAAGAATTGTAATTACAGTTGTTTCATGTCAATTGTCATCTCAAGTTCAAGTATTAATGCCTGATATTCAGCAAGATTATTAGAGCAACGGCTTGTTAGGGTAAAAGAGTATAGGATGATATCTTCTTGTGGAGTGACGAACACCATACCGACACCAGCTCTATCTCAATGTGCGGTTCCATAAAAGTACATCTTCCATGGAGGTCTAGCTTCAATAACCATTGCATCTTTATCAAAAAGTTTATCGCTTAGTTCCCAATCATCAGGTATCGGGTGATCTGCCAAGAAGTCAGCTAACGCTTGTCTCTTTCTGGCATTTTGGGGAACATACAGAATTTTAAACTGTTGAAATTAAAGGTACCATCTTACAAGTCAGTCACTAAGGACTGGTTTCGACATTACAAACTTGATGAGATTTGCCCTAGACACAGGGTGAACAACATGAGCCTGAAAGTAGTGCTTCATCTTTTGAATTGAGAAGGCTAATGCCCAACATAACTTTTCTATTGGAGAATACTTTAGCTCATTTGGTAATATCATTCTGGTCAGATAGTAAAAAGAGTTTTATTTGTCTTCACTATTTTCTTGAGCCAGTAGCTCTCCAACTGACCTCTCCTGTGCCACGATATAGAGTATCAACGGCTTCCCAAGTATGTGTGCCACAAGAACTGGTGGCTTCATTAAGTATGATTTGATACTCTCAAAGGCATTACTACAAGCTTGGCTCCATTCGAAGGGAGTGTCCTTATTTATGAGACAACTAAATGGTTGACATTTTCCATCCAGGTTTGAGATGAACCTCCTTAAATATGCTAGCCTTCCTTGAAGGCTTTTTAACTCATGAATATTTCCAGGAACGGGCATCTTCAAAATTGCATCGACCTTGGCTTGATCAATTTTAATTCCTCGATGTCGCACAATAAAGCCAAGAAATTTCCGGAAGTAACTCTAAAGGCACACTTCAATGGATTCATCCCTAGTTGATATCTTCGAAGTAACTCAAACACCATTCTTAGGTCTTTCAAGTGGTCGTCTCATTTTTTTGACTTCACCACTAGATCATCCACGTAGCATTCAATATTTTTATAGAGCAGACCATTAAATATGTTCTGCATTTCCTTTTGATAAGTGGCGTCAGCGTTCTTTAAACCAAAAGTCATTACCTTGTAGCAATAAATGCCTTTGGGCGTGCGAAATGCAGTGAGTTCTTTATCCTTTGGCTCCATACGGATTTAATTGTAGCCAAATTAATCATTCATGAAGGACATTGCCTTATAAACAGTGGTGGAATCAATCATCAACTCTGGTATGGGGATTGGAAAGTCATTCTTAGGGCAGGCGTTGTTGAGATCTCAAAAGTTGACACAAACTCGAATTTGGCTATTTTTCTTCCGCACTGGAACAATACTTGAAATCCACGTGGTATATTTGACTTCGCGAATAAAGCCAGTTTCAATGAGTTTGTTAACTTCATTTTCAATTAATTGAACCAACTCTGGCCTAAAGCACCTTTGAGCTTACTTAACAGGACGAGCACCATTCTTGACCGCCAACTGATGGACTGCTACTTTTGGATCTAAGCTAGGCATTTCCTTATAGCTCCAAGTGAATACATCCATATATTCTTTAAGTATGTCCATATAAGCGATTTCCTTCTTTACTTCTAGAAATGCATTTAGGTAAGTTGGTCTTGGGTCTTCATCGGTTCTAAGATTAACTTTCTTCAAGGGATCTATTATGGCCTTTACTCCTTTTTCAAGTTGTGATGGAGAATCTCTCACATATTCTTCCTCTTGAGGATCATTGTCGTTAAGGGATATATGATAACACCAGAAAGCATTTTCTACCTCTTCATCAACCTTTATTTAAGATGAGACATCTTTCTCATTCTGGATTGTAACATAATATGAGGAGCCAACACTCTCTTCATTTTCCTCGTGTTGCTTGGTATAAACCACAGTATAAGCCTTTGATTTTAGCACCTCGTTGCATGAAACTACCAGTTCGGTCTACCGCCTCATTCTGGAAGGAATCAAACTTTGGAAATTCTTCTGGATCTTAGGCGAAGAGTGCATTGTTGTACTTTGATGACTTTTTTGATGCTTGTTATTTTTATTCTTATTTAGAGGACCCAACCTTTCGAACACAGAAGTTCTTGCAGTTGATTCTCCAAGTCGATCAAATACGGAGGGTCTTTTATTAGCAGCAATGGATTATTCTTCCACGGTGATGTAATTATTGACTACTCTTCTTATAGAGATGTGAATTAGAGGTGGCTGCATATTTTCTAGGCCTTCACGTGCCTACCTGGTTGTACTCTCTGACAGAAGTTTTCCCAACATTGATGGCTCATTAGGATTGTATCCAGCCTTTACAAATAGCTTGTATGCATTTAGGTCGAAGCCATCCTTCATACATTTCGTAGAGAATGTCATATCTTATGGAAAATTTTGAGCCACAGACTCTCCAAGTAGTCTTGAGGATGGATTTATTGCGTCAATCTTCCCGAAAGGTAAAGTTAGCCCTTTTAGCATAGTATCTTGGGCATCAGATGGGTGACCTTCCTCTTTCTTTACCTTTGGTACGTATCGAAGAATGAGAGTTACCCTTTTTTTTGTAAGTGGAACATTTTCTCTATTCGAAGTGAAGAGGGGATTTTTGGTGGCGACTGTTTTAACAGTCACTGCGACCTTCTTAGATGTAAGATCATCACACTTGGTCTTGGTGACATCTTCAACCCTTTTCTCATTCACAACATAATTCTTTAAGTAGAATTTTGCATCGGCAAAGTGTGACTCAGCTTCAGTGAATGGTTTTATCATCGTCAACTATCTTTCTTTCTACTTCGCGTTTGAGGTACTTCAAGCATTGATAGTAGGAGGACGAGATGATTTCGTTATCATGTACGGATAGGCAGGATGTTAACTCTGGATCCCTCATCAATAAAGATTCTAGTTATCCTTTTTCCTAAAACTTGACCTACCATGTACAAGCGATGATTATGTAGGGTTCCTCTAAGAAGAAGGTCGCTATTTGTAAATGTGATTTTTGTATCATACATATGTGCCGTTTGGCTAAGTGTCTCTGTAGGCTTTTCAGAAGATAAAGGAACCTCTACGGGTGGGTTTTCACCCGTTGCCCCCTCTTTGACAGTATTAAAACAAGATGCCTCAAGGTTTACTTGAGCAGTCTTTGCAAGAAACCAACTTGGTAAGAATTCTTCCAAAGTTACTGGACACCATAGTTTTTGGTGTTGAAGCTCCGTCACCCTCATCTTCTTTAGAAGTTCAACCAACTCCTATGTCGTTGGTTTTTTCACCATTCTCCTTCTGGTTGGCTGCTCGGACATTTCCTTTTGCAAACTCATCTTCTTGCGTCTGCGCCTGGTGACTAGAGGCCAACCCTCATCATTGTCTTCGTCAATTGAAGACCTATCAGGCTCTAATATTTTCTTATTATGATCTTCTACATATATTTGGACTAGGTCAAGCGAGCCAAAAGTGATAGAGATTTGATGAGAAATGGTCGTCTCATTGTCGAAGAAAATCTTTTTCTCACTTGCCAGTTGCATAATTTTGACTTTAAAGACAAAACACTTTTTGAGAGGGTGACTCACAAGCCTATGATATTTGCAATAATTAGGGTCGTTGGTCTTTCCATATCCGTTAGGCCACTTCATCTCTTAGAGTTCAATGAGCTTATATTCAAGGAGTTCATCAAAAATCTCAGCAACATCAGAATCAAAGAAGGTATATGATATGATAAAAACTTGGATCGTATAAAAAAAGAAGTCAAAACAGTCCACAAATAAAGGGAAACCTGAGAGCAACATAAACATAATTCTCGGCTCTAACAACAACAAGAAATAAGGTGTAAATGACTAACAATAACAAGGGATAAACAATATTATAATAAGAAGAACCACAATAGGATAACAACAATCCAATGATTACAAGAACAACAAAAACTAACGGTTTCCCTAGATAACACTAACTAAGATATGAAATGTAGAGATAGTTAGTGAGACATACACTATAATAAGATCCAAGAATCCAAAGATATATTAAATCTAAGGACCCCTAAGACTTACAATAGAAACACCACACTCTTACGAAGACACGAGAGGGATTCCACTGCTTAAGCACCATCATTTCCAAGGAATACACATTCACAAGTGAGTCCACACTTGCTCATGTCCTAGTTTCGACGTAGGAAGGCTCTCTCTCAAGAGAAGTATTCTTTCATCAGTATTCAATAACTAATGAGTTAAAACCCTAACATGTTATTTATAAAGGATAATACAAATAATAGATAAAATGACAAAAGTGCCCCTTAGTGTTAAATGGACAAAATGGCGCCCATGGAGTGCAATATAGGGGCGGCTTTGGAGTCCTTTTCACACTTTAACTCGTACGCTCCGTAGTTGCATTCAACATACTCATAAACGTCCAAAGTCATGATCGTGACCGTATTATTCTCTCCATCTTGTGAGGAATTTGACCTCAAATTCCCGGCATAACTAAACTAAAATAACCCACAAAATGAGAAGAAACCGAGAACACAACAACTTCAAGTCTCGGCCACATCTTCATTTTGCACCTTGGCTTCTTATCCATCTTGAGATTTGCCCTCAATCTCATCTGATTCAATTGAGTTTAGCCAAGAAGTTTCACTACAAAACAACAAATGAGTTAGTTGTAAAAGAAAGGTCCTCACACTCTCTCTTTATTTCTTTGTCCTCAGATTTCTCACACTCAATCTCACAAGTGTTGTATGCTTACTTGAACTCCGTGAGGTATTAATAGGTGAACCAAATATTTAAAATAACTTCAAAGAATAAGAAAAAAACACACAAGGACGTAAATACGAAGAACAGTTTCAAAACTAACTCACAATTTAGTAAATGGTCACTAGCTTGTAAGTTAGTATTGGAATCAACAAATGAAACTAAAAAACTCAACAAAATGAAACTAAGAGATCAAAATTTGAGCTAAAATTTGTTGTGTGAACAGTAGTTTGATGACGTGTCACCTTCTAATTTCCCCCAGGTCCCACAAGTTTTAATCACTATTCTTGAAATTTTTAATCCTTATAATTTTGGAATGGAAGACAATTAGTATTTGGAGGGAAAGCACAAGTCTTGTAAATCTTTTCAATTTCAACTCAAAAGGTGAGATTTGACTTGTACTAGTTCCACAAAACAAGTCTCCTTGAAATAAGGAAAAGCGGTTGAAAAAGTTGATGTCAAGTCTATGAGTGATGTGAACTAATCCTTTTACCAACAACTACTACAAATTGTCTTTCACCTTTTGTTGATTTAAAGTTAACTTTTCTTGTTTTAACAAAAGATGAATGGGTGAAGAATCAACAAGAAAACAACAACAACTTCCAAGAACACCAACAACACAACCAACATCCAAATCCAAATTCCACAAGAACAAAGTTAACCATACGACCAAGGCTTCAACAATTTCAACAATAATTCGGTTAAGGCTCAAGTTCACGTCAACAACACCAACAAATATAAGCTCAAATCAAGATCGACTCAAAGGTGTTAGTGAATAAGAACTAACACTAGAAACAACTAAAAAAAACAAAGGGACTCCTAGATCTAAGACTCAACATTTTCGGCCAGGATGAACAACAACAAGAGCACTCTTCTCGGCAAGATCCAAGCTCAAGAACACATTTTTATTTTTTTATTTTTTTCATCTTTCAAGCCCAAGATTAATCTTTTTAGAACAAGATCAAACCATGCTCTGATACCAAATGATACGATAAAAACTTAGATCGTATTAAAAAATAAATCAAAATAGTCCACAAACAAAGGGAAACCCGAGAGCAACACAAACACAATTTTTGGCTTCAATAACAACAAGAAACAAGGTGTAAATGACTAAAAATAACAAGGGATAAACAACATTATAATAAGAATAACCACAATAGGATAACAACAATCCAATGATTACAAGATTACAAGAACAACAAAAACTAACGGTTTCCCTTGATAACACTAACTAAGACATGAAATGTAGAGATAGTTAGTGAGACATACACTACAATAATATCCAAGAAACCAAAGATATATTAGATATAAGGACCCGTAAGACTTAAATTAGCAACACCACACTCTTATGAAGACACGAGAGGGATTCCACCGCTCAAGCACCATCGTTTCCAAGCAATACACATTCACAAGTGATTCCATACTTGCTCATGTCCTAGTTTCGGTCTAGGGAGGCTCTCTCTCAAGAGTAGTATTTTTCATCAATATTCAATAACTAATGAGCTAAAAACCCTAACATGTTCTTTATATAGGCTAATACAAATAATAGATAAAATGACAAAGTACCCCTTAGTGTTAAATGGAAAAAATGGCGCCCATGGGGTGCAATATAAGGGCAACTTTGGAGCCCTTTTCACACTTCAACTCGTACACTCCGTAGGTTGCATTCAACACAATAAAAAATATCCATCTTTATGATCGTGCCCGTATCAGGATATTTCTTTTCTCGCATCTCCTTTAAAGTTTTTTGATTTGGACATGCTCCAGAAGTTGCCTTCACACTTAGCTTCTTGCTCACCTTCGTGGTGAACTTCACAGGATACACATCAATATTTATAGATTTTTTATTATCATTTTTAGGGACAAACTTTCCCTATCTTTTTGATTCCTGCTTATCCTTTACCTTTCGAGGGTCATGGATAGGCGTTGCACCTTCTAGTGGAAGACATGCTCAACTTCATATCGTGAGCATGAGTATCTAATTCTTCAAAGAATTTAGTCTTAATGCCTTGCAAGATGTAGAGAAGCTCCCAATGCATTCCTTGGATGCATATCTCTATTATAGAAGCTTCGTTGAGCCTATCTTTGCAGTTTAGGCTACCATTTCTTCATCGATTGATGAAGTTAATGACTGTTTCATCCTTTTTTTGTCGAGTATTTGTGACCTCTACCATGCTTACTATTTGCCTTGTTCTATAAAAGCAATTTAGGAACTCGTGCTCTAATTGTCCCAACTATCAATGGAGTTAGGCTCGAGGTCTGTATACTAATCAAAGGCATTTACTTTTAGGGAATGAACAAAATATTTGATAAGATAGTCACCGTAAGTTCCAGCATTATTACATGTATTAACAAAGTGTGCGATATGTTGTTTTGGGTTTTCTTTGCCCTCAAATTGTTGAAATTTGGGGGCTGATAGCCGACAGGCATTTTGAGGCTATCTATCCTCACAGTATAGGGTTTGACATACATAAGGGAATACTTGGTGACAATATCATACTTGTATTTGAGGGTCCCTTCAATGAATACCTTCAATTGCTCAATTGGGATCATTCCTTTAGAAGAAACTTGCACCTCTTTAGCTAGTGGTGTTTGTTTCATAAGATGTTCTATCTCATGAATCTCTGGAGATTTCCCAGGTGCATGGATAGACTCTTCTTCTATCATACCTTCCACCATATCCACTATCTTATCAATTCGAGCATCTTAATTCTGAATATATTTGGTTAGGCTTTCAATTTCTTTTATCAGATTCGCAAGTTGCTCCTTCAGAGACGAGGTATCAGTCACCATTTCTTGGATGATTACTGGAGATGTTGGATAGTAATATAGATTGTCGCATAAGTTGATCTTCGAAGTGCTTAGCTTATGTGGTGTGAGTGGAGATGACACATCTATTGAACGACCATCGCTCTTTGAGCCAGAGTATTTGGAACAAGAATGCTCAAGTAGAGCTAGAGTCCTCTTAACAGATTCCACCATATTGCTTCCTCTTTCTGAAGCACATGCATTGGACTTCATTCCTTTTAGGGTTGAAGATCCAAAAACTGAAGTTGGCGCGAATGACACTAGATGTGTTTGTTATCCTAGCAAGCCTGCCTTGCTCCTTGTGACAGCTCCCAAGCTTCCAAAATTAACACCAAGGATGCTTTCTACTTCAGCAGAAAACTTTGAATCAGCATCTTAGGAAGCAGTTGATTGAGAGTTGACCATTTTGGAAGTCATTTTGTTGTTCGTAAACTTTGAAGTATGAAAAGTTGAGATGAGAGATAGAGATTGTCCCACTGGACGTGCTAGAATTTGTTGGACAATAATATTATCGAGATACAAAAATAAATAATTCAAGACAAAAAAATATTGCAACAATCAATTTATTGATTTCAATATGTGAGTGTTACAATCTCTAGGAATCCTCTGATTCGCCTTTTCAAATATAAATTCAAGGGTTTAAATCTTGATCTTGAATTTGGACTTGATTTTTTGATTTGAGGGTCTTGATGTTGACTTGTGCTTGAATTCAAGGGCTTTTGAGCTTGTTCTTGATTATTGTGTTCTTGATCTTGAATCTTGATAGACTTTCTTTGAATGCCTGAGCTTTGTAGAGAAATTGCGGTGTTTGATCCACGAGCATTCTCTTACTTCTTGTTAGAGTTTTGGGGGTTTATTTTCTGAATTATGAGACCCCTATTTATAGTTGTGGAAAAGTGAAGAGTCATGATGAAGATGGACTTCTTTTGACCAATCAGATTTGAGTGGTATGACATCTTTTATGGGCTTTGATTTCATTGGGTCTACTGCATCATTTTGACACGTGGCATGATCCTATTGGCTCCTCCCCTTGACTTGGCATGCCACGTCATTTGACATGTATCACTTATTTGGGCCTCTAGAATATGACAATATCTTGAGCTTAGCAAAGTAGGCTCATTATTTGTAGCCCTATTTAATGGACTAGCCCCAATAAAGATTGGATTTTGTGTAATTTCATACATGTTTGGACTTACATGATTAATCTAATTATATTAATTCGCAATATTTATTTGAGACTAATCTATTTTGAATTTAACATAATTCGAATTTTGTACGGCTTTCAATTTAATAAAATTTTGTTGCCCACACTTATATACTTAGTTAATATTTCGCATTTTTATTTTTCACGTACAAAATAACCTTAAGCTTTTATAGAAAATATGTTATACAGACTAAAAAATAAAACTTGTGTTTATAATTTTTTTTTTTAAATGATTCAAATGTTGATATAAATACAAGGGTAAAGTAGGTATTTTAAAAAATCAAATAGGAAAAAGGAGGGAGAATGATTTTTGTTTAAAGTTGAGGGGGCTGTTTGATTTTTACAGCAAAGTTCAAAGGTGTAAACGATTTTAACCCCAACTGAAAATGAAGTTAAAATTGAATTGAATATGTACTAAACAAAGAGGAGTATAACGATAAACCGAAAAAATTAATGGAGAAGAAATTTGGAGAGAGAAAATCGAGAAAGAGGGGAGAAAAGCTTAAATTGTCCAACAATGATGGTAGAGACAAATGGGGAAGAATATGACTAATATAAGCCCTAATGTGACTATAGGCCCTATTTACAAGGTCGATCACGCTCTTGTTTTATTTGTATCACACAACTCCTATGTGGTTTGTATCACATAGGATGCCAAGTCAAAAAAGGAGTTTAATATATTGTGTTTTGATGAGTTGAAGGGTTCAGAAGATAAAGACTTAAGTAGAGGTATCCACATTAGAAATTTGGACAAGTACAAGGGTCCACTAGATCATTTTGCTTATAAAAAAGGCAAACATCACTAACACTTTTCCTCGTAAAGTTATGAAATAACTGCTTCACACTATTTAAATATAATTTTTTCCCTTTAAATCAGATACTTGTACTTGAAAGTTATTGTCTACATGACATTAATGAGAATTACCATAAAGATTTTGGTATTTTATTTTGTACATAGTATATTTCTTACAAAATATATTACACAATATTTGAACTATATTGTTATAGAGAGATTATTTTATAAAGAGTGTACCACTGTAATAAATGACACTATTGTTATAGGTAGAGTGTCATTATAGAGAAGTAAAATATGACATGAAAAATTACATTTGAAAAAAATCAGATTGCTATAGTGAAATGTTGTTATAACTAGGAGACGTTATGGAGAGAATTTTAACTGTATTTCATATGGAGATTTTGATACTATAGCATTTGATATGATATTCGATCTGCATAACTAAATATACCAAATATTATATTGAAATGTATACTTACATATACAACTTAACTATATAATTATAGTACTAAGTATTAACAAATATAAAAATTAAAGTAGTATTTGTCCAAAATTAATTATTTAGATGTTAGAACTCTAACTAGTTTATCTGAATTGATACGTAGTTATTAACAAATGAAATTGCTTGTGTACTTTTTTTTTGGAATATTTTCACATGCGTGAAATATGTTAGTATAATATAATTCAACCTAAACAAGCTATGATTATAATATATAATTCATCATAAGCAAAATATCAAAATTGAACTGTATCAAATTAATTTAATATGGTAATAATTTAACATTTTGAAGGAGAGCCTTGGAGTAACTGGTAAAGTTGCTGCCATGTGACCAGGAGGTCATAGGTTCAAGTCTTGGAAACAGCCTCTGGCAGAAATGTAAGGTAAGGCTGCGTACGATAAACCCTTGTGGTGGGGCCCTTCCCGGACATCGCGCATAGCGATAGTTTTAGTACACCGGACTGCCTTTTTTTTTTTTTTTTTTTTTTAATAATTTAACATTTTACAAATTAGAAATCAAAATACCAAACTGCAATTTTTAAATACATTACCATGCCCACCCCCGTGTAAATAGCAATTTATCATGCCACCCCCGTGTAAATGGCAATTGCAACAGTTGGTCATGTGTTTACTTCATACGTAAAAGTGAAACTCTTTGTCGCATAAGTAGCGACCTGCACGAATGATGTGAAATTCCTTGTTGCATAAGTAGCAATCTGCAAGAATGATGTAACGATTGCCTCGTTGTCTCTGACACAGATCCGGTAAAATTAAAAAATATGTAGTTATTGAGCTTTCGAAGGAAAATGTAGTCAATAAAGACATCATTTGTTTGAACAACAAAAAACATGGAACATAACGTAATGTGAAAAATCAATTGCACAAAAAGTTCCGCTTCTATAATGAAACTAGTTATGATAAGCACAAAAAGCACGGGCCAACATCTATTCTATATTAATATTATAATACTTCCTCCATCCCATTTTACCCGTCCCAAATTGACTAAGTTGATGTCCCATTTTACTTGTCCCATTTTACTTATCAAGATAAGATAAACTTTTTTTCCATGTTTTACCCTTTGGATTAATTACCTTTTCTTTACATTAAAATGTAAACATCATTTAATAGGGGTACTTTGGTAAACTAGCCATGTTATTTATTATTTTTCTTAATTGTTGTGCCATCCCAATTTGAGACAAGTAAAATGGGACGGAGGGAGTAATAATCATACCAATTAATGTGACATCTTTTGAATTTTGAAATTTAAATAAATTTATTAAGAGTAATTTTTGCATGTTTTCTTCAAATATTTTAAATTATCAATTATTGTGATTTAATTTATTATTCAAATATATAATTTTGTTTCAAAAATTTAATTCACGATCAAAATTAAACTCTACGAATATATAAATTAATAAAGAGTGTGAAAAGCAAAATTCGATGAGCCTATATTACTGTTTTTCAGATAACACAGACTCAGTATATGTTATTTTTAGTCCCAATTTATGCGACACAAATAGAATTTAGATAATTAATCATACTTTTAATATGTTTTTAGATATTTTAAGTTGCTAATTATTGTAATTTATAATATTTTTTATGTAATTTTTAAATAATATACATTATTCTCCCTATCCAAACTTTTGTGATGTTGATAGTTAATTATATTTTTTAAATAATTTAAGTTCTTAATTATTGTAATTTATAATACTTTTCTTCTATTTCAATTTAAGTGACATAGATATAATTTTGAGAGTCGACTAAATATATTATATCTTTTAAATTTTCTAAGTTGTTAATTATTGTAAAATTTATAGTATGTTTTACGTATTTTTTTGAAATATATAACAGACTAATTCTTTTGAGATATTGTAAACTGTTAACTATTGTAATTTATAATACATTTTAGGTAATTTTAAAATAATATATATTACTCTCCATGTCTAAATTTTCAGTTACATTTTAAAATAATTAATTATGTGTGATATATTAAAATCACGATTGAAATAGCAAAGCAAACATGTCTTAAATGACTCACAACAACTAATTAGAAGTGATATAGCTAACTTACAATAAAAAATACTTGTGAAAAAAATTTAAGTGGTCTCATATAAGACATCAAGTTAATTTAAAACATCAACAGTTAATTTATCGTTTTATATCTATTTTTTTTTTACCTTTTTTATTAAATATTATTATTTTTAATATTTATATAACTTATAATAATTAATGAGTGGTGTTATTTAGTAAAATTACGATTGAAACATCTGAAACAGACATGTCATAAATATCTATTTTTTTTTTAAATATTATTAATTTTTTAAGACATAAATAATTTATAATAATTAATTAGGGATGATATAGTAAAATCATGGATGAAGCAACTGTAGACACATAATTTTTTACCCTCCCCTAAAGTTTACATATTTTTAGCATAAAAAATTTATATTTTTGTCTCATATATTTTTTCATCTTTTATTTTCATTTTTAGTAGGTTTTATTTGAAAATTATGAAAAAGATTTTCTTTAAAAATAGAGTTGCATTTTGGGATATGTTTTATTTTTATTTTTTAATAATAAAAATATTTTTAAAAATATGTGTTCTTTTATCTTAGATTTTAATTAAGAAAAAAGTTATAATTTTAATTTTTTCTTAATTATAATTTATTTTAGAGTAATTATAAACTTTTGTTATATGTTTTTAGTATAAAAATTAATTAATCAATATTTTTATCATTATTATCTTTTTTTAATTAATCATTATATTTCAAAAAAAAAAAAAAAGAGAAAATCCAAAAACTACCTCAACTCCTCCACATTCCCCACATTTTCCTCAACTCCCCCATGCACACACGCATAACTCCTCATCCAACTTTGCCTCAACTCCTACACAATCCCATCCACTCACATCTATATATACACACAAGGACATACACAAAGGAGGACAGATAGAAGAGAACATAGACTGAAAAAAAAGAAAGGAGAGAACAACATTTTGAAAAAAAACAAAAAGCAAAGAAAAACTACAAAAAAGGCAAAAAAGAAACAAGTGGAGGAGGGAAAAACAGACCAAAAGAATGCAGAAAAAACAACGAAAAAAAAGAAGAAAAATAGTGAAATTTTTTTGAAGCAGAGGAATCGAGTGTTGAAGAAAATTTCTGTTAGAGTTTTCGGTGACGACGACATTCGCGCTTTTCTTTTAATTAGTTCATCACACAGGTTCTTATCCTATCTATTTGTTCTATATAATTTTTATCATGAACTGTAGCATGAATGAAGCTATTTAAATAACTTATTGTGTTATTTGGTATATACAGTTAATTGTTTACATGAGTTCAATCTCAACGTTCCGTTCATTAATTTGTTAGATTATGTGTTTCTCGTTAATGTGACTTACATTTGTGTTATATATATATATATATATATATATATATATATATACACACACACACGCTTTATTATTATTATTATTATTATCTGTTCATTACATTAATATATATCTATTATCTGTCTATTGTTATTATTATATTATATTATTATTAGCTGTCTGTCTATTAATATATATTATATTATATTATATTATTATTTACCTGTCTGTCTATTATTATTGTTATTACTTACCTGTCCGTCTTTTATTATTATATATTGTATTATATTATTATTTACCTGTCTGTCTATTATTATTTTTATTACTTACCTGTCTGTCTTTTATTATTGGTATCAAAGCCCTAAGATTCTAGGAGAATTTACTATATATGGTGTTGTTAAGAACTGAGAAACGAAAACCTAGGCCCTACGAATGTCTAGTAATATTAGATTCAGAATATTATTGGTCTACTAGAAATATAAAGAGAGAACTCATAAATTTATATAATACCTTAATATAACATAGGCAGTTAAGTATTAAGTTATTTGAGCTTTCTGCAGAATCGAGAGAAGAGATCTGGACAGAATTACAAGAAGTAGATAATAGATTAAGAGAAGATAAAAATCAAATGTCTTATATTAACCAAGAACTATGGGTAGATAAGATTTTGAGAGACATGTATCCTTTTTATTTAGCTTAATGAACACACCTTATAGAAATACAAGATCATTAGAAGAAATTCAGAATAATTTGTACAGTTTATACTTAGAATATAAAATACTAAATAAGACAAAAGAAGATCCGAGAAGAATAGATAATCTAATCACCATAATATCCGGTTTAGAGTACGAATTGATAAAGCATCTTAGGTTTAGAAATAATAATAAATGAATAAACATCCTTTTGCTAACGATATACGATTCAGATATTGACTTTTAAATGAAGAAATAAAAAGAGGGTAGACAAAGTAGCAGAAGAAATAGTTTTGAGTAACTATCTAGACTCATTAGCAACTCTAGAAACATCACAATCAGAATTTTTCGAAGAATATTTAAGTGAAATAACATGGAATTTACATGGACTTAGAATCGACATAACATATTACAATAGAAAGATAAGTTATTTAAAGAAACGGTGTGACCTAGTAGATATTCCTTTAGGATAAAATTAAGTAAAAATATATGAAAACGCATTCTTTTGCTAGACAAATACAACGAGAATATAATCGTTTATATAAAGAAATAAGACTAAGAAACGAAATTTTGGAAAAAGAACAAATATTAATAAATCAAATAGAAATATTAAAAGTTATAGAATTATCAGAAGCCATTATAATCTCAGACCTTATAACATTAGTAAACTGTTTAGACCGTATAAATTTGTTTAAGTGTAAATTAGAAAGTATTAGATACTGTATAGACTACAGAAATTATAGAATAAAGACCATTAGAAACCACTATATTAGTAAAATACCTTTAGGATAAAAAATAGTAGTATAAAAATTGATAATTTAAAGAAATTAGAATATGTAGATCTAACAATCCAAGCTGAAAAGAAATACAAACGTTTAAAAGACAGTTCTCTTATTAAGTGTAATTTTAACAACGGAGAACATATATTACATGGAGATAATTCACAACTAAATACTATTACAGACTTTATAATAAACCTAGGAGAAAAAATTCAAAAAGAAAATATAAAAATATTAAAAATTCTAGAGATATTAGAAGACCTGCAAAACAAACAAAGGAATTTGTAAAGTAAAATAAAATTAAATTTTAATTTCCTAAAGAATCAACAAGCAGAATTAGACCAAAAATTCAAAGTTTTAATTAATAAAGACAAGGGTAACCTAGAAAATTCTGAAATAAAGCTAATATTACAAGAAGTACGAAAAGAAATTAACCAAATAAGACATATAATACTCTCATGAATGATATACTACAAGATAAACTTTATCTAGCAATATTACAAAAGACAACACAAATTCAACCAAATCCCAAAGGATTATCAGATCATCAACCCCAAGGAAAAACAGTCTCTTTAATCATAATTTAAAATAATATTATAATTTTTTTACTATTAGAACTTAATAAAAGCATAAAAGAAGAAAAACAAAGAGACAGTCAAGATAAAACAATAGATAAATTAATAGAGCAACTTAAAAAGATAGAAATAACCCCTCAAAAAGAATTAAAAGAAGCTAAAATAACTAAACCAAAATCATGGACCTTTTTTCAGAATCCCCAAGCAGATCAAGACCAAATTTTACCAAAGAAAGATTAACAACAAACATGTTATCAAGAATCATAAATAGATCCAAAATGAATTCAAGACAACAACTAGAAGAAATAGTAGACTTAGACAGAGATATACAACTTTTTCAACAAAACAAATTAAAATTATTAAGTGCTAAGACTTTATACAATGAAGGAATATTTTCAATGGCACAATCATATAAACATTATAGGGAAGAGCCATTATGCGTAATTGGAAATGATAGTGCTAGAATAAATTTAGTAAGTCCAGAATCTTTAAGACAAATTGAAAAATCAAACATGAGCCTCATGCATATGAGACTCATAGTAGAAGGATTAAAAGGTCTAACTAGAAAAATCTAGGAACTAAGGTATTAGTTACAATATATGATAATTGATGGTCAGACCTGAAAAGATCCATAATAGGAATAACAGAAGTTGACATGTCGACACAATGAGGACTTTTTTATTGTAGTCTAGATTATATGATAAATTCTATAGAATTTAGAAAATATATAAAGATAGGTATTCAGACTAAAGGATACGAAGAAATGAATACTGAAAATAATTTATTAATATGTGTAGGATTTATAGGAAAACTTGTCACTAATAGTAGTATAAAATTTAATCTAAAGATAGATGATGAAGTAAGTATAATGGGAACTAAAGGAATTAAATTAATGAAGCCTTTAAAAATAAATCCAGAAGAATATGCAGGATTAGAATAAAATTTAGAAATTTTCAGTAAGAAAGAAATATTAAAACCCACAGATCATTTAATGTATATTAATAAGAAAGGAGACATCTCAGTAAGATTTACAGATTATACATATACAAATGAAAGAGAAACTGAGGAAGAGATTGAAGAATGTGAGAACATTAATTTTATGAATATAGAAATAATAGAAGAAGATGGTTTTGAAGTAAATAAGGCCATAATAGAAGCAGAAGTCCTATATGAAATAAATAGCAATAGAGTATTTAAATGCAGAAGTTGTAAATTAGGAAAAGATGGTTTTGAAGTAAATAAGGCCATAATAAAAGCAGAAGTCCTATACGAAATAAATAGCAATAGAGTATTTAAATGCACAAGTTGTAAATTAGGAAACTTAAAACTTGAAGAAATGAAAGAACATTTTATAAAATGTGAATTAAGAACAGATAATTATGGTTATACACGTAAAAATAAATAAAAAGGTGAAGATTCAGAATCGATTTATAGTATAAACGAAAGTATAAAAGAATTTATGGAAAGTCAGCAAGCACTGCAAGCCCTTTCCAGAGAACAACTGGTATGCAAAGAGTACCGGTAACAACAAGAAATTTACCAAGATATAGAGTATTTAGAACAAACTCAGACAGTCAAGCAGAACAAGACATAAAACCTAGAGGAAGAAGAATACCAATAGAAGAACCTATTAGATTACAAGAAGGTGGTAATAAAGGAAAAATTTTAAATTTACAGACTCATGACCCTCAGGCATGGAATAATGCAATAGACATATGGAAAAATGTAGTTGTCGTAGACTATATACAATATATACAGGGTAATCAAGAACTAGATGGAGAAATTATGTATAGATATTTAAAAACATTTTTAGTAGAAAGTACTAAAGCACTTTGGGAAGCTTATAAGATAATATTCCCACAAGACTTTCAAGAATTAGTAGAACTAGACTCAAATCCATACAACTTTGTAAACAAAGTACATACTCTACTAATAGGAGAAGATCCCAATAGTGGATTAGTGGTATTGCAGCAAAAAGCCCTAATAAATTTAGAACAACTAAGTATTAATAATTGGTCAAGGATTAAAGAATTTCTAAATGATTACTTTTATTATTGCACAATTAGTGGGAACTCGTTTGATCAGACTCTAGGAGCTAGATTATTTAATAAATTACCAGGAGCTCTAGGAAGAGAGATAGAAGAAAAATAGTCCAAGAGAGAAGGAGTAATACAAAATCCAAACAACCCATGGTCAATAAGACAAAGAATACAACATGTAATGGATGTATTACAAGAAAAATGTACAAATATATAAATACAAAATAATTAAAAAAAAGTGATACAGATTTTTGTAGAAACATATATACTACACAACATTATGACCAAGATTATAAAAAGAAGAAAGACATATAAAAAAGACTATCGTCCCAAGAAGAAATATTATTTAAGAAGATCAACTGCAAGGAAGTCATACCTAGATAAGAATAAATATGTAAGAAAATATAACACCAGTAGAACCTACAAAAATAAATTAGAATGTTTTACCTGCGGTAGCCTAGAGCACTTAGCAAATACTTGTCCAAAAAGAATCAATAATAGATCTAGAAATACACAATTAATAGAAGATATAAATAAAAATTTAATAAATGTAGACGAATATGTGTCAGATAATGAAAGTATATACTCTATTAGAAGTATGGAAGCCTTTGAAGAAGAAATAAATAAATCTGATTCTTCAGGTTATGGAGAAGAAGAATTTATAAATGAAATAGGATTAGAAAAGACAAACTCAAACTATTATGATTTAGTAAATTTGATAGAAGAATATGTACATGAATTTGAGGAAGGAAAAGGATTAGATAGTAATCAGTGTTGTTTTTATAAGTGGTTTTCAACTAAAAACAAAAGGGCAAAATGTAGGAAATGTTACAAGGAAGGATGCATAAAATGTATAGAGAAAGCATCAGAAATCTTAGAAACTCCAAAATCAACCCGTAATTTAAATAAATTTTACAACAAGGAACCAACAACTAGAACAACAGAAGACAAAATATTAGAATTAGAAGAAAGACTAAGAAAATTAGAGATAAGAGTGTACAGTAGAGAGATAATTAGAGAAGAAGATTTAGTAGAGGTAGAATTATTAAAAACATTTGTTGAAAATAATAAAGCTAAATAGAGAAAATCAATGAATTTACCATTTGAAGGGATAGTATGTAATGAGGAAAAGAAGATAAGTACAGTCAAAGTTTTAGCAAGAATAAAAATTCAAGACTATGAGTTCCAAACATTAGCTATAGTTGATTCAGGATGTACAAAAATATTTTAAATAGTAGAATTTTACCATCAAAATTAATTTAAAAATTGTCACAACCTCAACTATCCATGCAAATGGACGGAACCTATACTACCTATACAGACTATATACCAAGAGCAAAGGTAAATTTTATTAATACTTGTGAAAAATTCTACCAACTATCATATACACTTAGTGAAATACTAGTTAGAGATTTAAACATAAAAGCAGACTTTGTCTTAGGATTAGATTTTATGATGCAAAATAATGGTAGATGTCTTGTTACGAAAAATTGGGTAATATTCGCTAGTAATATCACTCACTCACCAGTGCAGACACAACCCCTGCTAACTAAATATCGTTTCCTTAAAGATAACTAAAGAATCGAAATCTCAAATGATCAAATAAAACCTGAAATGCCACTAGAATGTGATAAAGGAGAAAATTGTACATGTAATGATAATAAAAAGCCAACAATGTATGAAGAATTATAAGATTTATTAGTAGTAGAAGAAATAGAAAAAACTATACTTTAATAGAAATGGATACAGAATTATACAATTTTAAGAAAGGTATACAACAGATAGGAGTAATAAAAGATCAAAAAGACTTAGAAAAGATAATATAAATCCTAGCTAAGCTAGAGATAATCGGAGAAAAAACTTTGCAACATTGGGACTCCAATCAAATTACCTGCATATTAGAAATAATTAATCTAGAATATACTATAAAAATAATATCTATAGAGGCTATAAATGAAGACCTTAAAGACTTTGAAATACAAATAAAAGAGCTATTAGAATTAGAAATAATTAGAAGATCTACATCAAGACATAGGTTAACAACTTTTATAGTAAGAAACCATACTGAAATAGTAAGTGGAAAAGCTAGAATGATAGTAAATTACAAAAGACTAATGATAATACTGTAATGGATGAGTATAAATTATCAGACAAAACAGAATTAATAAATAGAATACAAGAAAGAAAAGTATTTAGTAAATTTGATTGTAAATTTGGATATTGGCAGATTAAAATGCATGAAAATAGTATAGAATGGACAACTTTCACATGTCCGGAAGGACATTTTGAATGGCTGGTCATGCCGTTCGGATTAAAAATGGCTCATCCAATTTTCAAAGAAAAATGGATAGTATTTCTAGAGACTATTAAAAATTTATATTGGTTTATGTAGATGATATTCTAGTTTTTAGTAATAATATGAGAGAACATTTAGGATATTTACAATAAGTTTTAAATTATTTGTAGATTATGGAATAATAATAAGTAGAAAGAAAATGGAATTATGTAAAAATAGTATTAATTTTTTAGGAGTAGTTATTGGAGATGATAGAATAAAATTACAACCACACATAGCTAAAAAAGTCTTAGAAACACCAGATAGATTAGACAAGACTAAAGATTTACAAAAATTTTTTGGACTTTAAAATTATGCTAGTGCTTTTGTTAAAGACTTAGGTAAAGTAGCAGGACCGTTATATTCTAAAATAGGATCAACAGGCCAAAAATCCTTTAATACTGAAGACATAAAATTAGTCCAACAACCTAAAAGCATGATACAAGACATCCCAGACTTAACGTTACCATTAGAAATAGATTATTTAATAGTTGAGACAGACAGAAGCCTTCAAGAATGGGGAGCAATATTAAAAGCAAAGCCTAACAAGTATAGTTACAAAAAGGATAAGAAAATATATGCTTATTCAAGTGGAAACTATAAAGAAAAAGGTAAATTAAATAGCATAGATGCGGAGACACTAGCAATAATTTATGGTTTGAATAGTTTTAAACTTTATATATTAAATAAGCCAAAAATATTAGTAAGAACAGACTGCGAGGCTATAGTAAAATTCTATCAGAAAATAAAAGAGAAGAATAGTAGTAAAATGAGGTGGCTAAATTTCCTAGATGCCACTTCAATTTATAGTAATATTCTAGAACGTATTAAAGGTAAAGATAATAACCTAGCAGATCATCTAAGTAAACTAATAAAAGAAGACAACTAACAATTTTTGTTTCAGTATGTATACAGGCAAAAACAAAGGAAAGGCGAAGGCTCATCCTCTCAAGGCTACTTAAATAAATTACTAAGAAACACTCGTTACAGGCCACTAACAATGTTGGAACATCCAAAATTAGAAAGATTAATCTTCGGTCCTCATAATCTAGCCAGTTATGAGCCATCCAATCTGACTTTCAAATTAAAATCAGATGTAAAAGTGGACAAACGACAGATTTGCCTGATCGACAATTTATGGATCTCCTACAATAAGACACCAAAAGACATTCGATACTTTATTTCAGTCCTGAATGCTTTAAGTTATTACTTTACTGAGAAAAATAGCACTAACAAATTTAAATTTTATGTTGTTCTGAGGGGAAAGACACAAGGAGTATTTCAGACATGGACAGAGGTAGTTAATTCTATAAAAGACTATCCAACCCCTCTCTATAAAGTCTTTGATGATTTAACAGAGGCTTTAGATTATGATCGTATAAATTTAGGGCTAAATTATTTTATCACCCCAGCTTTAAGATCAAAAATGCAAAAAATTCTTCAATATAATATTAAAAAAAATACAGACAAAATTATATTTTATGATTATTGTTCCTCTATGACTGAAGCTTTTAAAAGACTAAATCACGCCAATGAGGTTTTAAGATAAGATAATGAAAACCTTGTAAATAAAAAAGGACAAATGTAAGAACATATAAGTATTTTACAAGACCGTATAAAAATTCTTCATTTTGAACTTTCACAACAGACTCAGCCAATTTATGAGACTTAAATTTTTTTAAAGAATTCTCTATCTTTTTGAAAAATAGAAAAATCCACTATATCGGGTAAAGATATAGCTAGTCCAGCTCAAACGGTAGCTAGTAAAGACTTATCAAATTCGTTAATGGATGTACATTCCCCAACGAATGTAGGAAGACCTACTGTATCAGGTAAATATACAGCTAGTCTAGCTCAATCGATGGCTGGTAAAGACTTATCAAATCCGTTGACGGCTGTGTAGAGAGAATTCTCCCAGTCAGTTTCAAGAACACAGGTACTCAAACCACATACGAAAGAAGTCCTTCTCAGACTAAGAAAGGTTTCTTCTTGAGAAACAAGAAAAATGAAAAAATAAATATAGAAAAAATGGTAGTAGACTCTATACAAATTTTGTTAGCAGAACAACTACCCAAAGAAATAGCAATGAATCCAGAACCGCCAGAGCCAAGACTCAGAATTTCCTTAATTTCAAGAAAAGAGACAAGATCACTCAGAACAGAAAAAAGCTTGGGACTATCAGATGGAGACAGTGACGAGTATGAACGAGACTACAACACAACTATGAACCAATTTGCATAAGACCCAAATGCCGATGAAAATTCCACAATAGAGTTTGATTCAGAAGCATTACAGAATCTGAATATGTAAGAAATGATGATATTACAGATGTATGCAATGATGTAACAAATAAATAAATAGACGGATAAAGTAAAGACATAGCCATGTGATCGTCAAATATAAAAAGATTTGAAATTCATAGAGTATATTTGAAGTCCACAAATGCCTATAAATACCCCCCTTTGGAAGACTTAAACATAAGTAGCTAGAGAGAAAAAATCAAGAGTAAGTTTTTCAAAAAGTTCTTAGTTTCCAAAGTTTGTAAGTTAGTTAAAAAAAAGAGTGTGTAAAATGTCTATATTAGTTTCTTAGTTCTTCGTTTTCGGTAGCTGTCAAGTTTTCAGGGGACTCCCGAAAGGAAAACCTCACTTCTTCCTTAAGACATGTAAGTAGTCGTTACATAGATCTTTGTATTTTTCTCCCAAGTTTGTAAATTATGTTTGAATTAATCAATTTCATATTTTATTTCAGTTGTGTTTTTAATATTAAAAGATCTGGATCGCCGGCGGTTTACCGTCAGTTTTTCGATCTTGTAAAATTCATTACTTATTAGTACATATTTAATTATTAGTAGATGTGTCTTTAATATTATAAGATCTGGATCGCTGGCGGTTCACCGCCAATTTTCTGGTCTTATAAAATTAGTAAATTAGTTATAAACATTCCCCCAGTATATGGTTATTCTCTTAGTGTTTTAGCAATAACGATGGATTAATCTGTTAATTCCTAGGGATTTAAAAAATTCGCAAAAGATTAAAAAAGGATTGTTGTTATTCTCACAGGGTGTGATTAAAGAAGATATTGCTAAAATACCTAAAACTGAAGAGAAAGAGATGAACAAGGTATAAATTTAAGAAAAATCAAAAAATGCAAAAATATTTTATTTTTGGGAGAAAATATACTTTGATCTTTATGACTTGAACACTTACACTGAACTAAGAAAAACGAAGGAGGAAGTACTGAGTAGAATTTTACACCATATAAAAAATACATCCGCAATAACTCTGCTTTATTTTCTCATATCCAATTACCTGCTTTAATTACTTGTTTATTTTTCTTCACTTATATAATTTATATACGCTTTATTATTATTATTATTATTATTATTATTATTATTATATATCTTTTATTATTATCTGTTCAGTATGTTTTCTTTGTTCATAAAGAGGAGATTTGTTTTTGCTTGATTTAATGGTAATTGATTTATGCTTGCGGTTACTTTATAAATGAGAAAACATAATTGGAGAGAGAGACAAGACCCAAAGAATAAATACACGCATAACAACATACAATACATAACACCAAAAATAGAAAAACAAGGCATGAGAAATTGAGTGAGAAAGACAGAAAAAATAAAGTATTCTTAAACGTTTGGAAGTTAGAGTTTGAATTGTGATCTCTGTTTTGAGTTTTTAGTGACGGCTTTCTTCTTCTATACTCGGGTTGATTTATCACACAAGTTCTTATCTAATTATGTACTATTATTTTTATTAGTTTTTATTGTGAATCAAAGTATGAACGAAGTTGTTTAAATGTTTCATATATTGCTTAGTATGTATAGTTGATCAATTATTTGAGTATTTTTATTTTTATGCTAACACTTAGAACCTATTAATTTCTTTCCTACATGATTCACTACGTGTAAAATATTTTACACCCTTAGTTAATTTTATGAGATATTTGTTGATTGGTACGTCAATTTGATTTCATGCATGTTGTCGTTGGGTGTAAGAAATATTTCTGTTTTAATTACATAGATTATCATTAGTGGCAACAGTGAGTGTAAATAGAATTATTGGATAAACTTTGGTTTGACTTCTTTACTGGGTAGATTATTAATGTAACACATAATTATGTCTTCTCTTTGGTCAAAAGTGATTCGGTTTCACTCACTGATATGGTTAGTTTAATGAGTAATGTTTAAATTTTTTATTTTTAAAATGCCAGATTAATTTAATAGTAAGGTTAATTTTGATAAAAAAAATCAGTAATACAATGTTCAAATTAGAAAGGTTCAAAAGTGTGAAATCTTGGAATTAGGGGAACGGGATAACTTAGGGCATAGTTGGTAGTGGGTTCCTTTAGTCTTGAATATTTGGTAGAAGTACAACATTCAAGGGTGAATTTTTAGCCAATTATAAATTGTTTCACTGGCAGCATGTTTATCATATTATTGTTTTTCTGGTTTGGTTTTATGTTACGGGAACAAATGATTCAAGAATTTTGTTTCTCTTTAGTTAATGTTCTGGTCATATGTTTCATTTTCTCTTTTGTTTAATATTGAGTTATGTTTGAATTTTTCTTGGCCACATGTCCAGTTTGTCCCTTGATTATTATTAAATTAATCTTCAATTTGTTGTGTTCGTTCTTTTAAAATTGTTCGTTGTTAGTTCACTTCTTGGAAAGTTATTTAATATGCTCCAGTTATTGGCATTAGTCTATTAAATTAGAGTACTCTCAGGCCTACACATTCAAAGGCTAAATCGGTTAATTTCTTGAGTAAAACAAATGAGTTGCGATGTTATTCAAGACCAGTCATAATTGATAAAAAGAAAAAAATTATATTCGTAAGGGAGAGAGATGGGATGTGGATATTTATTCTAAATCCCATCGTATAAAAGAAAAGAAAAGATAGAAAAAACTTATTCGTAAGGGAGCGAGGAGAGGTGCAGGCAAATCCAAAATTCGTTGCAAATTTTAAAAGAAAAGAGAGCAAAAATGAGAATAAAAATGGATAAGATAAAATTGTCTCGAGTTTATAAGCGACGAAACAAATGCCTTTAATGCTAGACAAGCTTTAGACACATTTAATATATTTGTCTTGATTAAGAATACGGCACACTCATATTTCTGAGATGTTTAAAAATAATTCGAAGATGTGATGTTGCACCTCACCAAAGATCGTTCTTAAAATATTAATTTTTACCAACTTAATATGAGAGGTATAGACAAAAAGTAGAAATTAAAAATGAGCAAATCAAGGCCTACAAATAATTTATTTAAAAGAATCAAAGTTAAGCATAAGTTAATAAAAGCGATCGTGCTAGAACAACGAGACTCGAGGGGTGATTTACATTGTTCCCTTGATCAAGGAATTTCTTACCCGGTCTTCTCTTTTTGTAGACCAAAATAAAGAGTCATTTTCTTTTGATTAGGGCTTCAATAAGGTGACTTCGAACACCATAACTCAATTACAAGTGACGACTCTGTAAATAAAATAATTTCTATTCAAAATCGTTACTTTAACGGCCCTCGGGCGAAAAGGGGTGTGACATCTTTGGCAACTCCACTGGGAAATTAATCAGAATTCGAGCTTTTAATATTGAAATTTACTTGCTTTCATTATTTTGATATTGTGTTTGTTGGCCTAATATGCTACTTGTTGCTCTTTATCGCTTTGATATTGTTGAATTATATTATAAACTATCTTCTCTTACGCACACCCTCTGAGTCTCTGAAAATAGGATAGAAGGAATGCAGAGTATGCATCCTACTTTCTTCTTGAGATAACCAAAGTGTCAAAGCACCTGGGGAAGGATTATTAGTCGTACATGTTAGGAGGCGTTTGGATCAACAACAAAGGTGGAGTAGCACTGTTACCGATCAAGTTGTCCCTCCCCAACTCGAGTGTCTGCTCAGGTAAGCCAATCTAGACACCTATCTCCACCAGGTTAAACATAGTAGAACTGAAACTCAGACATGGTTATCCCTATTAGGTTTCGCTTTATTTGCATCATGTGCATTTGACTTAGCGGGACTCAGCACAGGGGTCGGGTCCATCTAGGACAGGTGTCCCTGTTTATAGTGACCAACATGTGTATACTATGTTTTCTTTGACATTTATTTGGAAGGCCCATTTAATTATTAACTGGCTTTAGGCAACTTGGTGAAGCATAAGAGAGTGTCTTGCCCTCAAATTTAATGATTCATTTTTTCTAAGAAAATAAATTATTTTTTAAAAAGAAGGAAGAAAATTGAAAAATAATTTTTATGGTCTTTATGAACTACGAGGTTCTAATTCTCACTCTTTAGTGGGATACGTAGAAAATCCTTTCCAAGATACGATCCTGTCTTTTGAAAAAATTATTCATAAATTTATTGGGGAATATTTTGAAGATATGACTACTTCTATAATTATTTTTCTTATCCTCAAGTTTAATTTTTATATATATCTTAATAGCCCAGAATCTTTAGGGATCATGAGACTATGTTTTTACAAAATAAAAATATAAATATATATAAATCTTAACAGCCCTAAACCTTTAGTGGTCTTGAGGCTGAGTTTTGTACGACATATATAAAATGATTATGTTCTTCTTCTAAGATTGTTTTATCATTACAGAATACTTAGTTGTATTTTTTTTCCAAATTTATGATTGAAATTATTTAGGTGTTTGTCATTGTAAAATTTTTGGTAGAGTTAGTCTAAATAAGTGTTATCCATTAAAAGAAATGTTGACATCCAAGTTTCTCTCACTTTTTATTTTTGAATAAAATCATTTTTCAGCTGAGTCTAATTTAATGGTTGCATTAACGTCCACAAGTCAAGTTAAAAGATTCAAAAGTTCATGTATTAAGTTCTGCCAAAAGTTTAGACATTTCTTAATCTTGTGTCTCTACCCGTAGGTATAAAATGTCTCCTTCAATTCGTGAAAAGTGTTAAAAGAGGAAAAGAGATGGGAATGTACCACTACAGGTTGTAGACTGCACCCGTGATAGCTTTGGACTTGGAGGAACAAGATGGATTCATTGGATCATAATGAAATATTTGAGTATTTGGGTTTTTTGACAAACATCATGACAATAAACCCTAGGAGGGATATGGTTGATGCACTGCTGTCTTTCTGGGATCCGATGAACAATGTATTTCATTTCTTAAATTTCGAGTTGACTCCGACTTTAGAGGAGATAGCAGCTTATATTGAATTTGGGGTATGCATAGAAGAAGACTTATTGCTTCAAGACTTATTTTGATGACCAGATTCTGTAAGCTCCTAAACATACGTAACTCAAAATAATCAATGGAAAAAGGTTGGGTCTCCTTACAGTTTTGTATTGAAAGATATGGAAGACAAAAGGGGTTTGAGCAGTTTGGTAAATAGCTCCGTAACAAAGAAAGTTTAAAAGCCTGGAAAAAGCATAGAGATTTGCATTCATGGCAGCCTCTTTAAGAACTATGGTCTTCCCAAGAAGAGAGAAAAAAATTAATATTCATTTAGCTGGAGTGGTACATGTATTGATTAAGAAGGATTATTACACTATGGTACCAATGATCTTGGATGACATATGTCGTGCTCTAACTGTTTGTCAAAAAGAAAAAGGTTTCTTCGAAGGATGTAACATCTTTCTATAAATGTGGATCGTGGAGAATCTTTATCAACATACTATGATAGCGAGGTTTGTTCATGAATAAGTCAATCACATCATAGATTATGAAAAGAGGATGGAGAAATATAAATGTCCAAAAGGAGTTAGTGCTTGGGATAAACTTTTTCGCTCACTGACGACAAATAAGATCACTTGGAACCTCTCTTGGTTCCCTTGGAGATAGGTCATACATAGATCAATTGTTCAAACTTTCTTGTTATTGATGGGTATTAGAGGTGTTCAACCATATGTGCCATTGTGAATTCTGCTTCAGCTAGGCATGCGTAAATAATTCCTATAATAGAAGATATGAGGGAGTTTGTGTTTGAGGTCAGACCAGAGATTCCCCTTCCATAGGGATTGGCACAATAGATTTGGGATGGTTATCATCTTATGGGAATTGAAAAAATGGTCATACAATGTGAGAAAGGATAAGTACACCCAGGCTACTATGAATGGTTTGAGAAACAACTACCTCCACTAGTCAGACTAGAGAGATCGGTTAAAGTACCACTAAATTAAAAGGCTGCAATAAGGACAGGGATTGAGATGGCTATGAGAGAGCATCATGATGTCAATCAAGCTTTGAGAGTGGAATTGGAGCATGCTAGGGAATCTTTGACTCAATAACAAGTAGAGAAGGATGTAGAAAATAAGGCGAGAATTAAGCAAGCATGATTGGAGGTAGAGAGAGATTATCAGTCCACTATTTAGGTGCTAAATGTTGATTTAGAATGAGATAGGGAAAGAAGTGAAGAAAAACAAAGGGAATTTACTGAGGAGAAAGCTAAGTCGACAGATATTGAGGTTGCATTTGTAGGACAAATCAAGTTGGCCATAACTAGGGGGTCACAGGTTGCAAAACTTATCGCATCTCATCGCCAACAGTTACAAGAATTTGAAAAACAAATAAAGGAAAAATTTGATCAAGAGTGGTCTCAGTGGATACGTGAAAGGGGGATATAATGAGAACAGCTAGAGGTAGCTTATGCTTGAGAGCAATGTGCAAAAGATATGATTGCCTCCTATAATCGAAAATCCCTAGAATAGGATCAGGCCTTTAATTTCTTTTGAGGGAAGGTCAATTGTGCGACAGAGCATACTGCTAGAATGGGTCTGGATTTCCAAGAGTTGAATCATGAACAATATCTGGCTCAAGTAATAGCCTTTGCTCAACGTCTCACTTCTTCACTGGTAAACATATAATTGGGTTTAGGAGGCCATATAAAGCCAAAATCTCCTTGATCGAGCATGTTGAGGTCATGAAAATCACTTGAAGATCTTAAGACATTGGAGTTTAGTTGTATTGATGGATATTTATTTTCTTTTATTGTAGTATTTTAGTGTCAATCTTAGCACTTCCAATCCAGGTTTTATGTCTTTTAGTTGATTATGTTGTTTAAGTTTAGTTTCATTTGTCAAATGTTAGTTGGTAAGTCTACTTTAGGAGTTGTGTCATTCGTTCTATCGTACTTGTATTTAAAAATAATGGAATATGATGAAGTTGGCTGTTTATTTCTATATACATTTATATTACATATGTCCTGGCATGATATGTAGGCAACCCTAAAAAGGGTTCGATCAAAACTTTTTTAAAAAAACTGCTCCTAGAAAAGCCAGAATGAAACACAAGGCCTTCCAAGATAGGATGGGAATTCATATAGAGGCATAACATTCAACGTGTCATTATAATATGCTAAATATGTAACACTCACCCATTTGCTACATGACACAGAAAAAAGATAAAATAGTAAGGTGGTTGGTTTGTGGCTAAACTGGCCTCTCATCCTTACAACACAAGATACAAAAGAAAGAGAAATATGGCTTGCTAAAAGGGTATAGAATCTGACAACGAGGAAGATCAAAATCAACCAATTTTAGAAGAATTCACATCAATGGAGGGAAATAAGTTATTAAAACAACAGATAGCAGAAATGTATCAAGCTTGGATGAATGGACAAGCCCCGTCGTCTTCAATCCTAGGACTTTCAAACATGAATTATCCAAGTTTCGCTCAAGCCCAAAATGGTGATTTACTTTATCCACTAGGGTTCGGCCCATACACTAATCCACTAGGATTCGACTTATACACTAATGTGTATAGTACGGCTGGGACCTCTACTATGCACCCTTCAAATTCATCTCTGTCAAAAAACCCATTTTTCATTCCTATAGTTCCAGCTAATGCAGTCTCTCAATTGGCAATATAGAAGCCTACCAGGGAGCCAAATCATGATCAATTCCATCCTTCTGAATTTACTTTCAAACCATCAAACTCATATTGTCCTACTCATCAGCATGGTTCCTATGTTACGATTGAGAAGACTGTTAAGAATGAGAAACAAAAAAAGATGGCCAAAAAGGTGAGAAGTTTGGAGTAGAATATAAGAAATATGCATGTACTAGGAGGGAAAATGAGTGTTTCATATAAAGATATATGTATGTTTCCTGATGTCCATTTGCCTCTAGGGCTTAAAAGTCCTAAGTTCAACAAGTACGAGGGCCATGGAGATCCTTTAGCTCGTTTGAAAAGGTTTTATAATCAACTAAGGAGAGCAAAGGGGAAAAAAACTTTTGATGGCTTACTTTGGAGAGAGTCTAGCAAGGATAGCTTCAAAATGGTTCATTCATCAAGATTTTTTTAGTGGCCTGATGATTATGAGGTGAGCTTTCAAAAGCTCAAGGATTTATTGACGTTAGCTCCTATCTTGACTTTGCCCAAGGAGAGCGTGGATTTTATCATCTTTTGCGATGCTTCAGGTGTTGGGTTAGGTATTGTGTTTATGCAGGATGGAAAGGTGATTGCTTATGCATCTGGTTAGTTGAAGCCTCATGAGAGGAATCGTCTTACCTATGATTTGGAGTTGTCCGCAGTTGTGTTTTCCTTAAAGTTGTAGAGGCACTACTTGTATGGAGTCCATTGTGAGATTCTTTGGACTGTTGGCGATGTGGCTTATGAGTTGTCTTTGCCCCTGATTTATTAGTTGTTCATATATTTTTTTATGTTTTTATGCTTTACCTCTATATTTCTGATGAGTCTCATGTCATTTGTTGGTATTCGGTTCAATTAGATGAGCGGTTGTCCTTTGTTGATGTTAGGCGGTTGCACTCTAGAGTTATCCCCGTGGTTAAGGTTCAGTGGCGATATCGACCTATATATGAGACTACTTTGGAGGTTGATTCCGATATACGTAGTTCCTATCCCCATCTCTGCAATGATTCAGGTATTTCTTTGCCTTAGTTCGAGCACAAACTAGATTTTTAGTGGTGGATGATGTAATGACCTAAAATTTGATGAAATATGTGAAATTTGCAAATTTATGTGATTTGACTATTTTATCCTTCCCTGTAGTTGCATTATGGTATTTCAGGGGTGTGATACTAATTGACATGATTTTTGATGTATTTTGATACCATTTATACGATATTGTGGTTTTTGATAGCTTGAAGAGCCTTATTTTAGACTAATAGGGATATATTTTTATCCGTGTGACAGATGGCTGAATGGACTGCGTCAGTAGCTCCGAAATATTGATTTTAGGCTAGGTAAAACTTTGGTTTGGGTCCTGGTGCACCCAAGCTCATTTTGGCCTATTGATCGAAAAGTTGGAAAATTAAAAATATGGGTATGGGACCCACATTTGGTCAAAACGATCTCGAATAGAAAATTCGACTTCACCAACTGATCCAAAATATTGATTTTAGGGTGTTAGCATATTTCGTGTGATTTTACAACTTTTAAATCTCATTTCGACCCTCGGTTTGAAAAATTACTATTTCGAATTTTGGGGGTCACCTTTGTGAAAATGATTATTTTTCAAAAATCCGTCTTCGCTAACGTGTTCGTTACGTCAAAGTTAGTGTGGTTGCATAATTTATTTTTATATATTAAACTCCGAATGAATCCTACACATCCCATCAAAGTGCAGGTTAAACTTTAAAAAGAAAAGAACTGCTGTTATAGCAGATTTTCTGTTATATATAGCAATTTTTTTTCCTTTTTAGTCAATTTTGCTCATTTTTCGTCTTGTCTCTTGAGAGTTAAACCCTAAAATAGTGTGGTAGATCAAAACTAAAGTTTGTGGGAGTTTGGGAAGCTAGATTAACATCTATTTCTTGGTTTTATTACAGATTTAAGGTAAGAATTCACCATTTTCTTAGTAATCGCTTGATTAATTTTGCAAAACCTCAAAAATCTCAGGGTTTGATTTTAAACTTCAATTTCACTTCTTTTAACTTGAATAATATTTTTACCTATAATTACTAGTTTTTCATCAATTCAACCTTAAAAACAACTTCGATTCTTGATTTTAACTCAGATTTCAAAGATTTTACCTAGTAAAGCTCAAAAATAATTTTTC
This sequence comes from Capsicum annuum, assembly GCF_002878395.1. Taxonomy (NCBI): domain Eukaryota; kingdom Viridiplantae; phylum Streptophyta; class Magnoliopsida; order Solanales; family Solanaceae; genus Capsicum; species Capsicum annuum. The sequence goes on along the minus strand of NC_061115.1, from coordinate 179,323,805 downwards.
TTCAATTTGAACTCTGTTTTTGACTCGATTTGACTTGGGTTTTCTGCTGTAGATTTCTAAAAATATGGGGAACATATTTGTAAAGTAAAGTTATAATTTTTTCTTTCTTTTTTCTAAACCTGTTCAGGGTGTTCGTTTTGACCCCAAACTAAAAGTAGTCAATATGGGTATCGTTGGTTTTGTTTTAATGTGAATATTTCATATTTGATGTGCTTAGATAAGTTAGGAATCGTTCGTGCAAAGTAAGGTTGTGGGTTCGAAGTGTAGCGGACCAATTTCGGCTTTTGAGGTAGGTTATGACTTAACTCTTTCAAACTGGGCTAGGCAGTAAATGATGGTGCAAAATACATTTTAAGTGTGAGAAATAGTCATGAAAATGGCTATCTATGTGTTGTGCTCGTGTAGGGGCCTATATGTGACGTAATTTTTAAACTTAAGATATTATGTGATGTGTGTGACTATGTGGAGTCCTATGTGATGTTGATAGGCCTAAATATGTGTGAATAATTGTACTATATTGTTGAAATACCTAATGTGATACCATTTCTGTATTGTGATATATTCATACTTGTTGGTATATGAGACATGTGAAAATTCATGGATGAAACAAAAATAATGAGTGGATATTAACTCACATGGTTGTGGAAATGCATCATGTGGTTTGAGTGTGAAAATAAATCATATGGTTTGGTTGTGGAAATACTCTTTTTGAATGGTTATGAATGTTGCATCGTCATTCTTATATCATCATACACATTATTTCACCTGTTCATTTTACTACTTTATATATACTTGTTGTCATGTATGTGTACTTAATTTATGTTTTATGTTATGTATGTGCTTTAAAAATACTAGAAATACTGAAATACTGGATATTGTCATTGGATATTGGATTTTATGGACCATCTCCAAATAATCATGCCGAAGAAGAGTTGCGGATATTGGTGAGTATGAGGCTGTGTGCGAAACTTAAGACTGTATGCCAAACTTAAGGTTATGGGCCAAACTCAAGGCTGTGTTCCAATACCGTGCATCATCATCATTATCATCATCATATACATAGTACCCATTTTATTATTGATTTGTTGTGTTTGAATTGCCATATTGACTTGTCATCTACCTATTTATTCTATATCTTGACTTGTTAACGTCTATTTGTTCTATCTTTCTTTATTTGTACTTGATGATCTTGATTATACATATCCCTCTTATATTCTACTTATATGTGATATTTTGTATATTTGTATTCTTATCTTGTGTATTGTTATATTATATATATAGATATTATAGAACTGATAATGCAAGCGATGTGGACTACCATTTTAGGATATTTTCTGATTACAGGTGGCGTGCCCTTAGTATGTATTTTGTATGCTTTATTTTCTACTTTGGTTTGTCGGCCTAGGATACCTACTGAGTACAAGTGGACCGTACTCATGCCTACTGCGCCCTTTCGGTACAGGTCTTAGCTCGAGTGCGCCTCAACTTATTTAACTCTAGTGATTGTTGGAGTTTTCAAGGTAGCTGTTAGACATTCATACATCCAAAGTTCACCTCTTTCTTTCTATAGTAGTTATGTCTTTATTAGTATTCAGAGTCAAATATTATTCCTTTATGGTTATTTTTCTGATGTATTTGACTCTCGGATTGTATTAGTAGTTCTTACATTATTGACACCTGGTTTAAAGCATGATTGGTATTTTGGATAAGTTTTTTTCGCATTGTTATGATTACTGGTATGGTTCGGCTTCATTCTAGAAGCCTTACTTTAGGGTATTTTTTTCTTTACCTTTTTTATTGTATTAGTTTGGGTGATAGGCTTACTTGTTAAGGTACATTATGATAAGTTTCATCAGGACTCTCATTTTTGGGTCGTGACAAATTGGTATCAGAATAGCCAGGTTTCATTTGTCTCAAAAGTGTAAGAACGAGATGTCTAATAGAGTCTCACGGATTGGAACATAGACATTCGTATCTATCATCAAGAGGCTATAGGACGTCTTTATAAAACATTCCTTATTTTATTCTTTATCGTGTCAATTTCTTTCATACCTTGTGTTTTGAGTTGTGTTTTACTCTTTTTGTGCAAATGATGTGGCTAATACTACTATCAGTTGAGAGATGCTCCGAGAGATTGGTGGAGATTATTTATCAATTATAGGCCTATTGATGCTCCTATGTTGTCATGGGATCAATTTGTTGATGCCTTTATGGAGAGATTTGTGCCTTACAGTTTGAGGGATTAAATGCAGGATGAGTTTGATCATTTGGAGCAGGGCTCTATGACAGTTGCTGAGTGTGAGGCATGCTTCCATGCCCAGTCCAGATATTCCTATGATAGCATTGCCACTAAGTCTATAAAGATTTAAAAGTTCATGAAGGTTTTGGATGTTTCCCTTTAGTTGGATACATCTCAGATAGTTGTGTTTGGGGTTTCTTTCCAGAGTATAGTGGATCATGCTAAGATGACAGAGGGTATTCTTAGTACATCTCAAGGTGGTACCAAAAAGGCGTGACGTTTTGGTGACTTCAGGATTTAGACCTCTCGAGGCAGATATTTTAAAGGTTCTTGTAGATACTAGGGTAGGCTAGTGCAGGAGGCTTTACAGAGTTCAGGTGGTGGATCTTCTAGTTTAACATTTTAGTATGACCGTTCGGGCTTTGTTGTACCTTCTCTTATTGAGACTGATCGTAGAGTTGTTATATATGTGATGAGATTAGTTATGTAGCTAAGGACTGCCCTTGCCGAGTGATTCAGGATACTCTTATTTTATCTATGAGGAGTAGAGGTGCTACCATAGATGCAAGGGGTAGAGATAGTAGAGCTTATAGGGGTAGTCATGGGGCCACTTATGCAGATGGTGGTCGTAATCTATGTTATGCTATACTAGCCAGATCTGAGACAGGGGCTTCTGATGTTGTGGTTACATGTATCGTCCCCATTTGTTTTAGACCTGCATCTGTATTAGTTGATCCTTGATTGATTTTCTCCTATGTGTTTATGTATTTTGCTTCAAATTTTGATTCTGTTAGTGAGCCTCTTGCCATACCTATTCATGTATCTACCCAGGTAGGTGATTCTTTAGTTATAGATCGGGCTCATAGATCTTATGTTGTGACTTTTGCTGGTCGTGAGACTTTGGTAGATTTTCTTGTATTAGATATGGTCAATTTTGATGTTATTTTAGGCATAGATTGGTTGGCTCCTTATCATGTTGTCTTATATTATTTTACTAAGACCGTGAATTTAGCTTTGCCGAGTGTGTCAAGGATAGCTTAGTAGGGTGTACTTCATTCGGGTCTTAAGAGGATTATATCTTTTGTTCGGGCTCTTAAATTTGTTGAGAGGGGACGTTTATCTTACTTGGCTTATATTCATGACACTAATGTAGTATCGTTTCCTTGGATTCTTTTTGTATTGTCTGTGAGCTTATGGATGTGTTTACTATGGACTTTCCTGGTATGCCTCCGTATCGAGATATTAATGTGCAATTGATGTCGAGCTGGGAACCAAGCACATTTTTATTCATCCTTATAAGATGGCCCCAACAGAGTTAAATAAATTAAAGGATCAGTTGCAAGAGTTGTTGGATAAAGGATTTATTTAACCTAGTGTTTCTCCTTAAGGTGCGGCGATCTTGTTTATGAAGAAAAATATGTGTCTACATGGATGTGTATTATTTATCGACAGTTGAATAAGGTGACGATTAAGAATAAGTATCCTCTTTCTCGCATTGATGATTTGTTTGATCAGCTAAGGGTGTTGCGGTGTTTTTGAATATTGATTTGAGATTCAGTTATCACTAGTTGAGGATTCAAGATTTGGATATTTGAAGGTAGTTTTTAAGACTTGATATGGTCATTATGAGTTCTTGGTCATGTTTTTTGGGTTGACCAATAGCCCTACCGCATTCATGGAGTTGATAAACCAGGTGTTTCAACCGTATCTCTAACTCTTTTGTTATTATATTTATAGATGATATCTTGGTTTATTCCAAGAGTGAGGTTGAGCATCAGGAGCATTTGTGGATTGTACTTCAAAGATTGAAGGATGAGAAATTATATGCGAAGTTTACTAAGTGCGAGTTTTGTTAGAGTCTGTGTCTTTCTTGGGTCATGTGTGACTAAGGAAGGTATTATGGTTGATCCAGCCTTGATTATCACAGTTCGTGATTGGGCTAGACCTACTTCGCCCACTGAGATTCAGATTTTGTTGGCTTGGTAGGTTATTATTGGTGTTTTTGTTGAAGGTTTTTCATCCATCGCAGCTCTATTGACCATGTAGACCCAAAAAAAGTTTTCTTTTCAGTAGTGCGATGCTTGTGAGGTGAGCTTTCAAAAGCTTAAGGATTTGTTGACATTAGCTCCTATCTTGACTTTGCCCAAGGAGGGCGTGAGTGTTATCGTCTTTTGTAATGCTTTAGGTGTTAGTTTAAGTATTGTGTTTATACAGGAGGGCAAGGTGATTGCTTATGCGTCTGGGTTATTGGACTCATGAGACGAATTATCCTACCTATGATTTGGAGTTATACACAGTTGTGTTTGCCTTGAAGTTATGGAGGCACTACTTGCATGGAGTCCGTTGTGAGATCTTCTTAAATCATCGTAGCCTTCAGTACTTCTTCACCCAGCGAGATCCTAATATTAGGCAGTCATTGTCTTGAGTTGCTTAAGGATTATGACTTGACTATTCTCTATCATTCGGGCAAGACTAATGTGGTTACGGATTCCTTGAGATGGAAGTTGACTAGCATGGGTAGCTTGGCGTATTTTTTGACCTAGGAGAGACCTTTTGCCTCAGAGGTTTAGTCTTTAACTAACCAGATAGTTAGACATGATATTTCTACACCTGGGCGTGTTTTGGCATTTATAGAGGCTAGATTTTCTTTGATGGAGCAGATTCAAGCTCATCAGTTTGATGATGTTGGTTAGAGGTTAATTTGAGATAAGGTGTTAAGTGAGGAGGCTAAGGAAGCCTCACTTGAATTAGATAGAGTTTTGAGGATTCAGGGCCAAGTTTGTGTGCCATGAGTAGGTGATTGGATTAGTTTTATCTTGGTGGAGGCCCATTGTTTTAGATATTCTATCCATCCAGGTGTGACTAAAATGTATTGTGATTTGAGACAACACTAGTGGTGGGGTGGTATGAGGCGATATATAGCACATTTTGTGGTTCATTGCCTATGTTGTCAGTAGGTGAAGGCCGAGCATATGACACATGGTGGATTATTTCAGAGGTTAGCCATTATCGAGTAGAAGTGGGAACGGATCAACATAGACATTGTGACTAGTTCGCCTAGTATATCTCATAGTTCTGGCTGTGTTTGGGTTATCGTGGATCGATTGGCAAAATTAGCTTATTTTATTTTGATTTGGGACTCATTCAGTGCTAAGAGGTTATCCCCTATCTTAATTCGTGAGATTGGGCGTCTGCATGGTTCGTCTGTGTTTATTATTTCAGATTGAGGTTTTGTGTTCATATCTCACTTTTGGTTCAGGATGAGTTGGGTACTCGGGTTGATCTTAGTATAACGTTTCAAACCCAGACTAATGTCCAGTCAGAACAGACTATCCAAGTTTTTGAGGATGCTTCGCACATGCATGATTGATTTTGATGGCCAGTGGGAGCAACTTTTGGCTTTAGTAGAGTTTGCATATAATAATAGCTACCGTTCTAGTATTGATATGGCTTCTTTTGAGGCATTGTATGGTAACCGTTGTCGCTCCCCAGTGGGTTGGTTTGATGTTTCAGAGGTGAGACCTCGAGGTACGGACTTGCTTTGTGAGTCTTGGGATAAATTTTGGGTTATTCAGGATAGACTTAGAGCGACTTAGTGTAGGGAAAAGTGCTATGTTGATCGTAGACTTTGTTACTTGAGATTTAGTTTTGGTTATCGTATCTTCCTTTGAGTTTCACCCATGAAGGGTGTGATGAGGTTTGGGAAGAGGGGCAAGCTTAGCCCTAAGTATATAGGTCTATTTGAGATTCTTTGGACTATTGGTGATGTGGCTTATGAGTTGGCTTTGCCCCCTAATTTATAAATTGTTCATCAGTTTTTCAAGTTTTTATGCTTTGCTGCTATATTTTTGATGAGTCTCATCTCATTCATTGGGATTTGGTTCAGTTAGATGAGCTGTTGTCTTTTGTTGAGGAGTCGATCTCCATTTTGGCTAGGGATGTTAGATGATTGCACTCTAGAGTTATCCTTATGGTTAAGGTTCAGTGGCGACATCGACCTGTAGATGAGGCTACTTGGGAGGTTGAGTCTGATATACGTAGTTCCTATCCCCAACTCCTCTTTGATTCAGGTATTTTTTTGCCTTAGTTCGAGGATGAACTAGATTTTTAGTGGTGGATGATGTAATGACCTAAAAATTTGATGAAATATGTAAATTTGTGATTTTTTGTGATTTGACTAACTTACCCCTCCCTATAGTTCCATTATGGCATTTCAGGGGTGTGGGTGTAATTGGCATAGTTTTCGATGTATTTTGGTACCATTTATGCAATATTATTGTTTTTAATGGCTTCAAGAGCCTTATTATAGATTTATGGGGATATCTTTTTATCCGTGCAATGGATGGCTGAACGGACTGCGCCAGCAACTCTGAAATATCAATTTTAGGCTGGGTAGAACTTTGGTTCGGGTCCTAGTGCATCCGAGCTCATTTTAACCTATAAATCGTAAAGTTGGAAAATTGGAAATAGGGGTGTGGGACCCACATTTGATCAAAACGACCTCGAATGAAAAATCCGACTTCACCCGCAGATAATTTTAGGGTATTAGCATTTTTGGTGTGATTTTATGGCTTTTAAATCTCATTTTGAACCTCGATTCGAAAAATTACGATTTTGAATTTTGGCGGTCAACTTTGAGAAAATAATTTTTTTCTTAAATTCAACTTCGCCAACGCGGACGTAACGTCAAATTTAGTGTGGTGTCATAGTTTATTTTCATATATCAGACTCCAAAAGAATTCTGGACATCCTATCGAAGTGCGGGTTGTACTTTAAAAAGAAAAAAACTGTTGTCATAGCAGATTTTTTCCTTTTTTGGCCTATTTTGCTCACTTTTCATCATGCCTCTGTAGATTTAAATCCTAAAATAGCGTGGGAGCTTAAAAGTAAAGTTTATTGGAGCTTGGGAAGCTAGATTAACATCTATTTCTTGGTTTTATTACTGACTTAAGGTAATAATTCACCCTTTTCTTAGTAATCTCTTGATTAATTTTTCAAAAATCTCAAAAATCTTAGGGCTTGATTTTAAACCTCAATTTCACTTCTTTTCACTTGAATAATGTTTTTATTTTATAATTACTAGTTTTTCATCAATTTACCCTTCAAAACAACTTTGATTCTTGATTTTAACTTGGTTTTTAACTCGGTAAAGCTCAAAAATAATTTTTCTTCAATTTAAACCTCGTTTTTTACTTGATTTGACTTGGGTTTTTACCTGTAGATTCCAAAAAATATGAGAAATATATTTTTAAAGTAAAGTTCTGATTTTTCACTTCTTTTTTCTAAATTTGTTTTGGGGGTCCGTTTTGATCCCGAATCAAAAGTAGTCAATATGAATGTCGTTGGTTTTATTCTGATGCATAGATTCTATATTTGATATCTTTAGAGAAGTTTGGGATCGTTCATGGAAAGTAAGTTGTGGATTCAAAGTGTAGCAGACCGATTTTAACTTTTGAGGTAGGTTATGACTTAACTCTTTCAGACTGGGCTGGATAGTAAATAATTGTACAAAATACATATTAAGGGTGAGAAATAATTATGAAAAATGGCTATCTATGAGTTGTGCCCGTGTGGGGGCCTATATCTGTTGTAATTGTCAAAATTAAGATATTATGTGATGTATATGAATGTGTGGAGTCCTATGTGATGTTGATAGCCCTAAATACAAGTGAATAATTGTACTGTATTGTTAAAATACCTAATATGATACCATTTCTGTATTGTGATATGTTAATACTTGTTGGTATATGAGACATGTGGAAATTCATGGATGAAACAAAAATAATAAGTGGATATTAACTCACATGGTTGTGGAAATGCATCATATGGTTTGGGTGTGGAAATAAATCACGTGGTTTGGTTGTGGAAATACTCATTTTGAATGGTTGTGAACATTGCTTCGTCATTCTCATGTATCATACGCATCATTTCACTTGTTTGTTTTACTACTTTATATATACTTGTTGTCATGTATATGTACTTAATTTATGTCTTATGTTATGTATGTGCTTTGAAAATATTAGAAACACTGAAATATTGGTTATTCCTATCAGATATTGGATTTTATAGGCCATCTCTGAAGAATCATACCGGACAAGAGTTGTATAGATTGGTGATCTTGAGGTTGTGTGCCAAACTTAAGGCTCTGTGCCACACTCAAGGCTATGTGCCAATACCATGCATCATCATCATCATCATCATATACATAGTACCCGTTTCATTGTTGTTATGTTGTGTTTGAATTACCATATTGACTTGTTATCTACCTATTTATTCTATATCTTGACTTGTTAACGTCTAGTTATTCTATCTTTCTTTAATTGTACTTGATGATCTTGATTATACATGTCCTTCTTTTGTTCTACTTGTATGTGATATTATGTATATTCGTATCCCTATCTCGTGTGTTGTTGTATTATATATGGATATTATAGAACTGTTAGTACAAGCGGTGTGGGCTACCTTTGTGGGACATTTTCTGATTGTAGGTGACGTGCCCTTAGAATGTATTTGTATGCTTTATTTTCTACTTTACTTGGTCAGCCTATGATACCTACTTAGTACAAGTAGACCGTACTTATGCCTATTGCGCTCTTTCGGTGCAGGTCCTAGCTCGAGTGCGCCTCAACTTGCTTAGCTCAAGCGATTCTTGGAGCTTTTAAGGTAGCGGTTGGACCTTCATGCGTCCGAAGTTCACCTCTATATTTCTATAGTAGTTATTTTTTTATTAGTATTCGGAGATAAATATTATTCCTTTATGGTTATTTTTCTGATGTATTTGACTCTCGGATTGTATTAGTAGTTCTTACACTATTGACACCTGGTTTTGGGCATGATTGGTATTTTGGATAAGTTCTTTTCGCATTGTTATGATTACTTGTATGGTTCGACTTCGTTCTAGAAGCCTTACCTTGGGTTATTTCTGTCTTTTCTTTTTTTTGTTGTATCAGTTTGAGTGATAGACTTACCTGTTAAGGTACACTACGATAAGTGCCATCATGACCCTCATTTTTGGGTCGTGACAGTTCCTCTCCAAAATCTGTCATATTTCATTCCATCCTCTCAGTATCCTATTTATAATGCATAACCATATGCTCGAGCTCCTTCTTACCCGTAATGATGTGCGCCAGTTCTTTAAAACATTTTCCAACCCTTCAAGTTCAATAACGTCCTGCTAAATCTAATTTTTGGCCTAGAGCATATTACAAGAAGGTTAACATAGGAAAAGATAATTTCACTCCTATCGAATTATCATATGCCAGCTTGTTTCAGAGGCTGAGGGACTTAAATGTCTTAAGTCCAATTGTTAGAAGGATACTAAATCCTCCCCCAAAGAATTTAGATTATTCTCATAGATATGAATACTGTTTCGATGCCCCAGGGCAATACACAGAGAAATGATAGTACTTGAAAAGAAAATTCAAGAACTGATCGACACACAATAAATTGTGGTGCAAAGTCCATACGCTCCAAATATTAATCAAAATCCGCTACTGACTCATACTAAAACAAACATTCTCAAGTTTTCTTCAATCCTATCATTAAGATCAAAACTGATATGGAAAAGTCAGGAAATATTATAGATTTGATGAAGGAAAAACCTATAGGAGTAGAGGAGGTGGTAATAAAACCTAAATCAATGAATACTCCCTTAGTTATGGGGAGAGAAACTTCAGAAAGTATTGGATCGGGTTAGATAAAACCAAAGATGATTAATCCTGGAAGGCCCACCAAACCTCTCTTAATTGTAAAAGAAGATCCCATAACTTCAATTATTATTAAACCAGTGTTACAAATTCTTATGATTAAAACCAAGACAATCCCTTAGAACTAGAATCCCACTTTAGTGATATACAAGGGGAAGAAAGTTATTGAAAAGGTGGATAGAGTTAGAGGATTAACCCATTCTGGGAGATGTTATGCCCAGAAGAGTTAAGGAATGCTAAACAAGTTAATGAAGATCAAATGCCAATCCAGAAACCAGTTACTGAAGAAGAGGCTAAGGAATTCTTCAAAAGGATGAAGTTGCCAGAATATTCTATTGTGGAGCAATTGTGAAACACGCTAGCCCAAATTTCTTTATTTTTATTACTGATATACTCAAATGATCATCATAAAGCAATAATGAAGATTTTGAATGAGGCACACGTGGCCAGTGAGATTAAGGTGAACCAACTAGAGAAGATTGTTAGAAGAATCTTTTAGGTAAATAGGATCACTTTCTCAAATGGCGAATTACATGTAGAAGGTGCTAGACATAATCGAGGTCTCTACATTACTGTGAAATATGAGCATTCCTATATCACTCGAGTATTGATTGATGGAGGATCTGGGGCTAATATTTGTCCTATATCAACTTGCGAAAGAAAAAAGTTAGCCTGGAAAGAATCAAAGCTAATAATGTATGCGTCAGAGGTTTTGATGGAGCAAAAACGAATGCCATTGGTGATATTGAGTTTATAGTGACAATAGGGCCTATGGATTTTGCTGTGGACTTCCAAGTGTTGAACCTTGATGCTTCATATAATATGTTATTGGGTAGTCCATGGGTTCATAGGGCTGGGGCAGTCGCATTTACATTACACCAAATGGTTAAATTTGAAAACAACAGACAAGAAATAGTTGTTCATGTTGAAGAAGACTTGTCCATGTATAAAGACTATTCCATTTTTGCTATTGAGGCTGACCATACAGATAGAGCACTAATCTATCAAGCTTTTGAGACAGTGGTTGTTGAGTATATCCTCGAGGGGAATCTTATTCTAAGATCACAATTGTCCTCTGCATCTATTATGGTAGTGAATGAAATATTAAAGCGTAGTGTTGAACCAGTAAAAGGTCTAGGGATATCTTTAGAAGGCAGGGCTCATCCATTATTCCTTTGTGATAGATTCAGTACCTTTGGTTTGGGGTACGAACCCACTTTTGAGGATAAAAAAAGGTCTAAGAAATGGAAGAAAGATTCATGGGCACTTACCAAGACTATACCGCTACTCTGTGAGTTTTTCATCAAATCGAGTTTGTTTGGTTCTCCACATTACCTGGAGTAGGGTCAATGAATAATAAAGATACCAAGTTGATCAACGCTTTCCAGAATATGTTTATTGAAGATGATATGGTATAAATTAGGAAAGGTACCAACATTACAGATGTATAGTTTATTGGCCCTGATGTCCAGCTCAATAATTGGAAGGCCAATCCTTTCCCCACTAAAAAGGAGTCTTGGAAGTTTGTTTTGTTTTTTATTTATATAATTTGAATTATTCTAGGGTTGTAATTCAGATCTTTATCTTGTTGTGTTTAGGTTCAAACCCTTCTATCTTTGCTTATAATGAAATGTAGTTTTCCTTTGTTTTATTTTGAGTATAATATTTACTTATTTATTTTCTATTATACAGTTCTTTCTATGCCAATTCTAGTGATATGACATGCATGTGAAATTGTCGACCAGGTTTTAAAACTCAATCTAATTATAAAATAATAAATAAAGAAGTTGAATACGATGAAGAGGAAGTATTTGAGGAAATAAGCAAAGATTTCAAACAGTTTGAGAATAAGTCAAACCCCAATATGGAAGAAATTGAGGCAATTAATCTAGGAGATCATAAAAATATTAGGGAGACTAAGATATGTGTACGTGCTCGATTACAATAAAAGAAAGATATAACTGAAGGCTTGCTTGATTACAAGGATATCTCTGCATGGTCTTATGATGATATGCTATGCATGGTTTGGGCACTGATTTTGTAGTTCATAAGTTGCCAACTAATCTTGCTTTTCTTCCTATGAAACAAAAGTTAAGAAAGCTTAACACTGACATGAGTGGAAAAATCAGAGAGGAAATCACAAAACAACTTGAGGATAAGGTCATTTAAGTGTCACAATATCCTACTTGATTGGAAAATATTGTCCAAGTCCAAAAAAATGATGCCAAAGTTTGGATGTATGTTGATTATCGTGATTTAAATAAAGCAAGTCCAAAAGATGATTTTCCACTTCCCAATATCCATATTTTATTATAAAATTATGCCAAGCATGAGCTTGCATCATTTGTAGATTGTTATGAGGAGTATCACCAGATAATTATGGATCAAGAAGATGCAGAAAAAAATATCATTTATCACATCATGGGGGTACATATTGTTATTGAGTCATTCCATTCGGACTAAAGAATGCTGGGGTAACTTACACGAGGGCAAAGATCACTATGTTCCATGACATGATGCATAAGGAGATTGAAGTTTATGTTGATGATATGATCATTAAGTCAAAAGAGCAAGATGACCATGTCAAAGATTTGAGGAAATTCTTCGAAAGGCTTCGAAGGTATAATCTCAAAGTTAATCCAAAAAAATATATTTGAAGTTCTATCTGGAAACCTCTTGGGGTTTATAGTAAGTCAATGCGGTATTGAGTTATATCCTTTGAAGATAAAAGCTATTCAGGAATTGCCTCTACCAATGAATAAAATGGAGGTGATGAGCCTACTTGGAAGATTGAATTATATTAGTAGATTCATTGCCCAACTTATGACAACTTGTGAGCTAATCTTCAAGTTGTTGAAGAAGAGTGCTAAACTTGAATAGACTGAAGAATGTCAAGAGGCATTTGACAGAATCAAGAGGTACTTGTGAAATCCACCTTTTTTGGTTCCACCAGAGCCAGGTAGACCCTTGATATTATATATGTCTATTTTAGAAAACTCTTTTGGCTGTGTATTAGGTCAACATGATGTCACTGGCAGAAAAGAATAGGCCATCTACTACTATAGCAAAAAGTTTACCACGTATGAGGTTAAGTACACTCTTCTCTAAATGACATGTTGTGCCTTGACTTGAGTGGCACAAAAGTTGAAGAATTACCTTTAATCTTACACTACTTATCTCATTTCTCATATGGATCCCTTAAAGTACATTTTATAGAAGCCTATGCCTACAAAAAGACTTAAAAATGGCAAATGCTGCTCACATAATTTGATATTTCTGTGTGACACGAACTGCAATGAAAGCTCAATCTTTTGCAGATCATTAGGATGAAAATCTTATTGATGAGGAATATTATCTATTAAAGACTTATTTTCGTGATGAAAAGGTATCATGTGTTGATGAGGTTATTTTTGATGATTGCTAATCAAGTTGAAAATTATTCTATGACGGAGCTGCTAAAGTAAAAGGAGTTATGATAGGAGTTGTTCTTATTTCTTAGTCGAAATAGTATTATCCTGTAGCAGCCCAACTTCAATTCCACTACACGAATAATATGGCAGAATATGAATCTTGCATTTTAGGTTTGAGATTAGCTATTGACATGGGAATCTAAGAACTGTTGGTGTTAGGGGACTCAGATCTGCTAGTTCACCAGATCTAAGCAAATTGAGAGACTCATAACTTAAAGATCATACCACATCGAGATTGTTTCCAAGATATTTTTCAATGATTTGTATCAGCAAAATTCAAACATATTCCCAGAGTTCATAATGAGATCGTTGATGCTTTGGCGACTTTATCTTCAATGCTATAATATACTGATAAGACTCATATCAACCCCTTGCATATACAGATCCGTGATCAACATACATATTGCAATGTGGTTGAGGAAAAATTCGATGAGGAGCCTTTGTTCCATGTTATCAAAGAATATATTCAGGTTAAAAAAATCTAATACATGTTGACAGTAACCAAAAGAGAACTATTCGACGACTGGGTAGTGGATTTTTCTTAAGTGGGGGAATTTTGTATAAGAGGACTCTAAATTTGGGACTTTTAAGGTGGATAGATGCTAAAGAAGCTTTAAATATCATGACCAAAATACATTTCAAAATATGTGGACCACATGAATAGGTATGTTTTGAGAAAGAAAATACTTTGAGCTAGTTACTATTGGCTCACCATGGAGCGAGACTCCATCCGTTTCGTTTGTAAGTGTCATGAATGCCAAGTACATGGGGATTTGATACATTATCCTCCATTTAAGTTGCATATAATGGATGACCCATGACCTTTTGTCGCTTGTGGAATGGACATAATTGGACCAATTGAATCGAAGGCGTCAAATGGGCATAGGTTCATCTTGGCAGCTATTGATTATTTTACAAAGTGGGTGGAAGCAATGACCAAAAAAGCTATGGTTAATTTTTTCACTCCAACAATTTGTTGCTTCGGTATTCCCAAGGTAATTATCATGGATAATGCTGCAAATCTCAATAGTCATTTGATACAAGAAGTATGCCAATAATTTAAGATTATTCATCGAAATTCAACTCGTTATCACCCAAAGGAAAACGGGGATGTGGAAGCTGCCAATAAGAATCTAAAGAAAATACTCCATAAAATGGTGCAAGGTTTTTGACATTGGCATGAAAAGTTTCCTTTCGCTTTATTGGGTTATCGTACTACCATTCAGACTTCAATAGGTGCAACTCCTTAATCGTTGGTATATCGAGCTGAGGTATTTATACCTGTAGAAATTGAGATTCCATCCCTTTGAGTTTTTGTGGAAGCTGAAATCGATGATTATTAGTGGGTTAAAACTCAATTAGAGCAATTGAGCATGATTAATGAAAAAAATTAACATCAGTATGTCATAGCTAACTATACCAAAATAGAATGTCATGAGCAAATAACATAAAGGTACATCCCAGACATTTTGAAGCCGGTCAGTTGAACTAAGATGTATCCTCCCCCATCAAGTTAAAGCCAAAGGAAAGTTTTCCCCTAATTGGCAAGGACCTTTCTTGGTGAAGAAAGTGTTACCCAATGTTGCATTATATTTGAATGATGCAGAAGATAAAATGGAATAAACACTTGTCAATGTTGATGCCATCAAGAGATATTATGCATGATATTCATGTACAATTATGTTATGTATTTTTTGTACTTGCATTTTAAAATATTAAAATGATAAAGGCATTTTGTTCTGTTATCCAACTATTATATCAATCGTTGCTTACCCTTTTGAGCTTTGATTTTACTTGTCTTTCATACCCCTTTTTGGAATCAAATTAAAGTCAGAAAGTAAAAAAAATGAAAATGAAAAAATGCCGATGATGAGAAAAAAAAGTTGAAAAAAATAAAAAATGCAAGAAGAAGGAAAATCAAAATCAAGCAAAGGAATGATGTGTCTGAACTACGTTTGACCTGATTTTTGCTATGACAAGATACGTAGGCAACCCTACTTTGGCATTCGGTCCAACCAAGTAAAAATATAAGTTACCCAGTATGAAATAAAACTAGGGCAAACTTTATTTTCTTTATGAGTCGATTCCAAAAGTTGTACGTCTCACCAAATGTCATGTATATTTTTTAACCTCATGCCGCCCTTTCTTTCTAACCCTATCCAAAAGTCAAGTTACAACCAAAGAAAGAGCTTCATATCAGTCTTTGAGAATGTCAAGGCTATGTATGTTATGGCTATATGATGTTTATATTTTAGGTACCATTTTTCTTCATCAAGATAAAAATATCAAGAAAAATAAAAATGAGAGAGTCTTATTGGTGAAAATCCTCCTGAGCACCATAAGACGACAACGAGTTATGAGGAAAATAAAAATGAGATTCCTATTGGTAAAAACCCTCATAGGCACCATAAAGTGACAGTGAGTTGAGAGAAAATAAAAATAAGAGAGGCTTACTGGCGAAAACCCATTGAGGTGCCACTAGCCTAAGGAAGCTTGTAATCTAGAGAAACAAGTTCAAGAGCGACTTAATTTCAAATTCAATAAGTGGGCAAAAGTTGAAATGATTAATATGGGTAGATCAGGTTGTTTAATTCAAAATACATTTCATAATCATTAGAATCAGCTGCCACTCCCAAATAAGTTTTTTTTTTCTGACATTTTTGAAAAGAGATGTCTATTGTCTTTTTATTTTCTTTTTTCCTTTTTCTTTTTTTTTTGATTTTTTTGTCTTTGTTTTCGAATGAAAAATCAATATCGTCATCTTTCACGTATTTAAAGTCAAATTCATGTCAAGACAAGTTAGAAAGAACTTCAAAATTTCCTATCAACTCCCTAAATTGCACAAAGAAAGACAAAAGGCCGATTCACAAATCTGGCAGTTTTTGGACTCATAGAAATATAAAAGGTGTATTAGGAGTTGAATTGAGAGGCATCATGCAAGGAAAATGCGATTTAAGTCAAATACTTTCAGTAGCCAGAATTTGAGGTCAATAGTACAATAAGTCAACAATATCTATCAACGATTTGCAATGGAGTTGAGCATAATAAGTGCAAGAATGGTAGCCTCAATAGGTAAATGCCACAAATCAACCACCATATTCTTATACTCACAATTTTTCTTTGTTTGAAATAGAGATGGAATGTTGCCTTCACATCACAGGCTTAAAATATTGGATATCAAAGGGTGCAATTTCGCACTTATGCCAATGCCAGAGGAAATGTTACAGTACATGATGCTAGATTACCATCATACTAAATTTTCATCTTTGCAAGATGCTAATACTGAAACTATTCAAGGCCTTTATTCACCCGCTTTAATGCACTTTATAAAAATTATAATCTGGTGAACTTCACAATTTTTTATAGTACAAATTGGGCAAAAAATGTTGTTGATGTTGTATGGGACATTATTTTTCTACTCAGGACCCTCCTGGATAATTAGACTTTACTTTTCTGCTCAGGACTCTCCTGGATAATGATACTTTACTTTTCAGCTCAGGACCCTCTTGGATAATGGGAATTTATTTTCTACTCAGGACCATCTTGGATAATAGGACTTTACTTTCTGCTCAGGAATCACCTGGATATTGAAATTTTATTTTCTGCTCAGGACCCTCCTAGATAATGGAATTTTACTTTATGCTTAGGACCCTACTGGATAATGGGATTTTACTTTATGCTCAGGACTCTCATGGATAATGAAATTTTATTTTCTGCTCAGGACCCTCCTGGATAATGGGATTTTATTTTTGCTCAGATCCTCCTAGATAATGGAATTTTATTTTCTGCTCATAACCTTTCTAGATAATGGAATTTTATTTTATGCTCAGGACCCTTCAGGATAATGGAATTTTATTTTCTGCTTAGGACCCTCCTGGATAATTGTATTTTGTTTTCTACTTAGGACCCTCCTGGATATTGGTACTTTACTTTATGCCCAAGACCCTCTTGGATAATAGGTTTTTACTTTCTGCTCAGGACTTTCCTGGATAATGGGATTTTACTTTATGATCAGGACTCTCCTGGATAATGCGATTTTATTTTCTACTCAGGATCCTCCTGGATAATGGGACTTTAGTTTTATAGTTAACTTTTTACTTTGAGTTCAGGAACATGTTTGGAGAATCAAAATTATTTTTAGTTTTGAAGCTCAGGAGCTCGCCTGGAGAATAAGATGAAGAAATTACAAGTCAAGAGCCTTCCTGGAGAATAGGGTGATGAAATAGCAAGTAAGGAGTCGCTTGTATAATAGAGTAAATATTATAACTTGCAAATTCAAGAGCCTGCCGGAAGTATAGAGTGAAGATTTTCAAGTTCAAGTCAGAAAAAAGTCTAAAGAATAAGTTAATTTTCAAGTTCCTTTCCAATACTAAGAGTTGACATGGAGAAACATTTTATTTTTCAAGTTCAACTCAAAATAACAACTCTCTCACCATTTGAGAAGTCATAAAGATTCAAGTCAAGATTCCAAAAAAGCTACATACGTAAGATCTTTCACTTGTATCTTCATTTTCAATTTTATTTTTTTAGTTAGATGTAAAAGCAGAAGTCACGAACCGGAGACTCGACGGAACCTCACTTGACCTCTAACTCATCGTCTCACCATTTTTCTTCATTGAACTGCATGTGACCAAATTTCCTTATATCTTGGGCTATGTAGGCGGTCCAAAACTAGGACTCGGTCGAATCTCCTTTTTCTTCTACCTTTTCAAATAACCGGAGGGTGAAAACTAGTTTCGGTTTCTACTTGTTTGTATGAAAATACTGTGTTTTCAAATAAAGTGAGGCAAAATGTAGACATGTAATTTTAACCCTCCCCTAAATTTTACGTATTTTTGGCATAAAAAATTTATACTTTTGTCTAATATATTTTTTCAGTTTTTATTTTCATTTTTAGTAAGTTTTATTTGAAAATTGTGAACAAGATATTCTTTAAAAGTAGAGTTGCATTTTAGGATATATTTTATTTTAATTTTTCAATAATAAAAATAGTTTTAAAAATATGGTTTCTTTTAGCTTAGATTTTAATTTTAAAAAAAGTTACAATTTTAATTTTTTCTTAATTATATTTTATTTTTGGCTAATTATAAGCTTTTCATATATGTTTTTAGCATAAAATCAATTAATCAATATTTTTATCAATATTATCCTTTTTTTTTAATTAATCATTATATTTCAAAAAAAAAAAGATAAAATCCTATAGAGATAATACTCAATTACCCCTTTGAACTATACCCAAAAAGGCTATGACACACCTCAAGTTAAAGGGGGTCCTATTACCCCTGAACTATTTAAAAGTGTAATTTTGATACCTTTAATGCCTACGTGGCACAACACACTGAAGTGTCCATGTAGGCACACGTGTGTGGCACGTATGTGCCACATAGGCTCTAAGGGTGTGAAAATTACACTTTTAATTAGTTTAGGGGGTAATAAGACCCCCTTTAAGTTGAGGTCTGTTATAGCCTTTTTGGGTATAGTTCAGGGGGGTAATTGGGTATTTTCTCAATCCTAAAACTACCCCAACTCCCCCCATATTTTTCTCAACTCCCCCCATGCACACACGCGTAACTCCTCATACAACTTCACCTTAACTCATACATAATCCCATCCACTCACATCTATATATACACTAAAGGACACACGCACGGAGGAGGACGAATAGAAGAGAACAGAGGCTGAAAAAAAAAGGAAAGAACAACATTTTGAAAAAAAGCAAAGAAAAACTAAAAAAATGGCAAGAAAGAAACAAGAGAAGGGAGGAAAAACAGACCAAAAGAACGCATAAAAGGAAAAAAGAAAAAAAGAAGAAGAAGCATAGTGAAATCTTTTTGAAGCAGAGGAATCAAGTGTGGAAGTAAATTTCTGTTCGATTTTCCGGTGACAACGTTCACGCTTTTCTTTTAACTAGTTCATCGCACAGGTTCTTATCCTATCTATTTGTTCTATATAATTTTTATCATGAACTGTAGCATGAACGAAGCTATTTAAACAACTTATTATGTTATTTGGTATATACAGTTAATTGTATACATGAGTCAATCTCAAAGCTCTGTTCATTAATTCGTTAGATTATGTTTCTCGTTAATGTGACTTAGTTGGTACATATATGTGTGTGTGTGTTCTCTTTGTTCATAAAGAGAAGATTTAATTTTGCTTGCGGTTACTTTATAAATGAGAACACATAATTGGAGAGAGAGAGAAGGCCCAAAAAAGAAATACATGCATAACAACATACAATACATAAAACCAAAAGCAGAAAAACAAGGCAAGAGAGATTGAGTAAGAAAGACAAAAAAAAAGTATTCTTAAACGTTTGGAAGTTAGAGTTTGAATTGTGGTCTCTGTTTCGAGTTTTCAGTGATGGCTTTCTTGCTTCTATACTCGGTTTGATTTATAACACAAGTTCTTATCTAATTGTGTACTATTATTTTTATCAGTTTTATTGTGAATGAAAGCATGAATGAAGTTGTTTAAATGTGTCATATATTGTTTAGGCTAATAGTTGATCAATTATGTGAGTAATTTTTACCAACTTAAAAGAATAGGTATAGACAAAAATTAGACATTAAAAATGAGTGAATCAAGGCCTACAGATAATTTATTCAAAATATATAGTTAAAGTTAAGTATAAGTTAATAAAAGCTATCGTGCTAGAACCATGAGACTCGACGGGTGCCTCACACCTTCCCCTTAACCAACGAAATTCCTTATCCGGTCTTCTCTTTTTGTAGACCAAAATAAAGAGTCATTTCTTTTGATTAGGGATTCAATAAGTTGATTTGAAATACCATATCTCAATTTCAAGTGGAAAATCTATAAATCTAATAATCTCTATTCAAAACCATCACTTTAATTGAAAAAACCCTTCGGCTCTCGAACGAAAAAAAAGGTTTGACAGCAGCTTAAGTAGACATATTGACAGCCAGTTGTCTGCTTCTCTTCCCTTGGCTTCTTATGAGATACTAATTGGCTACGACGTGCTGCACACGACCCAATGTTGATACTTAAAAATTCTACGATATGTGTAATTTTATCATTTAATTAACAAGTTCATTTGTTTAGTTGATAATTTTTAGTTAGACATATTTATTTTATTTAAATTAATGAAATTTGTATAAAAATATTTTAAGTTGTTAATATGGCTCCTATAAAATTTCGAGAGTCAATCAAATATTTCATATTTTTTAAGTTGTTAATTATTGTGACTAATATACATTTTACGTATTTTTTTGAAATGTAAGAAAAATTAATTATTTTTTTAAGATATTTTAAGTTGTTAACTATTGTAATTTATAATACTTTTTATGTAATTTTTAAATAATACATTTTTTGAAATATATAACAGATTAATTACTTTTTATATATTTTAAGTAGTTAACTATTGTAATTCATTTTTTGACATTGTAATTAACTATTTCAGTTGTTAGCTAATTTATAATACTTTTCTTTGTTCAAATTTTTGTGGCAGTGATAGTCGATTATATATTTAAAATAATTTAATTTTTTAAGTATTGTGATTTATAATAATTTTTCTTCTATTTCAATTTAAGTGATATTGATTTAATTTTGAGAGTCGATCAAATACCATAATTGAAGTAGCGAAGTAGGCATGCCTTAAATGACTCATAATAACTAATTAGAAGTTATATAGAAAAATTTCTGTAAACAATACTTATGAATTTTTTTTAAGTGAACCTTATATAAGATGTTAAATTAATTCAACACATCAGGGGTTTATTTATCATTTTATGTCTATTTTACCTTTTTTATTAAATATTATTAATTTTTTAATATTTAGATGCCTTATAATAATTAATTAGAGATGATATAGTAAAATTACGGTTGAAGTAGCTGAAGCAAACATATTCTAAATGTCTATTTTATTATTTTAATTAAATATTAGTATTAATTTTTAATACACAATTAGGGATGATATAGTAAAATCACGGTTGAAGCAGCTGAAACACTCATGTTGAAACACTCTTGTTTCTGGATCTTAGCAAATTTCCTTGATTTTTGATTTCTAGGCAAGATATGACTTAGAGGAATGAGTCGTACACTTGGGTACAGGTGGTATGGTCCAGTCGTGCGCTAATCAATATTGGTTGGTAGGATGGATGTAGTTACATGAATGGGTACGATTTGGGTGGTATGAGTTATTTGGTTACTTCACTTAACCTTAGACTTGGTAACTTTGGTTGGATCTGAGTATGAGTGGCTCACAATAAGCCGTAGAGTCGTACCATGGACTCGTATGGTGGTCAATGTTCAAAACTCCTAAAATTCTATTCTACTAGGGATATGGTTTATGAGTACTAGTCGTACACTTGGATACGACTTGGGTTAGG
The DNA here is from genome assembly GCF_002878395.1 of Capsicum annuum. NCBI lineage: Eukaryota > Viridiplantae > Streptophyta > Magnoliopsida > Solanales > Solanaceae > Capsicum > Capsicum annuum. Next base: position 179,302,039 of record NC_061115.1, on the reverse strand, counting down.
GTGTATCGTACCTTAGACAACATTGGGTCTAAGAGGGAAAGCCTAGGGTACAATAGGTGGGTACCACTCGTACAGGATGAATACGGCTCGTAGGAATTAGTCGTACCCTATGATGGAAATTAAGTGTTGTTAAGTGAGGGAAATCTAAATATTTTATCACTTATCGTAATAAGGTCCCACGACTTATAATGAACTTGGGACTTTATTTTACTTATATTCTTAAACACTTAGAAAACACTCTTAAATCCTCTCTAGAGTTCTTAGGCAAAGAAAGCTAGGGTTTCATCTTAAGGAGTAAATTGGGGCTTGTCTCGGTGATTTCTCTTCATCATCATCTTGTTTTAAGACATATTATCTTTCCTTATTGTTAGTTACAACTAAAGGCATGAATTTATACAATGTTTTCATGATTTGAATATTGTATGATTTTGAGTTTTCAAATATGTTTTGGCGGTTTTGGTTATAAATGCTTGGTTATGGTTTTTTCATATCTTAATTATGCTTTTATATGTATTAATGGTGGTTCTGGATAATTGGTTGCATGGGAATGGTTGTTTGGTAATTGACTTTGGTTTTTGACCCCAATGTGTTTGATAAAATGCCTATAACAATGTTTTCACCATTATATTGGGTTTTTAATGGAACTTATGCATGGTTTAAACTTGGTAATGAAACCCTAAATGATATGAATAATTTAAATAGTTTTAGAATGATTTGGCTTAATAAACATACTTGTGAGGTACAAGGGAATCCCCTAAGTTAATATAGTAAAGGATACTCGTAGGGTACATGGGAATCTCCCAAGTTAATTGGATAACATGGTCTATGGGTACATGGAAATCCCTTGACCACTAAAAGGTTTGGCTAAGGAAAATACTTGCAAGTTATAGTCGGCATGACGATACCACTAATAATAGCCTTGGTTAATATAAATGGTATAATGGTTTGGTTGGAAATTAGTTTTAGTTGGGCAATAATGACGGGATATGAAAGTTAACCGTGAAGGTGGGATTCCAATGGATGAACACCGGAAACTCATATTTGCTGACATGATGGATAGGTCATGGCGACCTTATATTATACTCATGAGGTACACGGAAATCCTATAGGTACACTGTACATATGTAACATGGAGAGTAAAGGGTAAATGGAACCCCCGACTCTTATGGTATCTCCGATTTATGCGGCTACACGCATCGGGGCCTACTCAGGGGGTTACACTAGACCCATACAGCCCATGGGTGGTTTCAGGATGGTTAAGCTTCACATACCCTGGTTAAAGGTTTTAAATGCATACTAAACCCTGTTTTATTTTTCCCAATATAATTATATATATATATATATATATATGTATGGGTTGTGTGCATATGGATGGTTTTACTTGGTTTTCTTAAATGACATTATTTTATCCTTATCCTGAGCTCATGTTAGCGTTCATCCACTAACCCATCTTTAGAAAGCCGTATCCCCACGCGATGCAGGAACTGACTGTTCTACTCCTCCTGCTTAGCAATCAGACTTTCGTGGGTCAGCTTTAGATTGAAGTGGTGAGCTTCTATCTTTCTGGAAGGCTTTATTTCATAGACATTATTTCATACTTTGGATTATTTATAGATATTGGCTTTGGATATGGTTGGGGGCACGTCCCAACTAGATTTCCATCATCTTTTGGCTAGAGGCTTTTTTGGAACTATTATGGGTTGAAATAGGCGGGATCGGTATGGGCGTCACCCTTTACATTGGTATTGGTATTGGGGCTGATACCAGTTGATGATATTATTGGCTGTTCCATCCTCTTTTACTTTGGGATTATATATTTTTTATTTATAGAACTTATTTGGTATGGTTGGGTTTATGGTTTTGGTTTGGCTTAGTATGGTTGGACGGTTAGTATGGGACGGTTGGACTCAATTGTGTCGGTCACAGTCGTGATCCTATCCTAGAGTCTTCATACGATTTGTTACACTATCTTGTTATAAGCTCAAAGTTTAGCCAACTCAAGGCAGATGGCTGGAGGTTGTATTCGGTAGCGGGGATGGTCTCCGATTTTGGTCGGACTTGGGACCCCCATTATGACAAGGTCCCAGGTCAGGTCATGTCAAGTTGGTATTAGAACTTTAAGTTCATGGTCAATTGTGAGTCCACTAAGCCATTTCTGGTAGAGTCTCTTTTAGGGGTGTGTAGTGCTCCACACTCATAAGAGAGGTTACATGGCATTTAGGAATATTTCACTTTCTTGGTATTCTGCTTTCAAGCTCGGAATCTGAGTCCTAGAATTCTTCTTTAATCCTTGGTTGTTCACTTTTTAGATCATGCCTCAACAATCTGGAACACAAGGAAATTCTTCTGTCCTATTTGGGGATGATGTTGATGGGGTACGTTCGATACCTGGAGTTCTCACTTGTTCTCAGGGTCCTATCCCTGATTGTTCTAGAGTTCCCCTGGTTTCTACTAGTCCTCCTAAAAGTGAGGTGACTAATGTAGAATTTTTCCAATCTATTCATACTATTGCTCAATTAGTTGCTGCTCAGGCTGAGTGACAGCGCCCAAGCGCATACACAAGTGTACGTGGTCTTATCAAGTAGTAAAGTGGCTTCAAGAAATCCCAAGTATCGATCTCTCAGGGACTTGCGTTTGCCGACTATCTAATTCTAGTTTAACCAATTAAAGAGAGTAACAAATAGAGTTTTAGACTTGTAAATTAAAAATAAAATAAACAATGTATAAAATAAAAGTCTTGGGTCAATCAATGGATAAAAACCCAGGGTTAAAGCACTTTGAACAATGATACTATGTGTTGAACTTCATTCGTGAACTTACTTATCTTAATTGTTAATTCGTAGGGTTAATTACATGATCATGGTTTCCCAACCTCTAATATTTTACCTAATGTGGACATTACAACTACATAGTTGAGCAGGGATGTAATAATCCAATTAAGTGAATTAAAGCTATCATCCTACGTTGAATCAAGTAAGGCATCTAAGTACATCCTTGTCCTAGATGCTAATTAAAATTCTTTATTTAATAAAAGAATAAAAATCATACTTTATTTATTCCCATGTTCTATCTCCCTATTCCCTCTACCGAGATCAAAAGGTTGACAATTGATGTATTCTAATGGTAGCTAATCCTTAAAATTGTTAAATTAAGAATAAACAAACAACCAATAATGATAAGCAAATTAAACGAAATTAATTCAAAACGAAAGTAGTCATGATCTTGTCCTTAACCCCGGAAAGAGGGTTTAGCCTTGAATGGAAATATTCATCATCGAATCCCTTGGAGTGATGATACAAACCATACAAAAAACTAAATTAAAGAATGATCAAACCTAAAAAGAAGTTATGATAGCCTCCAATGATGTCCCATGTGATCTAGGGTGTTCCAAGATTTCCCAATATGATTAAAACAAAGTTTGGGATGTTATATTTATAGTACACAAGTCATAAACCAACTTGGATTTGGTTTCCACGCCATTTTCAATCAGCTAGGCAGAATTATCCCAATTTTGCCAGACGATACATCGCACCATGCCGTCAAATGCCATATTCTGTCACACTTTGTATAATCGCGTAAATCCATTATTTAGTAAAATTATGAAATTTACACTTACCGTGATGCACCACTATTGTAGAGAGCCACTGGTTTTTGACAATTGTGAAATCTCCTTCTTTCGCGATGCGTTAAACTTCTAGGTCTCAGAAATTTGCAACTGGGTTTGTATCACGATGGGGTGAAATTATGCCAAGTTATTAGAAAGTACCAAATGGAAATTTGAGCTTCTATGCGATGCGCTAATTTCGCGCTACTCCACTGGAATTCAACAGACGCTATTTTTTCGATCGATGCGATGTGGTGGCTTTATAAACGTGAAGTTCTGCCTTCTATCTTATCTTTCTGAGCTATGTTCCCATGACTTTTATTCTTTCTATCATGACATATCATCAATGTATCCAATTGCATTTAATTCATCACGATTTAAGCCCTGAAAACACCAATCATATCCATTAACCAAGCATCCTATAGCATTAGAACCAAATACAATAGCGTAGAAAAATACCTAGCTCAAGCTAGTAACACTAGTTTCATCGGTTGAACTCTAAATGCTCAAATTGAATCAAAACTCATGTGAAACCACTATTAAACATTGTAAACACATACTTGGACACATATATGCTCATTTAAATCATTATCAACACATATAGCATAAGAAACATCTTCAAAACAAGGATAAAAAGGCAAGAATAGTAATGCTAGAATGCATAGACATACCCAACATCACTGAGCGAGGTGCGTCTGGTGGGTTGTCTACTAAGGCCACAAGGGTTAGCCAGTTTATGAAGTTGAATTCTCCTACTCTTACTGGTGTGAAGGTGAAGGAGGATCCTTAGGGTGATGCAGGCCACAAATATGGAAGGTGTGAATTTTGCAGCTTATCAGCTCAAGGATGTTGCCTACCGATGGCACAACGAGTGGGATAGGGATAGAGGTGATGTAGAGGAGTTGTCCTTATGGGATGATTTTTCTAATGCTTTTCTGGATTATTTCCTTCCTCAAGAGCTGAGGAAAGTGAAGATAGTGAAGTTTGTGATTCTCACAAAAGGTAAAATATCTATCAAAGAATATGCCTTAAAGTTTCATCAACTATCAAGGTATGCTCCCGATTTGGTGGCTGACATGAGGGAGAAGATGAGAAAGTTTATTTCTGGGTTATCTTGGGATCTGATTCTTGAAAGCAAAACTACTTTGCCGATTAAGGATATGGATATTTTGAGATAAGTTGTCCACCTGCAGTAGGTGGAGGATGAAAAGAGGAAAAAAGCAGAATTTGGGAAAATGATGGGCAAGAGTAGTAGGTTCTTTGAGCAGAGTGGTGCTTAGCAGCAAGGCGGTTGGGATAGAGGTAAATGGTCAAAGAAGAAGTGGGGGAGTTCTAGTTTCTTCTCTACTGCTAGTGCTCCTTACCCGAGGTATTCGGGTGACCAGCGTCCTCAAGGTGATGATAATTCTCGAGCACAAGGTGCCCAGTCTCAGAGTAGGGGTTAGTCGGCTTCTTCATGCCCTTTTTGCCGGTTCTATGGTCGTCTTCATCGGGGTTATTATGATGAAGGTAGGGACAAGTGTTTTTTATGTGTCCAGCCAGTCCATATGCTTAGAAATTGTCCGATCGAAAAGGGTACATCGAGAGCGGTCAAGTCTTTCATTTCTTTATCTTTTTCTTCTACATTTAGTGGTGCGGCTTAGGCCTCTACTCTTGCTTATATTATCGGCACAACCGTAATAGGTTGTATACTCTTACATCTAGATAGGAATCTAAGGTATCACCTGATATTATTACTGGTACGTTATAACTCTTTTCTCATGACGTGTACTGTGTGCTTGATCTGGGGTCTACTTTTTTTATGTGACCCCATTTATGAATGTGTGTATTGGTTTTGATCCTGAGGTTGTTTTGAATCCCTTTACAGTTTCTATATGGGGTGTGGTATCAATTGGTAGCAAGAAGACCTTGGTAGATCTGTTTGAACTGGATATGGTGGATTTTGACGTTGTTCTGGGGATGGATTGGTTACACTATTGTTACGGATTCTTGGATTGTTAGACCCGTAAGGTTGTCTTTATGTTCCCTGGTGAACAGGTTATAGAGTAAGACGATGGCTCCCTAGCTCCTAGGGGGAGGTTTATTTCTTATCTTAGAGCTCGAAGGTTAATCTCTAAAGGTTGTCTTTATCACTTAGTTTGGGTTAATATTTTTAACTCGGAAGGTCCTTCTTAAGATTTAGTTGTTGTGGTAAATGAGTTTCTTGGATAGGGAAATAAAGTTTTGTATTGATTTGGTTTTAGACACTTATCTAATATTTATTCCTCCTTATAGAATGGCTCCGACTGAGTTGAGGGAACTCACAAAGCAACTTAAGGATCTTCTAGATAAGGGGTTTATTTGTCCTAGTGTATCCCCGTGGGGTGCACAGATGTAGTTTGAGCAGTTTTAAGGTGCTGAGTTCTTTTCTAAGATAGATCTTCGGTCTGGGTACCATCATCTTAAGATTAGAAAGGAAGATATCCCTAAGATGGATTTTTGTACTCGGTATGAGCATTTTGAATTCTTGGTGATGTCAGTAGGTTTAACTAATACCCCAGCGGTGTTTATGGATTTGATGAATAGGGTTTTCAGGCAGTTCTTGGATCTTTTTATTATTGTGTTTATTGATGACTTTCTAGTTTATTCTAAAAGTGAGGTGGATTATGCCAATTACCTCCGTGTGGTGTTGTAGGCCTTAATAGAGCAACAGTTGTATGCCAAATTCTCCAAGTGTGAGTTTTGGTTGAATGCTGTGACTTTTCTAGGTCATATTATTTCTAGCGAGGGGATCATAGTAGATCCATAAAAGGTGGTTGTTCTTAAAAGGTGGCCTAGACCCATGACTCCAATCGATATTTAGAGCTTCTGGGGTTTGTCTAGGTATTATCCGCGGTCTGTGGAAAGATTTTCAATGATAGCTACTCCATTGACTAAGTTGTCTTAGAAAAAGGTAAAGTTTCTTGGGTCAGATGCCTGTGAGGAGAGTTTTGAGAAGTTCAAAGATAAGCTAACTTTGATTCCGATTTTGACATTGCCTGAGGGCAGTGAGGGGTTTGTGGTTTATTATGATGTATCTAGGGTGGGACTTGGTTATGTCTTGATGTAGCATGGGAAGGTGATTGCCTATGCTTCTAGGCAGTTGAAGGTGCGTAAGACGAATTATCCTACCCATGATTTAGAGTTGTTAGAGGTAGTTTTTGCTTTGAAATTATGGCGGCATTACCTAAATGAATTGCACGTAGATATCTTTTATAATCATAAGAGTCTATAGTATATATTCACTCAGAAGGAGCTAAATCTCAGGCAGAGGAGATGGTTGGAGCTTTTTAAAGACTGTTATATGAGTCTTCACTATCACCCAAGTAAAGCTAATGTGGTTGTTAATGCTTTTTGCAGAGTTTGGCTTATTTAGAGTGAGGAAAGTGGGAATTGGTGAAAGATATTCATGGTTTGGCTAATCTTGGAGTTCATATTTTAGACTTCGAGGATAGTCGTGTGATGGTACAAGAAGTGGTTCGGTTGTCTCTTGGTGCAGAGATTAAGGAAAAACAAGTGGTAGATCCTATATTGATGAAAATCAAGAGTAATGTAGATATGCAAAAGGTAATGGTGTTCGAGATCTGTGGTGACGGTACTTTGCGGTACCAAGGGAGGTTGTGCGTTCCTGATGTTGATGGTTTGCAACCAAGGATCTTGGTTGAGACACATGAATCGTACTATGTTGTACATATCATCTCGATAAAGATGTATCATAATCTCAAGGAGATATACTAGTGGAATGGTATGAAAAGGGACGTGGTTGATTTTGTAGCCAAATTTATGATGTGTCAACGAGTTAAAGTTGATCATATGAGACCTAGCGGGTTATATCACGAAATTGATTTGACTGAATGGAAATGAGAGGTAATCAATAAGGATTTCATTACCAGTCTCCTCAATCTTAGAACCAATTTGATTCAATTTGGGTCATCGTGGATAAAATGACAAAGTCCACTCATTTCTTTCCAGTGAGGACCACCTTTTCGGCGTAGGATTATGCGAAGTTATATCTTCAGGATATTGTGAAGCTTCATGGGGTACCTGTTTCAATTATCTCTGATCGTGGTACGCAGTTTTTATCTCATTTCTAGCGGTCTTTTCAGAAGGGATTAGGTACTAAGGTGAGTGTGAGTACTGTTTTTCATCCTCAGATGGATAGGAAAGCAGAAAGAACTATTCAGACATTGGAGGATATGCTTCGGGCATATGTGATTGATTATGGTGGCAGTTGGGTTGAGCATCTACCTTGGGTAGAGTTTGCTTACAACAATAGCTATCATTCTAGTACTAGTATGACCCATTTTGAAGTATTATATGGCAGGAGATGTAGATCTCCTATTGGTTGGTTCAAGCTTGAGGAGGATATGTTCGGTCCAAACTTGGTCTATCAGGCTATAGAAAAGGTAAAGGTGGTTCGGGATAGGTTTAAGGCTCTGGCCAAAGTCGCCAAAAGTCCTATGAAGATGTAAGACACAGACACTTGGTGTTTGAGGTTGGGGATACGGTATTCCTGAAGGTATCTCCCATGAAGAGAGTAATGTGGTTTAGTGAAAAGGAGAAGCTCAGTCCCCGATATGTTTGTCCTTATGTGGTTTTACGAAGGGTTGGTAATGTGGCTCATGAAGTGGAGTTGCCTTCTGGTTTGAGCTCTGTTTATTCGGTATGTCATGTTTCCATGTTAAGGAAGTGCATTGGTGATCCTGCTTTGATTGTTCCTTTGGAGGGGTTGGGTATCTCGGACTCTCTGCCTTATGAGGAGGTCCCGATTGAGATCTTGGATAGGCAGGTTCGTCGGTTGCTCATCTGAGGTGATTTTATACACTTTTATGTCATTATTCTAGCTTATTTTGAGAGCAATTCACGTGTTTAACGTGTTGATATTGATATAAATAACCATTTAAGTGTCCAAGTATGTGATTACAATGTCCAAAGTATTTTTTAAACAAGTTTTTCTTAATTGAGTAATTTAGAGTTCAACCTGGAAAACTAGTTTTACTAGATTGAGCTGGGTGTGTGTCTAATTAATCTCGATAGATTCTAATGTGTTTAATTTATTCCAAATATTTTAATGTGTAATTTTATGTCGAATAACTAGTTTGTAATGTGCAAAATTTAATTTAACTAAGTCAAGAGTCGGAATGATAAATGGAAGAGCATTGTGAATTTACATTATCTTAGCTCTTGTTTTGATTTGTTGTTAAGAATATTGTGCTGTTTTAATTTTTAATATATGGTGTATGATATTTTAGGAGCCTTGATGAATTATATACGGTGATATATTGATGATTTAAAGGCCAAAAATTCATTAAAAATAAACTACAAAAGGCATGAAAAAAAAGAAGAGACCTTCCAACACTTAAATCAGATTTTTGAATACAAATTCAGTGAGATGATGTGAAGTCAACGCGTCAAATCGATGAACGAACTCGTCAAAGGACGCGTCGCGTTGCTAAAGTTTATTCCTGGTCAACTGGAGATGCGCCAACAAAGCAGTCCTACTTGAAATCAAGGGCACGCGGACCAATGGTTTTTAGTGGGTTTTAATCCCATTATTTTGGGGATTTAATATTATATTATTATTATTGCACAAAAAGGGAAGAAAATTAAGGGGAGGCTGCTGGACAATATAGAATTATATATATAATACAAGCTGGACACGTGAATAGAGGGTACAGTGGAAGACAATTCGACGGACACAGTTTCTTTGAGAAAAATTTGCGGAGCAACTACACAGTTTATTAGGTTTTAATTTTATTTTTAATTTTTAATTTTTCATATCATATATTCAATTATTTGAATTGTGATTATAAATATCAGCGGCTAAAAATTTCCTTTTCGGGGTTAAAGTCAAGAACATGAGTACTATTGTTTTAAATTAAATTCGTTAATTTTGTTTATGATATTTGGTTGTTTGTTTATTCTTGCTTCAATTATTTTATATATTGATCACCCATAAAATACATATATTATCAACCCTTTGATCTCGGAAGAGGGAATAGAGAGATAGAACATGGGAATAAACAAAGTTTGAGTTTTTATTCTTTTATAAAATAAAGAATTAAACTTAGCATTTAGGACAGGGATGTACTTAGATGTCTTACTTGATTCATACGTAGGATGATAGCTTTAATTAACTTAATTGGATTATTACATCCCTACTCAATATATAGTTGTTATGTTCAAATTAGGTAAAAGATTATAGGTTGGGAAACATGATCATGCAATTAACCATACGAGTCAACAACCAAGATAAGCAAATTAATGGATGAAATTCAATAACATAGTATGATTGTTCGAATTACTTTAACCCTAGGCTTTTCTCCATTGATTGTTCCAAGAATTTAATTTTCGCATTATTTATTTTATTTTTTAATTCACAAAAATTACAAACTCTCTTTTTGGTTACTCTTACACTAAATTAATCTAAACTGTGAACTAGAGTTAAATCGTTACCAAATCAAGTCTCTGTGGGATCGACATTTGGATTTCTTGAAGGCCACTATATTACTTGGTAGACCACGTACACTTGTGTGTGCGCTGTCAAAATTTTGGTGCCGTTATCGGGGACTTGTAATTTAGCAATTGTTTATTATAGTTTTACTTTTAGATTTATTTATTTTTTTATGCTTAGTCTTGGTTTTGTTTTTGCAGAAAACAGGTTTACAAAGTACAAAGTTTGTAAGGGATCACGACTTGGTTGAACCAAGCTCCAAACTTAAGCAACTTTACCATCAACGTAGGAGAGAAGCAATCCTTCTCTCAAGAATTCCTCAATTCCAAGAAGACCAAGAGCATACTGCTCTTATGGCTGAACAATAAGCAGTTGGTAGGAAGGTTAGGGAAGTGACAGTCCCATTTTCAACGAATTTGACTTCCCCAATTCAAAGACCGATAGTTGGAGGGAATTTTAAGTTGAAATACAATATGGTGCAGCTTCTAATTAGCAGTGGACAGTTTGTTGGGCTTTCACACGAGGATCCATAAATCCATTTGCAGACTTTCATTGAGCTTACAAATACATTCACTCCAATCAGGGTGACTCCAGATTATGTGAGGCTGACACTCTTTCCCTATTCACTTATTGGGGAAGCTAAAAGGTGGTTGAATGCAGAGTCGGCCAGTTCAATTACAACATAGGACAACTTATACAGAAGGTTTCTCATTTGATTCTTTCCATTAGGCAAGACTGCGAGACTTCACAGAAAGATAGTAAGCTTCAAACAGAAGCCTGATGAAAACCTCTATCATGCTTGGGAATGCTTCAAGGCCCTTCTTCGGGATTGTCCATACCACTAACTGTCGAATGAGGTACTTGCTCATACTCTTGTAGAAGCTCTTGATCACAATACAAAGATTTTTCTAGATTCAGCCGTAGGTGATCAAACGTTGGAGCTAACTTATGATGAGCTGTACACATTGCTGAACCGCATAGCACAAGGAAATCCAGAGTGGTATTCAGATTCTAAAAGTGCCATGAAAAGAATTGCGGGTGTATTGAAGGTGGGCCAATTCACAACCCTATCAGGTTTTTGCATTGCAGAATTTGATTAACACAATATTTAACAGTATGAAGTTGGGAGCAATATAACCTGCAGCCACAATCAATTCCATCCAACAAGCTGTGGGTTGGTGTGAAGTATGCGAAAATAGTGGTCATGCAGCTACCATATGTGCTTCAAATTCGAAATCTGTGATATATGTAGGCAATGCTTAAAGGCCAAATTACAGTAATGCCTAAAACATAAAGTGGCAAACTCAACCACCAAATCAGTTATGGAACGCCCTACAGCCACAGGCCCAATCAAATCAGTCAACAAGCAATATGGAAGAGATATTGAAGCAACTCGTAGCTGGTCAAATACAATTGATTACGGATCTAAATAGTCATAGGGCAAAATTACAGAAGCAGAAAATAGCCCAGAGAAATTTAGAGTTGCAGGTTAGGCAGATACATCAAGCGTTAAATACTATACCACAAGGTGGTTTGCCTGTTGATACAGAAAATCCCAAGCAAGTTATGACAATCACTTTGCGAAATGGTAAAGATCTTCATGAAGAACCTCCCAAGGAAACTAAGGTGGTAGATGCTAATGTGGTAACCCAACAGGTAAATGACAGAGTTATTGAAAATTTAAGAAAGTTTGAGTACTTGAAGAAAAAAGTTGCTGAAAAAGAAGAGAAAAAGAGTCTGTCACTACCCTTCTCTCAAAAAGTACATAAAAGTGAAGGAGGATGCATTGTTCAAAAAGTTCATTGACACATTCAAAGAGTTGCATATTAATCTACCTTTGCTAGATGTTTTGCAGAGTATGCCTAAATATGTAAAGTACTTGAGGCATGTGGTCACTCAAAATGTTAAATTGCAAGATGTGGGAGCAATAACACTCACTGAAGAGTGTAGCGCTGTGATGACATAAAAAATTCCTTAGAAATTGAAAGATCAAGGGAAGTTTGCTATTCCTATACAAATTGAGGGCAAGGAATTCCATGCATTGAGTGACTTAGGGGCAAACATAAATTTAATGCCCCTATTATTATTTAGAAAATTGGGCTTGGGAGAGCCTAAAAAGACACAAGTGGTTATGCAGCTCGCAAACGGATCCATAATATATCCGGATGAAGTCATTGAGGATGTCCTCATAAAGGTTGGTAAATTTGTTATCCCTGCTGACTTTTTTGTTCTTAATTTTGTGGAAGACGAATAGGTACTAATTATTTTGGGGAGCCCATTTTTAACGATCGAGGGTTCTTTGATTGATGTTAGAGAAGGCACACCTAAGATGAGGATAGATGATGAAGAGGTGGTATTTGATGTTTACAAGCCCCCCATTGAAAATCCCTTATATAAAGATTTAAGCATGATCAATGTGTTTGAAAGGGATGAGTGTGGGGTTCCTAAGTCACTAAAGACCTCTTCCGACTACCTGATTGAGCAGCCTAAGATGAAGCCACCAATTCCCAACATGTTGAAAGGTAAAAATGGTCTGAAGCGAATGAAAAAATGGCTCCCGAAAGGGAGTAAAAGGGTGAAGGAATATGATTGAGTTAAGATGGGTCGTGCTGCGACACTAAATTAGGCGCTTCTTAGGAGGCAAACCAAGTTAATTAAGTAAGTTTTTTTTTTTTTCAGTTTTTAACTTTTATTTCACGTAGTTTTTATTTTTGGTTGAGTCACAGGTTAATGGGAAGTTTGAGTACCATAAACTTGAGCTTGAAGCATGAAAAAGATTAAGTATGGGGTCCCATGGATCTCATTCTTGTGAAGATGCTACTAGCTAGGCCTAGAGGCCTCAGGGAGTATTTCTATCTTTTTACTTCTAAATTCACTTTGGGGACAAAGTAAATTTTTAAGTGTGGGGTGGGGAAATTCTCAAATTTTGGCCCAATTTTAAAAAAATTTAGGTTAGGAATAAGTAAGATATTCTTGTGGATGCTATTTTTTATTACATGATGCAAGTGAGTTTGTTGGTAAAAACATGTTGAATTGTGTGAATTGCTATTTTTGAGACTGTTAGGCTCAAGTTTATGACTCTTGTATTTGTTGGCTTAAAATTTTAATTTATGCTATTATTTGGTTGGGAGTCTAGGATGATCCTATTGAGTTGAGAATGTGCTATGTGAGTGTGAGGTATTTTGTATATTCCTTGTTGCATGTGATGTGTAGAACTTGCCCGGTGTGTGTGTGAAACAAAATAAAGAATGTGGGTTTAGGAGATGATTTAGGTATTTATTTGATAGCCTTTTTTTTACCTTTTTTTTACCTACCTTTATGTATTATCTTAGTTTAACCCCATTGAGCCTTTAGCCTTTTATTTGGCAACCTCATAAGTAGCCTAATCCGTTCTTTGATAGACCATAATTTGATTCAAAAAGCTTCTAAGTGCTTTAATTAAAAAAAAAAAGAATTTGAGAAAGGAGTTCGAGAAATTGAAGAAGAAAAGGGTGAAATTGATGCCCCAAGATAATTGTTATTGGTGTGTAATTGATGTGAGGTGGATGGTTGTGATATGATTTATGCTAAAAATATTGTCATAATTGTAAAAAAAGAGAAAAATTAATTCTTGTAGTAATAAACTATATTTCCACCAAGTGTTTGTGAAAATGCTTAAACGAGATGGGGCAAAAATAAAAAAATGGGGTAGAAAAAAATGATGTAATTTGGTTGTTGGAGAGTAATTTTAAATGTTTAATGAGATGTATTAAAGCGCTTAGAGAGGTTAGTCACTATTCCCAAATAGTTCCTACCCGTCCCTTAGCCTACATTACAACCCAAAAAAGTTTTAATTTATCCTACGCTTTACATTCGACTATTAGTGGAATATTACACTAAGGGCAAGCCTATGGTTCATTGTGTGTAACTTGTGAATTCTTTGTGAGAGTAAGCGTAATTTGATGCTTGTATCCATTATTTTATAAATTGCATTATTGTGAGTGATTACGGGTAACTCTCTTGTTGTGAGGACACATGTTTGATGAATGTGGGTGATTTGTATGATGTCTTTGATTGAGCAATATGCATGAGTTTTCCAACTAGGTGAGTCAATTCTTGAGGTTAGGATGTTTTGGAATAGTGTTCATGAGCTTTCAATTCTGTAAATAACGTTCTTTACGTAGAAACTTGAATTCCGCGTAGTCATTGTAGTACTAGTTTGAGTGTCTTTAAGTTAGTAGGAGTGTAGCGTCACCTCAGATTTTCATGCTTGGAGTGAAGAGTTGTTCGAGGACGTGCAAGGATTTAAGTTGTGGGGTGATGATCTGAGGTGATTTTATACACTTTTGTGTCATTATTCTAGCTTATTTCGCCTTGTTTTGAGAGTAATTTGTGTGTTTAACGTGTTGATATTGATATAAATAAGCATTTAAGTGTCCAAGTATGTGATTACAATGTCTAAAGTATTTTTTAAACAAGTTTGTGCTTAATTGAATAATTTAGAGTTCAACCCGGAAAATTAGTTTTACTAGCTTGAGCTAGGTATGTGTCTAGTTGATCTCGGTGGATTCTACTGTGTTTAATTTGTTCCAAATATTTTAATGATGTAATTTTATGTGGAATAACTTATTTGTAATGTGCAAAGTTTAATTTGACTAAGTTAAGAGTCGTAATGATAAGGGGAAGAGCATTGCGAATTTGCCTTATCTTAGCTCTTGTTTTGATTTGTTGTTATAAATATTTTGTTATTTTGATTTTTAATATGTGGTATATGATATTTTAGGAGCTTGGTGAATTATATACGGTAATATATTAATGATTTAAAGGTCAAAAATTCATTGAAAATCCACTACAAAAGAAATGAAAAAAAGGAACGTCCAATGCTTAACAGGATTTTTTAACACAAATTCCAGTGAGACGATGTGAAGTCAACGCGTCGCATCAATGTGCCAACGCGTTGAGCGACGCGTTGCGTTGCTAATGTTTATGCCTGGTCAACTGGAGATGCGCCGACAAAGCAGTCCTACTTGAAATCAAGGGCACGCGGACCAATGATTTTAGTGGGTTTTTAATCCCATTCTTTTTGGGATTTAACATTATATTATTATTATTGCAAAAAAAGGTAGAAAATTAAGGGGAGACAGCTGGACAATATAGAATTATATATATATATATACAGGCTGGACACGTGAATAGAGGATACAGTGGACGACACAATTCGACGGGGACAATTTTTTGGAGAAAAATTTGCGGAGCCACTATAAGGTTTATTAAGTTTTAATTTTATTTTTAATCTTTAATTTTTCATATAATGTATTTAATTATTTGGATCGTGATTATGAATATTAGCGGCTAAAAATTTCCTTTCTAGGGTTAAAGTCAAGAATATGAGTACTATTATTTTAGATTAAATTCGCTAATTTTTCTTATCATATTTAATTGTTTGTTTATTTTTGCTTCAATTATTTTATGGATTGATCACCTATAAAATATATATATTGTCAACCTTTTGATCTTGAAGAGGAAATAGGGAGATAGAACATGGGAATAAACAAAGTTTGAGTTTTTATTCTTTTATAAAATAAAGAATTAAACTTAGCGTCTAGGACAGAGATGTACTTAGATGCCTTACTTGATTCATACGTAGGATGATAGCTTTAATTAACTTAATTGAATTATTACGTCCCCACTCAACAATGTAGTTGATGACCTCGTGTGATAGCTTGTCACAAGTGCAATAGCCCATCAAGTGTTGCCGTTAGCCCTAAACAGAACGTGCCTCAAGCTTGGCTTCTCTGATGACCTGGTGTGACAGCTTATCACAACTGTGATAGCTCATCGCCTATGTCGTCAGGATCACTTAACTTGCTACATCAATTCTAACTCGACCCCTGCATACCTCATAAGTTTATCATACTTACCTTCTAAATAAATAAAAACATCTTATGTTAAACATAAAAATTTTGGATTGCCTCACAATAGCGCCTGATTTAGTGTCGCGGCACGACTCGGTCGTCTTCACTACTCATAATTCGTCAAGACACCTTGTTGATACCTCTTTCACATCCTCATAGAACACATCTACGATTGATAAAACACTCATCTCCTTTTGCTGTGTCATGGATGGGTGCATTTCAAATTTTCCTTTTTCATTGAGCCTAAACTTGAGCTCATTCAGCTCTATGTCAACTATCACTCTCCCAGTTGCTAAGAATGGTCTACCCAAAATAATGGGTACTTTAAATTCCACATCACAGTCAAGGACTACAAAGTTGGTAGGAAATATAAAGTCGGCCACCTTTACCAATACATCATATAATATGCCTAATGGCCGCTTCATAGACCTGTCCGCCATTACCAATCGCATATTTGTGGGGTTAGGATCCCCCAAACCCCAGTTCTTATATACAACAAGTGGCATCAAGTTAATACTTACTCCGAGATCACATAAGGCTTTAGCAAAATCAAGCGACCCGATAGTACAAGGGATGGCCGGGATCGGCCTTCTTTTACACAAAGGATCTTGTAGAAATGGCACTACAGTGGTAGAGATTGTCCACTGGTTCGTAGCTCACCACTCTTTTCTTCGTCACAAGATCCTTCCTAAACTAAGCGTATCCTGGAATTCGCTCAAGCGCCTCCACCAAGGGCATATTCATGGTCAGCTGCTTTAGCATTGCCATGAATTTGTTAAATTTTGTATCATTAGCTTTCTTCTTCAATCATTGAGGAAAGGGTGGCAGTGGTTTTAGGATAGGGGTAACCACAAGTTCCTTCTCCTTCTCTTTTCCTTTTTCCAAAGCATCAGTAGGACTATCCAGCTTCTCAGACTCTACTGGAAAACTTTCTTCACGTTCATCATATACTTCAATCACATCTTCAACTCCACTTTTGCCCACAGAAGGGAAGGGTAATATCTTACCACTCCTAGTGGTAATCGCCATACATGAGCCATAATTTCGTAGATTCTAAACCGTATCATTCGGTAAGGAACTGCTTTTACTTTGATTCAATGCTGCGGAGAGTTAGTTCATTTGCTGCTCTAACTGTTAGAGAGAAGTTGAGTGTGAGTTCACTAACTCTTGGAAGATAAGTCACTCTTCATAGTAGTCACACCGGCATTGGTTGCCTCAACTCCTTTCAACAATTTAACCATTATGTTCTCCATGGATATCTTTCCAGAACTTGTTGCAGTAGCCTTAAAATTTCCAGGAGGGACATATAGCCCACTCCTATCATTATTGCTCCTCCAATTTCCTTGCTCCTTATCTTTATAACTCGGCTTTTTATAATAATTTTGACCTTGATTCCTGATGTTCCGGTATCTTACGAAACAGTTAGCATAATTTTCTTAGGAAAATTGTATATTTTCAAGCAACCAAAGTTTTATTTAATAAATTTTTTAGTGTTTTCAGTGAAAGGAGATAACCACAGAAGAAAGCTGGAAAAAATAGCATAAAAGTAAGTTTGACGGTCAAAATAGTGGACCGTCAGGATTGCGATGGACCACCAGGTGAACCGTCAAGGCAAACCAGAACATGGCATGCTAATGTCTTGAGTGACAGACCACATGGTGGACCGTCAACCATGTGACGGACCACCAGATAGTCCGTCAACCCGTATCCAGAAACCACCTTTCAAAGGGACTCAGTAACAATCAACGTGGTAGACCATCAGCTATGCGACGGACCACCAGATGGACCATCAATGCTTATCCAAAAACCACCTTTTAGAGGGACTCGATGAAGGTTAGTATGGTAGACCGTCAATCTTGTGATGGAAAGCCAGTGTCACCGTCAGGTCTTATCCAGAAACTGCAATTTGGAAGAAACGAGTTACGAACAAGATGGTAGACCATCAACACTTTGACGGAACACCATATGGACCATCAACTGGGATGCGAATTTTTTTCTTTTAAATTTTAAATTCCTTTTTTTTAGCTGGGAATATATAAATACCAAAGTTTAGGGTAAAGAACGCATCTTTTATCTTTTATAAGTTTTCTCATCTATAAAAACTCTGGGGAACCTAGTATTTTGGGGTTTCTATAGATCTTAAAGAAATTTAGCATTGAGCATTGATTATTGAAGATTTAAGAACTGATTCTTGGGATTCTTTGTAAGTAAATTCTTAATCTATTTATGAATAATACAATAATTATTTCTTCTTCATCTATGGAGTATTGTGGCTAAAATCCCATAACTAGGGTTATGGGATCCTTAATGTGAAATGCATCTATGGGTTGGGAATCAAATTGAGTTCCATAACTAAATGATATTGCATAAACCTTTCTTCAATTTCATGACTTTTCTTGGTTGCAAACTTGAAGAGTGAGCCCTAGAACATCACTTGTCTGAAACGAAAGTGATTGTTGGGAAAAGAAAGTATTTACATGAATTCTAAGGGCTTTAACCTTTAGAGTAATAGCCAATGTCCTAACAGGATTAGCTTACATAAGAAATAGGTTGAAAGAACAATGCATCCTTTCAGTTTGAGAGAATTAGAGGATAATCTATCCACTTAGGTTGAGAAACTAAGGGATAAAGAATAGGACTCAACCTTTCTTTCAATTGAATTTGCCAAGTGGAACTCATAAATAATTCATAACGCGAATGGTGCTAGCATTTTGGTGACCACAACCCTGGTTTGTTTAATCTCATAAAGTTACAAATTACAAAAAGAATAATTAGTGGAATACTCTTGTTACAATTAATTATTTTATAAGTTAAAAAAAACCCTTTTCTTCTTAGGAACCTCTGATCAACAGTCCAATAACGATTACAACACTTAGTGAGCACAGTATTCCCTGTGGGATTCGATACACAACCTAGTTGGGATCTATATTTGACAACGATCGCTTACGTTTTCTATCGAGAGTTGTAATTTGAGCGTATCAAATTTTGGTGCCGTTGTCGGGGAATAGAATTGTCAACTAAGTTTATGATTGTTAATCGACTATTTGGTTAAAGATTCCTTAATTTTACTTTTTGTTTGTTGTATTTGTTTCGTGCAGATTGAGTGTTTTGTATGAAAAATACTCGAAGATCGGGTCAACCATTATTACCTATTAATCCTGAACCACATCTTATTGGGAAAATGGATGGTTAACGGGACCGAGAAAGGGTAGCTGCTTAGCAGGAGCAGGCTAGATTAGCTGCTCTAGCAGCCGCTCAAGTGAACTAGCAAAATGCTGGTAATGTTAGTTGGGAAGTAAACCCAGACGATGAAGACCTAGGTGATGATGAGTTACTAAATCCAAGGCATGCAGATGATGATATTGCACCAGTAAACAGGAATGTCAACAAAAATCGCCAGGCTAGAATGAGACCAAAACGCCGAGCTGTTCAGTTTGCTCTTGATGATGATGATGATGAGTTGGATGGGGCTGGTGCCACAAGGGCTATTATTCCTCCGCCCTTAGCAACCGAATCTAAGTTTAATATTATTAGTACGATGATCCTGTTGTTTCATCTGAAGGGACTATTCGGTGGGCTTGCTGGTGATGACCCAAATATGCATTTGATCAACTTCATTTTAATATGTAAGTCATTTGACAATTTGGGAGTGGGGTAAAATGCTATTCGACTGTGATTATTCCCGTTATCTCTTTCCAGAGAAGCAATGTTATGGTTGAATGGGATAACCCCCAACTCTATTACGAATTGGAGGCAATTGAAAGATGCTTTCTTAGAAAGGTTCTTTCCGCCGTCTAAGAGGGCACAGTTAAGAGATGAAAATAACAATTTTCGGCAGCTTCCAATTGAAGCTCTTCATGAAACTTGGGAGAGGTTCAAAAAGAAGCTCACACAGTGCCTGAATCATCAGTTGACCAACATCCACCTAAAAGAGATATTATATTGGGCCTTGAATTTAGTGACTAAGCCAGTGGTGGATAATTCTGCGGGTGGGTCATTCATAGACCTCACTTTTCTTGAGGCATCTAAAATGCTTGATCATATAAAAAAGCAGTGTAGAGCTTGGTATACCAGGGATTCCGAGGTAGCAAACTCTACTGTATCTATTGGCATAACTGCAGAACAGAGACGAAGGGAAGAGGAACGTGACCAAGATATGGCTCACATGAAAATGCAGATGGACCTTCTAAGCATTTATTATTAGGAAAGACAGAGAAAGTTAAAGCTATTGCATCATAGGGAAGAGCTGACTGCGATTCTTAGGAGGAAGCGAATTACTTGAATAATCAGGGAGGTTTTCGAGGAAGTGGCCAAGGAAACCAAGGTTAGAACTACTATAAGAAATCTGGGTAAAAGGATCGAGATCAAGGAAATTGGAAGAATAAAAATGACAGGAGTGGTTTATATGTTCCTCCTGGGAGTCGTGAAGCTACTGTATCTAACTCTGGGAAGATATCCATGGAGGACATGATGGCTAAACTATTGAAGGGAGTAGAGGCAACTAACACGAGAGTAGCTGAGGTGAAGAATGATTTATTTTTGATGAATTAATTGGTTGATTCACATTCCACTTCCATAAAACAGTTGGAGCAGCAAATCAGTCAATTTACTGCGGCATTTAATCAAAGGAAGGCTGGCACTCTACCAAGTGACACATTGCAAAATCCAAGAAAGGATAGGCCGTGTATGGAAATTACTACCAGGAGTGGCAAGGTGTTGGAAAACCCATTTGTGGGTAAGTCGGCAGCTGATGGTATAGCAGAGAATGTTGATGAAGTAGATTGGGATCATCCCGTAGAGGTTGAAAACCCTGATGAGCTCATTAATGATATTACACCAACTGTCAGCAGTTTGATACAGTTGAAGATGATAAAACCAATGAAAAGAAAGTGGTGGAGGAAACTCTCCCAAAACCACCACCCCCTTTCCTCAAAGACTGAAGAAGAAGGATGATAACACCAAGTTCAGTAAATTCATGACCATGTTAAAGCAGCTGACTATTAATGTGCCTTTTGTAGAGGCACTGGGGCAAATTCCAAGGTATGCCAAATTCATGAAGGACCTTTTGACAAAGAAAAGGGAAGCAAGCTATGAAACGGCGGATAATTTTCATCATTGCAGTGCAATTGCCACAAGGTCCTTAGTATAGAAAAAGGCAGATCCGAGAGCTTTCACTATTCCTTGCACGGTTGGATCTTTGGATTTTGATAAGGCTTTGTGTGATCTAGGGGCTAGTATTAATCTGATGCCGCTAGCCATTTATAAAAAGTTAGGGTTGGGAGATCCTACACCAACCAATATGCGGCTTGTAATAGTAGATAGGTCGGTAAAATGGCCTGTTGGTATTCTGTATGATGTATTAGTGAAGGTCGCTACCTTCATTTTTCCTACGGATTTGTTATTTTAGATTGTGAGGTGGACTTCGAGGTGCCCATAATCTTGGGTCGACCTTTCCTCACAACCGGATGTATACTGATTGATTTGCGAGCGAATGAGCTCTTATTTTGGATGAATGATGAAGTGGTATATTTTGAGGTATGCAAATCAATAAAGCAGCCAAAGAAATGAATGTGTTCTCTATAGTTGATGTTTATTATGAGGACGAGTAGGAACTATCTATAGAGGGGCAGCTTACTATTGAACCATTAGCTGATGTGCTTGTGAATTTTGATTGTGAGGATATAGAGGAGTATGAGCTTTGACAGGAATGGGGTCGTATTCTTATACCCCTAAGAAGCTTGATCTTGACCTTAAGAATCGACCTTCACCACCGGTGAATCTATCCATTGAAGAGCCACCGGTATTAGAGTTGAAAGAGCTACCTAGTCATCTGAGGTATGTGTTCTTGGGTAGTGGAAATACACTGTCGACTATTATTGCTGCTGATCTGGGAGAACAATAGGAGGAAGCTTTCATCTCTATTCTTCAGAGGTATAAGAGAGATATTGGTTGGACTATTACAAATATCATTGGTATCCCTCCTGGTATATGTATACACAAGATTCAATTATAGGAAGATTGTGTGCCTACTATTGACAATCAAAGTCACCTGAACCCACCTATGCAAGAGATGGTGAAGAAAGAAATCATCAAGTGGCTAGATGCAGGGGTGGTGTACCCAATCTCAGACAGTAAATGGGTGAGTCCTATGCAGTGTGTGCCCAAGAAAGGGGCCATGATGGTAGTAGCTAATGAGAAGAACGAGTTGATCCCACTCAATCCTGTCACTGGGTAGAGGGTGTGTATGGACTACCGAAAGCTCAACTTGTGGACACTAAAGGATCACTTTCCAATGCCATTCATGGACAAGATATTCAATCGATTGGCAGGTAGGGGTTGGTAATATTTCTTGGATGGTTATTCGGGGTATAACTAGATCTCCATTACTCCTGAAAATCAGGAGAAGATGATGATCACGTGCCCATACAACATATTTTCTTTTAAAAGGATGCCATTTGGTTTATGTAATGCACCGACCACTTTCTAGAGGTGCATCATGTCGATCTTCTCTGATATGGTTGAAGACACCTTGGAGGTGTTCATGGATGACTTTTCAGTTGTTGGAGATTCCTTTGACTTGTGCTTGCTGAATTAAAGTCAAGCATTACAGCGGTGCGAAGAGTTTAATCTGGTCCTTAATTGGGAAAAATGCCACTTCATGGTGAAAGAAGGCATTGTTCTCGGTCATAAAATTTCTTTGAAAGGTATTGAGGTGGAAAGGGCCAAGGTTGAGGTCATCAAGAAACTACCTCCCGCCATCTCTGTAAAAGAGGTACGCAGCTTTCTTGGCCATGCAGGATTCTATCGCATATTTATAAAATTTTCTCAAAGGTTGCAAACCCATTATGCAAACTTCTTGAAAAGAAGGCCAAGTTCTTTTTTGATGATGACTGCAGACAGGAGTTCGAATGCATTAAGATGAAATTAGTGGAGGCTCCAGTTATTATTACTCTTGACTGGACAAAGCCGTTTGAACTAATGTGTGATGCTAGCGAGGTGACGCTTGGAGTTGTGTTGGGATAGAAAAAGGATAAGTTGTTTCATCCAATCTACAAAGCCCTGAATGGGGCTCAAAAGAACTACACTGTCACCGAACAGGAGCTCCTTGCTGTAGTTTACGCCTTTGAGAAGTTCAGACCGTATTTGCTAGGGACCAAAGTGGTGGTCCACACGGATCATGCATCTCTGAGCTGTTTAATGGCTAAGAAAGATGAGAAGCCGAGATTGATCTAGTGGGTATTGTTACTTTAAGAATTCGAATTTGAGGTAAAGGATCATAAGGGATGTGAAAACGAGGTGGCTGATCACTTATCTAGACTTGAATGCGAACAAGCAATCAAGGACAAGTTAGATATTAATTATTCCTTTCCAGATGAGAAGATACTAGCTGTGAAGCTCAAGCAGATTCCGTGGTATGCTGATTTTGCAAACTACGTGGTAAGTGAGGTGATGCCGGATAATCTTTACTTTCACCAAAGGAAAAAGTTCCTTCATGATATGACCCATTATTTCTGGGACGAGCCCTATCTTTTTCGGCGATGTGCAGATGGTGTTATTAGGCGCTGTGTCCCAAATATAGGAGTGCTGAGTATTTTGGAAGCATGCCATGCTTCACCTATTGGTTGTCACCATGCAGGTGACCGTACTGCCTAAAAAGTATTGCAGAGCGGATACTATTGGCCTATGCTATTCAAAGATGCATATGAGTTTGTTCGGAGATGTGATCAATGTTAGAGGCAAGGATCAATTTCCAAACGTCATGAGATGCCAATGTCCAAAATGATGGAAGTAGAGTTGTTTGATATATGGGGCATTAACTTTATGTGCCCATTTGTAAACTCATATGGGTCAAAATACATCCTAGTAGCTGTGGACTACGTCTCGAAATGGGTAGAAGCTATTGCTTTGGCTGAAAATGAAGGAAAAAAAGTTATAGGATTTTTGAAGAAGAACATATTCTCCTGTTTTGGAGTACCAAGAACAATCATAAGTAATGGGGGATCCCATTTTTACAATAAAACTTTCAGGGCTGTTTTGGTGAAGTATGGAGTAAAGCAACACCGAGTAGCAACTCTGTACCACCCACAAACTAGTGGGCAAGTGGAGGTGTCGGACCGTGAGATCAAGGCCATTCTCGCCGAAATTGTGAATGCCAATAGGCAAGATTGGTCTCGAAATCTAGATGACGCCTTGTAGGCGTATCGAACTGCTTTTAAGACACCAATTGGCATATTACCGTATCATATAGTCTATGGAAAGGCATGTCATTTGCCAATCGAGCTTGAACATAAGGCCTTGTGGGCTCTCAAAAGGCTGGATATACATTGGAAGGAAGCAGCTGATCTAAGATTGGAGCAGATAAATGAGATGGATGAAGTTCGTCTCAGGGCTTATGAAATAGCCGACTTGTATAAAGAGAAGATGAAGAAATACCATGATCAAAGGATTACACAGAGAGAATTTAGGAAAGGTGATTTGGTACTTCTTTTCAACTCCAGAATGAAGCTATTTCCAGGAAAGTTAAATTCTAAATGGTCAGGTCCATTTAAATAAGTCAAGTCTACTCATCTGGAGTAGTCGAGCTTGAAAATGAAGATGGTAGTGTCTTCAAAGTGAACGGGCAAAGAATTAAACTTTATATTGGTCCAAAAGACTTAATAAAAAGTGTTGATGTCTTTTATCTTGATGAAGTCTGAGTACTAGAGATACCTGAGTTGTGCCGCGACGTTAAATCAGGCGCTAGTGGGAGGCAAACCACAATATGTTGTTGTAACCATAGAGTCTATTTTATGTTCTTGTGCAATTTTGATGTGTTTATGAAGTGTGCAGGGCCTGAAATGCAGTAAAAAGGAAGTTAGGCATACATCTGAGCTACTGGAACGTTGTGACAGACGACTTGATTGACCGCCTGGCCCCTGACGGACCACCACTTTCAACCGTCAAGAACTAGAAAGAAAAAGCATTCACTGGATAAGCCATGACGGCCTGAGTGGCGGACCATCACGAACCTGTTGGGACATCACAACAGCCGTCAGAAGTAAGATTGGTGACCCACATTCTGGTAAAAAGTGACGGTCAATCTGGTGGACCATCACAGGTTTGGTGGACCATCCCACGTACCGTCACACCAAAATGAAAAACATAAACTCAGGTAGTGTGTAACATTCAGAGTGATGGTCCATCAAAGTGTTGATGTTCCATCAATTTGACCGTCACATTAACCCTAACTCTGAATCGGGTTGGGTTAAACCGGTACTCTTTATAAGTACTCCGTATTTGACCCAAAGTGCGACTTTGCGAATAAATTTGAGTAGGTACATCCATGGTAACCGTTCTATGGCCTTTGGCTGTCCACTTTCTTAAGATTCAAAGAACCTGAACGGAGTTATCCCATCTGAGACTCCCTATCTTCTCTATTTTTTTATTTATTTATACTAGTTACTCCTTTTCTCTCTTCACCACAAATAAAAAGAAAAGCTAGTGCTTGAATTTGTGAGTTAGTTTTCTCTTTGAAGCTTCAAGAACAAAGTGTGACTGTAAAATCTGGTATGTAAAAAAACCTCCTCTTCTAAATTTCCCTAATAAGCGTAAGAGCATGGTTTGTTTCTTTAGCTTGTTCTTAGTGTAATGAGTTCGAATGACTCAAGGTACCAATTTGTGTGAAATCTGAGCAATATTAGTTGTAAACTGAGGTCAATGTGCTTAAAGTATGAGCTTAGAGCTGTGTTGATAGCTAAAAAAATAATCTGAGGTGCTATTGTTCGACAAAATGGTCGAAACCAGAAGGATGGCTGAAGACAAAGGTGCGACGGTCAAACTGGTGGACTATCAACTCTATGATGGACCACCAATATGACCGTCAGAAGATGTAATACAAATCCACCTTCTGTATAAGCTATGATGGTCGACTTGGTGGACCATCAACTTTGTGACGGACCACTAAGTATACCGTTAGAAGATGCAAATTTTTCTGGAACACTGCTTAAGGACTGATGAAAGAGTTGGTAGACCATCCCTCCACTGGTGGGCCGTCAAACCTACCATCAGACCTCATTATGCACTGTTTTGATTGTGTTTGAATGCAGAACTAATTTCTTAAGCAGTTTCAGGTGATATGGCTCCAAAAACCTCATAAACCAGAGGAGAAAGATCTCAATAAGGTAGGAATATGTCTGCTCCATCTTACAACACTAGGTAAAATGAAATAGAAGCTCTCATACTCTCCCAGTATGAAGAGGAGAGTCAGAGTACCTCTAGCAGTTCAAGTTCAACCCCCGATGAGGCAACTGTTGCTGCAAGTCAACCATTGCCGGTAGCAGATGAAATTGAAAATGTTATTCTGGGGGATCAAACAAACGATCCTAATGCTGAAGCTGTATCTGAGGGTGATAATGTTATCAGGAGTAAGGATCCACAGGTTCAAGAGGCCATCAGGTGGTAAATAGCATGAAAAGAGTTTTATGATGGGTTGACACCCACAACTCGAGGGATCAGAAGATCATTCATAGAGAAACATCAGATTATGACAACAGAACTTCATGAATATCCCAAGTTAAAGAATCAAATCAATAAATATGGACTGACATGGGTGAGCAGGCCACTAGGAGAGTACCAAACAAATTAGGTGAGGGAATTCTTCATAAATTATCTGTGTTTGGTGAAAGCGGAATGCCCAAAGGGAACTCCAATCTCAAATAGACCAAATAAAGAGTCTATTCCAGTTTGAGGGGTCGCTGTTGATATCTCAGCCCGAACAATTAACCAGATGCTGTTCAGGCCAGGATATGAGGTTCCACTCTCTATCCCAGATTTTGAGTATAGAATATGAAATACTTCCAGTCAGAGATGTTGGGCTGCTTCTTTATTGACCGATGATGGAAATCCTTCCTTGTTGACTAATCCGAAAGAGCGCATTGTAAAGATCACTCTTAGTTTTAAAGATAAGTTCTGGTGGGCTATTGTTCGGTTGAGGTTAGTGCCAACAAAGGGAGATGGAAACTTGGATTATCACAGAGCAGTAGTAGTAGCCAGTTTGGTTTCAGGATTGCCAATTAATTTTGGCTAGCTAATTGCAGATGAGATCTTTGTGCGGGCATATAAAGTGACCACTTGTATAACCTTCCCATGTTTGATCACTGGGCTATGGAAACAAGATGGTGTGCCGCTGATCATGGGGTTGATATTGAAATACAGGCTACATATAGGCAGGACATTGAGAAGTCAAAGGATGAATCGAAATTTAAAATTCGGGTGACCAAACCTCCAGCATATTAGCCTTAGTATGCACTAGTTCCAGAGACCACAGAAATGCCCGAAGGTATGCCTTTACCTATTACCATGTATGTACCACCTAATTCAACTAGCACAATTTTGGTAAGGTGGTGGAGAACCAAAAACGATTTCAGAAACAGCTAGAAAAATGGGTTGGAGATTTCAAGCCTTTTGTGGATGAAATTATGGCCGAAACAGTCAGAGCATTTCAAACTATTCAAGTTAGAATGGATAACATGGAGGCCCGCATCAACAAAAGGCTAAATTCATTATCTCTCCTTAATCTTGCCAAGATCATGGCAGAGTTTGAGCAGGCAAAGGTTGACATAGCAGAGTTGAAGGAGAAATAGTCATAGCCGCCTGCATTTGACCTGACTTTAGTGGTAAGTGATGAAGAGAAAGGCATTCTAGACTTGATGGGCAAACCTGTGAAAGACAAAGGCAAGCAGCAAATGGATGAAAAAGCCGCAAGGAAAAAAGAAAAAAAGAAGAAGAGAGAAGCCATGTCACCAGAGAAGTTAGATCAACATAACCTGAAAAGAGCTACAAATAAGTCAAGGAAAGAAGCTGAAAGAAAAAAAAGAGAGACAAAATGAAGCGGCAGGATTTTCTACTAGTGCTGCCCCAGAAAGGGGGCAAAGTGTAGGATCAGTTCGGGAGATGATTCCTCCAATTGTGGAGGTTAAGGTTGTGAGTACCCCTACCACCATAGGGGCCAACATTGCATAGGGGGAGAATTCAGGAGCATCACCCCACCTAACAGATACCTCAGAGGAATAGGAGGCGAAGAGAATAACCCAGTCCAACCATGTACTGTAAGTTATTGCTTTGAGGATAATGTATATCTTTTTGTATGGGGGTGGGTGTATTCATATCATGGTTGGATGTTGTTGCCGATATTCTGTATCTTATCATGTACTATCTAGTAGAAGCGGCACGTTTAGTTTCTTTTACTTTATTGCATTTCAAATTCTGTAGCCTGTGTTGTAAATATCTGTGTTTAAGATTATCTATAAAATGTTTTTGTTTCAGTACTTTATTGTAAATATGGATAATGAATAATGTTGGCATAAGACTATGAGCATGTGTATGTAATTAGTTACTCTATCATGTAAACATGTGTACAGAACTCTCAATAATTCTGTATTTAGCATTAGTCTAGAAGAAGCATGAGAGATGTGATGAACATTCCAAGAATTGCAAAGGAAGTTTAATTTTGTTGCCTATGAGTGTGAGATTTTACTTGCAGTTCTTTCATAGGTTACGACCTAGAACTTGCCCTAATCATTGATACAGTCTTCTAGGGGAGTCATTGGGATAGGATAATAGGCCTCCTTGTACTTTGAGTCCATCTAGCCTAAATAAACATCCCTGCCAAAATGATTACCCCTTTTTGAACCTATCTTGTGCCTTTAAAACCTGTTTTAAAATCCTGTCACTATGAGTTACTCTCCGTAGGTTTTCAACATTCAGATCTAGCCTTGGCCAAATAATAATACATTGTTCTTTCCAACTTAGACAAAGCATCTAAGTTGAGGGTAGATAAAGGAAAGAGCCAAATAGAAAGTAAGCTAGAATCTAATTAGAGTCAATTGGCTATTGAATGCATCGATATGAGTCGAGGGTGTTTAAAAGGAAGAAAAAATAGAGAAAGAGAGAAGAGTGGTATGCTACAATAGCATATTAAGACTGAAAAGATGCTAGGGCAAGGACAGTTAAGTTTCAATGAGTCACTTTACCTAAAAGCATACTCCACCTGACCCGAAACCTTATTGCAAGCCTGGAAAAGACCTGTTTGATCCTAGTGAGTCAACCTTGAGGTAGTGTCGTATGGCTAGGGAAAGCCTATGGGTACTTGGACTATGGTTGTAACTTCTTTATGAGTGTGAGAGTTAGACTTTGTCTATATCATACAATGATCGGTGGATTTCATTATTGTAAGGGCAACTGAAGTTTTACTTAACTTTGCGGTTCTCTATAGAATGTAACATTCATACTTGTAGGGTTGAACTATGATAGATGTTGGGTGTGAATCCTGATGTGTTAAATGCATGTGATTGAACTGATGAGTGAATAGTTGCATCAAAATTTTTCAATGGTTGGTTGCATATTATTTTATTATTTATGTGTGCAATTAGGTCCTGAGTTGCTTGAGGACAAACAATTATCTTAAGTTGGGATTGATGTTTCGGTATCTTATGGAACAGTTAGCATCATTTTCTTAGGAAAATTGTATGTTTTCAAGCAACCAAAGTATTATTTGATAATGTTTTTAGTGTTTTCAATGAAAGGAGATAACCACAGAAAAAAGCTAGAAAATGTAGTAGAAAAGTTAGTTTGACGGTCAAAATGGTGGACCATCAGGATTGTAATGGACCACCAGGTAAACCATCAAGGCGAAATAGAACATGACATGCTAATGTCTTGAGTGACAAACCATATGGTGGACCATTAGCCATGTGACGGACCACCAGATAGTCCATCAACTCGTATCCAGAAACCACCTTTTAGAGGGACTCAGTGACGATCAACATGATGGACCGTCAACAATGCGATGGACCACCAGATGGACCATCAATGCTTATCCAAAAACCACCTTTAGAGGGACTTAGTGATGATCAGTATTGTGGACCGTCAGTCTTGCAATGGAATACCAGTGTCACCATCAGGTCTTATCCAGAAACTGCGATTTGGAAGAAACGAGTGACGAGAAAAATGGTGGACCGTCAACACTTTGACGGACCATCATGTGGACCGTCAACTGGGACATGACTTTTTTGCTTTTTCATTTTAAATTCCCTTTTTTTAGATGGGAACATATAAATACCAAATTGTAGGGTGAAGAACACATCTTTTATCTTTTATAAGTTTTCTCATCTATTGAAACTCTGGGGAACCTAGTACTTTGGGGATTCTAGAGATCTTGAAGAAATTTAGCATTGAACATTGATTATTGAAGATTCAAGAACTGATCCTTGGGATTCTTTGTAAGTAAATTCTTAATCTATTTATAAATAATACAAGAATTATTTCTTCTTCATCTATGGAGTATTGTGGCTAAAATCCCATAACTAGGGTTATGGGATCCTTAATGTGAAACGCATCTATGGGTTGGGAATCAAATTGAGTTCCATAACTAAATGATATTGCATAAATCCTTCTTCAATTTCATGACTTTTCTTGCTTGTAAACTTGAAAAGTGAGCCCTAGAACATCACTTGTCTGAAACGAAAGTGATTGTTGGGAAAAGAAAGTATTTACATGAATTCTAAGGGCTTTAACCTTTAGAGTAATAGCCAATGCCCTAACAGGATTAGCTTACATGAGAAATGGGTTGAAAGAACAATGCATCCTTTGAGTTTGAGAGAATTAGAGGATAAGCTATCCACTTAGGTTGAGAAACTAAGGGATAAAGAATAGGACTCAACTTTTCTTGCAATTGAATTTACTAAGTGGAACTCATAAATGATTCACAACCCGAATGGTGCTAGTATTTTGGTGACCATAACCCTAGTTTGTTTAATCTCATAAAGTTATGAATTACAAAGAGAATCATTAGTGGAATACTCTTGTTACAATTAATTATTTTATAAGTTAAAAAAAAACCCCTTTTTTTCTTAGGAACCTCTGATCAACAGTCCAATAACAATTACAACACTTAGTGAGCACAGTATTCCCTATGGGATTCGACACCCAACCTAGTTGGGTTCTATATTTGACAGCGACCACTTACGCTTTTTATTGAGATTTGTAATTTGGGCATATCAATTCCCTTGGCTATTACCTTGGAAACCCCCCTGATTATTTACATAGTTCGCCTCTTCTTCTGAGTTAGAATCAACTCTGCCCTAAGATCCGACAACCTTTACTTTCTCAGTCTTGCCTGATAGTAAATACTTGGTTAGTCAATCTATCTTCATCTTCAAATGAGCCATGTCTTGATTACACTCCTCGTCTCTCTTATGTTGTTCTACAGTCATACCAACAAACACAGTGGGGCTTGCTACCATAGAATCCTTGGTATGCCAAGCCCTACTCTATTTGGTTATTCTGTTTAGCATCTCCAATGCTTCTAGGAATTTTAGATCAACAAATGAACCACCAACTACATTATCCACTATCGGCTTCGTCACAGAATTGAGAACTCTGCATAGAGTTTTCATCAAATGTATGTCCGTCATGCTGTGGTTTGGACACTGTATTAGTTTCTTATTAAACCTCTCCCAGGTCTCATGAAGGTATTCAGTTGGGGGCTATCTAAAATTACTAATCTCATCCCTCAACCGCACCCTTCTGGAAGGTGGAAAGAACCTTTCTAGGAAAGCCTCTTTCAATTGCCTCCAGTGGATTATCAAATCGGGCGTTAGTTTATTTAGCCAGAGTGTTGCCTTCCCAGACAGAGACAATAGAAACAATATCAAATGGATAGCATTCTGACCTACTCCTGGGTTATCAAAAGACTTGCAAATGGTGACAAAGTTCACCAAATGCATGTTAGGATCATCCCCAGGAAGGCCACTAAACAATCCCTTTAGATGAAGGAGTTGAATCATAGGACTTGTAATGTTGAAATTTGCTCCAGGTTTTATAGGTGAGGGAATAATATCTCTAGTAGCACCAACTCCATCCATTCCATTATCATCCTCATTAGAATCAAATTACACAGCTTGGTGATCAGGTCTAGCACTAAAAAGATGGTTTCTGTTTACATTTCTATTCACTGGTGCAATTACCTCCTCTGCATGCCTTCGGTTAATAGGATTCAACAATTTCTCATCTCCCAAGTCATCATCATCAAGATTTGGATGACAGGCTTGTTGACCATCATTCTACAGATTAAACTGAGCTCTAGCTATGGCAGCTATCCTGTCAGCTTCTTGTGGGTCTGCCATTCTGCTGATCAGTTAGGGTTTCAGATTGAACGATAATAAGGTTTCTCCTAAACTTCTAGTTTTTGGTATACACCACTGTGTTCTTGCAACAAACAAAAATAACAAATAAATGTAAAATTAGGAAACTTGACTAACAGTTTATTAGCACACACAAACATAAATTTACAACCATATTTCCCAACAACGATGCCATTTTTGAGAATGCTTAAACTATACCTCTCTTAAGAGAGAGTAAGAGGTCGTTGTCAAGTATATAACCCAACTAGGTTGAGGTTGTATCCCACAAAAAATATGGTGTTAATTTAAGTTGTTCGTGAGTCAATCAACTGATAGTTAGTAGTTTCCTATAAATGAGGGTTTTTGGAAGGGTAACAAGTAATGATTTCTTAATTCAGTGTCAATGTTTGTAATCAATATTATATGAAAAATTAGAGTTGTGTTCACTATGAGTGTTGGTATTTGACAGACACTAGTAATTGTTCAAGATTCTTGTGGTAGGTAGGAACAACAGATTATCCTTATCGAAGTAATGTCTAAATATTTCTCAACCTATTTAGACATTTAATTATCTAATTCTTTCGAACTTAGGGAATTTATATATCATAACAGGATGTTATCTCAAGTTAAATAACCTTGTTACAACGTTAATTATTAAATTAAAGTTTGATGCTTCCAAGTCCCTGTTGATAATTCACTTCCAACTAGGGTTGATTTCTTATTTCAAGAAAATCACTAGTAGGCATGACCTATCGTTTGCAACCAATAGACAATATGTAAAATAGAGTAATTACCAAGGAGTTCCTGCTATCTTTAGAATCTTGAACACCTAGTTACTTTACAAAACTAAACCCATAGATCCTACAACTCGGGTTAAAGGAATTAGCTACTCGTAATGAAAAAAGCAACAAGGTAATTTGTATTCATAATTCGATAAATGATAACTTACAGAGTAATGAATATCAACAAGTGTTTCTCAGATTAGATCACTGTAGAAATCCCAAGAAAATTATGTTAACAATCTCTCAAAAGTTAATTGTAATGTTACTGAGAAAACTAGACAGAAAAATAGTTTAATTTCGTGTTCAATCGATGAATGTCATGAAGTTCAAGATGAATGTCAGCCTCCAATAAAACCTAAGAACTTTCCCTTAAATACCAAAAGCTAAATTAGGAATCAAATCATAGAATATAACTTTTTCTCGTACAGCTAATGACGAAGTTTGACACCTTATCAGGAGTCTAACGACTTATCAAACATTGTCGTCAGCTCTTCCTCCAAGTTTGATGATTTTTGTCTTAGGATGATGGCAACTCTTAACGTCTTATCAGAAGTCTGATGACTTATAATAAATGTCGTCATCTCTTCTTTCACTTTTATGATCTTTTCCTTAGGCTGACAACATTCTTGACGGCTTATCAGATACCTGACGGCTTATCAGGGGATGTCATCACACTTCTGCTCCAACTTTCTCACACTATCTACAGCTGATGATTACTCTAATAACTTATCACAAATTTGACGACTTATCAGAAAAGTCATCAACTACATTTTCATGGCCACTTGTTTCAAATTCACCTCTTTTGCTCTTATTGTCTTTGATTTTCTTGCATCTTGACTTTCCTGCATTATTAAAGAGATAACAACACAAAACAACAAAAGTTTCTTAAAACTTTACAATTATCTAGTTAAAATCCTCAAATATGTTAGCATTAGCTCACACATTAGGGACTGATATGAAGTTTTTCACAGTAAATCATCCTCAAACTAATGGACAAACCGAGAGGATAAATAACTTTCTAGAAAAATACCTAAAGCATTATCCGACGGTAAGCCTATAGAATTGGGAAGATTTGTTGGATACAATGCAGTTTTTCTACAATCTGCACAGGTCTTCGATAATAGAAAAGAACCCATTTGAACTTATCCTAGGCATGCAGCCTGTGACACTATTAGAGGTGGTGACTCTGAAGAGTCATGGAAATTGCCCTACTGCTTATAGATATGCAAAAGACAAGGATGGCATGGTTGTTGAGGCACAAGAAAGCTTGAGAAACGCACAAAAATACATAAAGAAGTATGCTGACCAGTATAGACGTGCGGTGGAGTTCAGTGTGGGATACAAATTACTTTTAAAGCGCACTCCACAAATCAAGAAACAGATTGTGAGCAAGACAAGGCATAGGGGAATGATCCCAAGGTACGATGTCCCAGTCAAAGTAGTTGAGAAGATTGGGAAAGTTGCTTACAAGTTGAAATTGGTGGATAGGTTGAAGATTCACCCTATATTTCATGTCAGCTTTCTAAAAAGGTATAATAAAGATGATGAAGACCCGAGCTGAAACAAATCCAACAACGCTCATCCTTTGAATTTGAAAAAGTATAAGACCAAGATGGTGAAGATAGTTGATCATCAAATTATGGGGAACAGAAAAAGAATATCAAGATAGAATTCCTGATTCAATGGAAAGGCAAAAATGAAGAAGACACTGTTTAGGAGAAGACTCAGAACTTGTGGCAGTTCGACAAGCAGATTGAGGACTACCTCAAAATAAACTCAATAATGGCATCAAGTTTATCTAGTAAGGGTGCATTATTAGAACCCCAGTCTAAGACATGATTGTCGTTAAGCCATATTAAGGTACACATTGGCCTTGACATGTGCTAAAGCAAGCAATGTGATACTGTGGTGGCTATGAGATAGCAGGAAGCTAATGATGACTAAGGCTTTGGAGTGATGGAAAGGAAACCTCGCGCACATGAGGTAGGATAGAAGCATGGCACCTATACGAGTATGTGTGCAGGCAGTGACATAGGTATGACATGACACTAATATGACATCGTCCATTGCATGGCGCAGATGATGGCATGTCATAAGTTTGAGCATTGGCATGGTCAAGATAGTATCATGACATAGGTAGTGGCATAGCTTAGGCAGTGACATGGCCGAGGTAGCAACATAGCACGGGTAGTGGCATGACGCAGAAGCAAGCAACGACATGACACGGGCAAGGCATAATGCTGGCAAGGCAAAGCTTAACTGAGAAGAATGACAATAAAGAGATGAAATCTTCAAGTGTTGGAAACCTGGAAATTGGCTAAGTGTTGAACATTGGCCAAATTGGCTAAAGGGGAAAGGCTGCCCATGTGCTTGTCACATGGGGCAGTTGCTAGTTTGAATTTCAAATATTGTAAGTATGTGTGATTTTCAGAATGTTATTTGAATGTTTAGATCAGGTTGTTGATTCATTTGATAAGTATGCAGCTATGTCGAATGACATGCTTCCAGGTGTCGTTGGTTGTAACTGCTGTAACTGCCCATGTGCATCCTATATTTGGTGTTGCTGGAAATTGTACAAGGCAATGAGTGTTGTATTTCCTTTTTACAATTCATATGACATTTTCCTTTTTGATTTTAAGAGATAATAAAAGGTTGGGAACTTATTTTCTGTAAATCTGGTAATTTCCTTACGTTTCTGCAACATTAGTCTATTTCACTTAGACTGTGTAGTATTGTGTATTGCTGAAGTTTTGTACTTTTGAACATCTTTCAAGCAGTGGTGTTGCAAAAAATAAAATGCCCCTGTCTCACCTACCATGGTGGTGTCATCGAGTTAGGTGTCCATGCACTGGAACCTACGCCTTCAAGGCACCATGCATCAATGCCTCAAACCACCATGGGCACTAATGGCCACCACCGATGTCAAACACCGATGCACCTATAGTGGACTACTATAGTGGTGTCATTGTCGAGTTTGGTGATAGCACCCAAGAGCATACTCAAGTGTACGTGGTCTTATCAAGTAGTAAAGTGGCCTTCAAGAAGACTAGTATCGATCCCCCAGGGACTTGATTCAACAACAATTCTATTTTAGTTCATATTTAGATTAACTTAGTTCCAGATGAACTACAAAGAGAGTTTGGAAATTGTAATTCCAAGTAAAGTAACAATGCTGAAAATAAAAGTCTTGGAACAATCAATAGGAGAAAACCCAGGGTTAAAACACTTTGAACAATCATACTATGTTATTGAACCTCATTCGTTAATTTGCTTATCTTGGTTGTTGATTCATAGAGTTATTGCATGATCATGGTCTCACGACCTCTAATCCTTTACCTAAGTTTAATCTTACAACTACATCGTTGACCAGGGATGTAATAGTACACTCAAGTTCTTTACGCTATCATCTTACGTGTGAATCAAGTAAGGCATTTAAGTACATCCCTGTCCTAGATGCTAAGTTGAATTCCTTATTACATAAAAGAATACAAACCATAATTTGTTTATTCCTATGTTCTATCAACCTATTCCCTTTCCCGAGTTCACAAGGTTGACAATTGATATATTCTAAGGGTAGCTAATCCTTAAAATAATAAAAAAAGAATAAACAAACAACCAATAATGATAAGAAACTTAAATGAAATTAATTCAAAATAATAGTACTCATGTTCTTAGCTTTAACCTTGGAAAGAGGGCGTTTAGCCATGCATAGTCATAATTGTAATCACAAGATTGTAATTAACGACTAAAAACACGAATGAACCTAATTAAAATAATAAAAACCTAATTATGAAGTTGTAGCAGCCCCTTGATCTCCAAAATATGTCCAAAAATGAATAAGAATGTGTATGATGATGTATTTATATCAAAAGGATAAGACAAAGCCGTGTTGGACAAGGAATCAACCTGCAAGTCAGGCCTGGAGCAGAGGTGGCACCATGGGCTCCATTACACTGCTCTGAAGGGGGTGCCGCGGGCTCCATTATGCTAAAGTGGAGCCTTCTTTGAGGGATTATCACTTAAAAGCACTGGAATTGTTGTTTAGAATATTTTCTAAGGCATAGAAGCCATGGAAAGGAGGGTGCGGCCCACCCAAATAGCGGGCAAGCACTGGAATTTGCGTCCTGAATTATGGTTAAGTCTTTCTCATCCCATCTTTTTTACCTTGTCTTGTGGTGTATTTCCCATGGATTTCTAGCCTTTCTCTCATAAAAAAATCATCATATTCAGATCACGAAGTGTCCTACATAATCACACCATAAGAATTAGAGATTTAAACAACGCAAAGTACATGTTGATCTTTGACTTATTCTTCCGACTTTATACTTAATCAAATTGAGCTTTGCACATTATCAACAAATTATTTCACTAATAATCACACATTTAAACCATAAGGAAATCCTTAAACTCAATAGAATCCAACGGAATTGATTAGACAAGGACCTAGCTCAAGCTAGTAACGCTAGTTTCCATGATTGAACTCTAATTGATTCATTTAAGTACAAATTTATTTGGAATTCACTTTGAACCCTTGTATGCACATTCATCTCATTATCAACCTAGATAGTATCCGAATTATCCTCATTATCTTCCTTACCGCTGCATACACCTTTCGTTACATACACACTCTAAGTTTTTTTTAACGATATTTCAATGTTACCTCATGTGTTAGGAGGGTTTTCCTAATGTCCCCATGTTATTTTTATATTTTTTCAATTCTTATTTAGTATCCTTAAGTTTAAATATTTTATATTGTTACATTATACGTACAAATATGCACTCAATTGTTGGTTTAAGGTTACTTCATGCGTTGAAAATATTTTTCTAATGTTTTTATATATTTTAAATAATTTTTCTATTTTTTATTTATTTTTTGAATTTTCATTAATAATATTTGTAAAAAGATATTTTCTAAATGAAAATTATCATTTAAACATTACGTGACTCTTTTGTGAATGCATTGGCTCGAACTTATCTTAAAACATATAGTTCTGATCCGTATATGTCTAGTATGATTCTCTGACAAAAGTATGTCGACTCCTTTAACTTCAAGGCGACTATCACTAGTTGGCATAGGCGCTCACTGGGCATGTTGGTGTGCAGTGTGGGCACATTGAAGCATGCATGGCAAGTCCATATGATCCACTGGTGCCCGAAAAACAACGTCGACCGCACTTCATTATGCGCTCATGTCGGCTATCGGTGGCGTCATCCACGATGGGGCTGTTGGCGCTTAATTTAGAATGAGCCAGAACTTTTGTATGTATGGAGAGTTTGGGATGCTGCTCTTGGGTTAAGCTCTAGGCTCTGCATGCATGGGTTTGAGCCAAATCTGTGTCGAGCATTGACGGTCGACGTGGGTTGTGCCAGTGCACAAGCCTCGGCACGCCTTCATCTCCTCTACTCCCTTCTAAGGGAAGGCTATCGTGTTAATCGGTACTTTTTTTAGCCTTGCAACATCCGCATAGGCACAAGCGCATGATATCTATTGCTGGGAATTGGGGTCGATGCTGGGCATGCATCAATAAAGCATTTGGACGCACGATGTGTGAATTGTGTTCAACATGTGCGGTAAGGTTGGATCCCTACTCGAGCAGTAAAGTACCGACCCGCCTACCATCTTATCCATGGGGCAAGCACAATTTAGGCTTGCTAGAAGTTAGTTTCCCATGCTTCATACCTAATGCCTTGGCATTATCAAGTTTTATTGATCACTTTTTCCCTAAGCATTTTGTGCGCGGGGTATACCGAAAGGCCGCCCTCATGTCCCATGCCATTCTTGCTTCATCATATGATGTTGTGGTCTATGAGTGGAAATTGAGATTCTCAGATATGATAGACACAGTAGGCATGGGATCTTCATCGGCATCTATCTGCCCTATATGATGCTCCTTACAAATGACGATCGCACGCTCCTCAAACCTGTCTAAAACCTTTCGGGTAGGACAAGCTCATGCAACGCCAACATCGATGAGGAATTCTACCTGGTTGATCTTTCCAGTAGTCATATGCTTGTCTAAAATATTAAGATATTAATGTGTAAGTATAAACAAATTCAGATAGTAAAACTGTGAATGGCTCATTAAATCAGTTATAGTTTGTTTGATGGTATATACTACTCGGATAACCATAGTAATCCTAGAGGTAATACGTGCAAAAAAACCAAAATTTTAGAAGGGATACATTTATTAGATAAAGGTGCTACGATGATTTGTGATAGCTCGATGGATCGCACAGCTATTGTGCCGGTGATTCATTATTCTAATTTTTGCTCTCTCAACTTTTGATAGTAGGATAGTGGCCTACCATGTTGTTGATGGGTGATGGAGAATAGGGTTCAATTCCAGAAAAGGAGCCTGAGAAACGGCTACCACATCCAAGGAAAGCAGCAGGCGCGGAAATTACCCAATCCTGACACGGGGAGGTAATGACAATAAATAACAATACTAGGCTCAATAAGTCTGGTAATTGGAATGGGTACAATGTAAATCCCTTAACGAGGATCCAATTGAGGGAAAGTCTAGTGCCAGCAACCGCGGTAATTCGAGCTCCAATAACGTATATTTAAGTTGTTTTAGTTAAAAAAGTCGTAGTTGAACTTTGGGATGGGCCGTCCAGTCTGCCTATGGTGTGCACTGGTCGTCTCGTCCCTTCCGTTGCCTATACACTCCTAGCCATAACTGGATGGGTCATGCCTCTGACACTATTACTTTGAATAAATTAGAGTGCTCAAAGAAATCCTACGCTCTATATACATTAGCATGGGATAATACTATAGGATTTCTATAATACCTCGAAAATAGGTCTCGAGATGTCACATGGTGCTCAATACTATGAGTAGCCTTAAACTAAC
The DNA here is from genome assembly GCF_002878395.1 of Capsicum annuum. Taxonomy (NCBI): domain Eukaryota; kingdom Viridiplantae; phylum Streptophyta; class Magnoliopsida; order Solanales; family Solanaceae; genus Capsicum; species Capsicum annuum. Next base: position 179,262,274 of record NC_061115.1, on the reverse strand, counting down.
CCTGTCTACCTTCTACTGAGTCTAAATCTCATAATAAGAAAATATAGATATAACATTAAAACTAGAACGCGGAAATCTATTTGAGCTAACTGAGAATATCTGAATATAATCTCTGAAAAATACTTCACTCAAGAGTATGATAAATCAATATTGAAAATCTAAATCATAACCTAGCAGTCTGACAAGCCTCTACTACTAATGCTAGAGAGTCACAAGGGCAAATCCCTAGATGACTCGAACTGTCTAAAAATACTAAATCATCTATACTAATAAGCAGAAAAATTGAAAGATTAGGTCCCCAAACTATGACGACTCACCAATTGTTGGGATGTAGATGGAGATGCACGAAATCACTCATGCTGCTGAAACTGAGCACCTGAACCTACATTATGAGACAGTGTAACACATAGACCTATATGTGGATCAGTACTTTAAGAATGTACTGAGTATATGGGGGTGAATGTATAAGTAAAATAATATCTCAACGTCATCACAATTTATAAAATAATGCATGCTAAATGTAAATAACTCACATAAGCTGGAATATCCGAAAGCTATAAATCATAACCATGAGTAGCAAAGTCATACTTTATAAATCTAGTGAGTCAGAACATTTAGTTCTAAAAGCTGTACTAATGTTTTGTCTGTAAATCATGCTATCTAAGTATAGAAAGAATTTACTTTTATCTCTGAAATTTGAAAGCTGAAATCTATAGCTAATGTCTTTCTGTAAAGCGATATCTAGTAAAGTTGTGATCCTTTACACTTAGTTTTCTAAAAGCTTTTCTTTTCTATTAGTGAATTTATTTAAAACTATTCTGTAAGGGAGGTTCTTCTAACAGACATATACTATGTGAGCTATCATAGTTTCCAACGTCTAGTTCTCTTATGGGAAAACCTCACGTTGGGGAGAGGTGTCATACTCTTGCCAAGGCGTATAACCTAATCTAAGTGATCACATCTGTATCTGTCATCCATATAGAAATGGGAATAATCTGAACCTACGTTGGATCGTAGTTTTGGGGCATGAGAACATACCCAACTCGGTGCTAAATACTACAACCTTTAATCTGTATGCTCATTCTGTTGGAAATCAATTTTAAAATCTAGTATAATGGTTCATTATGAAAATCAAATGTATATTAATTAAGTTAACTGTAGTCTGAAACTAAAAAGTGGATTTCATATCTAAGCTGAGATCAAAAGATAAAATCTTTATCGAAAATCTAAAAATACTCTCGTGATAGGGTGCTCATAGCATAATAAATCTTGAAATAACAATATTCAACTAGGGCTTAGTACCCATGCATCAATTCATGTCAAAATATAATAATATTCATGCTTGATAATGAAGGTACTGATAATTCAACTCAAAATCTGGAAATTTCTCCAATACCCATGAAAATACTAAAGTAAACATGAAATTCATCATCTAACTCACTTTAAAGCTCAAAATCTTTCAATTAGCAATAATGGGTATGAACCTTAATTTGAAATTCATGAATAATCGTATAAAATCATGTAAATTTGTAATTAAAACTAGTTTTGGGCACAAGGATGAAAGATGATCCTTTCTCATAAACGCCACATACCTTAATTGATGCAATTACTAAGAAATCTTAAAATTCAATCCCTGTTTGTGCTCTTGAAGATGAATTCTTGAATCTCTTGAATTGGGAATCCTTAATTTTGAGATATCTTGGTAAAAGAATGGAGGAAATTTAATTTCTTGGAGGTTAAGTTTTGAGGTTCTAGGGTTTCCTTGAGAGGGAATTTATGAAAAGTGAGCATAAAATTGTTTGAATGAGCATAATCTTATGTTTTACACGGTTTGGACCTCGTGAAAAGACCAAACTACCCTTTTAAAATTTAACTCAGAGAAACTGGAATCCGATTTTACCACCCACCATGACGCGCCACTATCGTAGTGGCTTATTAAAAATTAATGACTGGGAGCTAGAAAATCAATGCGACGCGGAGCTATCGTGGTAAGGCACTGAAATGCTATTTAGCCCATCAGCACGATGCCCCACCATTGTGATGAGCTACTGGATTTTTTATAATTGGGTTATGGGACTTCACCGCGGCATGGGCTAATCGTGTAGGTCTACTGGAAATTGACAATTGCCATTTTGGCCTTCACCGCGACGCGGTGCTTGTCGAAGTGCCTAATGGAAAAAACCTGATGAGAAATTTTTGGGCCAAGTTGTCCCATGTTCTAATTGAATTCACTGGCTCAGTATTTAACCACCTCTTTGCCTCCCCTAATAAATAATGGGGAAATAGTGTCAGCCACACATAATTTCTAGACACACCTGTCAGAATGAATTCGTCTTTAAGCTCAATGAAATTCTACAAGTGGACTTGTGGATCCTTGTGTGAAAGACCTTCAAACTCTCCACTACTGATTAGAAGCTGCACCATGTTGTGCTTTAACTCTAAATTCCCCTAGCAATCGATCTTTGAATTGGGGAAGACAAGTTTGTTGGAAGAGGGACTGCCACTAACTGTCATGCGTGCTTGTTGTTTTGCAGCCATTATAGCAGGATCTACTTGGTCTTCTTCTATATGTGGAAATTGAAGGAGACGGATTGAGTCTCTCCTTTGTTGATGGAAGTATTGTTCAGGGTTGGGGATTAGTTCAACCAAATTCCTATCCCTTGCCATCTTCCTAACCTTAAAACCTGTTTTCTGCAATAACAAAACCAAGACCAAGCATAAAAAACACCAAATAAATCTAAAAGTAAAAGTAAAATAAATAGTTGCCAAATAACAAGTCCCCGACAATGGCGCCAAAAATATGACAGCATCCAAGCGCCCATGTAAGTGTATGTGGTTTTATCGAGTAGTAAAGTGGCCATCAAGAAGCCAAGTATCGATCCCACAGAGACTTGATTTAACAACGATTTAGTTCTAGTTTAACTTCAAAGATTAATTTGACGCAAAGTAACCAAAAAGAGAGTTTGTAATTTTGTAAATTAAAAATAAAGTAAATAATACCTAAAATAAAGTCGTGGAAAAATTATGAGGAGAAAACCCTGAGTTAAAGCACTTCAAACAATTATACTATGTTATTGAATTTCATTCGTTAACTTGCTTATCTTGGTTGTTGATTCATAGGGTTAATTGCATGATCATGGTTTCCCAACCTCTAATCTTTTACCTAATATGGACATTACAATTACATCATTGAGCGGGGATGTAATAACCAATTAAGTGAATTAAAGCTATCATCCTACGTTTGAATCAAGTAAGGCATCTAAGTACATCCCTGTCCTAGATACTAATTTGAATTCCTTATTTTATAAAAGAATACAAGCCCTACTTTGTTTATTCCCATGTTCTATCTCTCTATTCCTTCTCCCGAGATCAAAAGGTTGATAATATATGTATTTTATGGGTGATCAATCCATGATATAATTAAAACAAGAATAAACAAACAACCAAATATGATAAGCACAATTAATCAAAATTAATCCAAAACAATAGTACTCACGTTCTTGGCTTTAACCCCCGAAAATAGAGTTTTTAGCCAATAATATTCATAATCACAATTCAAATAATTGAATACATGATATGAAAAATTAAAATCTAATTAACAAATTAAAAAAAAACCTAAAAAATGTGCAGCAGCCGCCTAATTGCTCCAAACCGTCACACCGTCCAAAAATGTTCCAGATTTTTCCACCCAATTCTTTAAAATGTGTAATGTATTATTTAGTGCCTAATACCTAACTTATCTTAATCCTTCTAGGAGTGCATAATATCACATTCCATTGCAGGTCAACCAATCACATGCTGAGTAGGACAAGATTTCTCGTGCAAGTTACCCGTGAATTGAAGCATGCGACGCATGGTGTGGAGCACTGAAATGGAGGGTGCGTCGCACGCATGGCTGCACCAAAATTAAGCGTGTATTGCATGCAGCTACTGAAATTTATCTTCTAAAATTTCTCTAAGGCACGGAAGCACTGAAATATAGCATGCGACACAAACCCACCGCGTGTACACACTGGATATTGCGTCCAAAATTTTGGTTAAATCTTTATCGTCCCATATTTCATTTCTTGTATCGTGGTGTATTTTTTATGGATTTTCAGCCTTTATATCATCAATATATCACCGTATTCAGCTCACAAAGCTTCCTACAACATAACACACCACGAATTAGAGATCATAACAACACAAAATTCTCAACGACAAATCAAAACAAGAGCTAAGATAAGGCAAATTTGCAACGATCTTCCACTTATTATTCTAACTCTTGAATTAATCAAATTGAGCTTTGCACATTACAAACAAATTATTCCACTCATAATTACACATTTAAACCATTTAGAAAAATTAAACACGTTAGAATCCAACGAATCCAACAAGATACACACCTAGCTCATGCTAGTAAAACTAGTTTTCCGGGTTAAACTCTAAATGACTCAATTAAGCACAAACTTGTTTGAAAAATACTTTGGACATTGTAAATACACACTTGGACACTTAATGCTTATTTATATCATATTAACACATAAAGCACACAAACTGATCTTAAAACATGGTGAAATAAGCTAGAATAAAAATATCGAAGTGCATAAAATCACCTCAGATCACTGAGTATCTAGAAGAAGGTCAATACCGAATTCTATTTCCCTATCGGGAGGTATCCCTGGCAAATCTTTGGGAAAAACATCAGGAAACTCATTGACTACACTGACTGACTGAACTATTGGGGTCTCAGACTTAGTGTCTTTGACCCGAACTAGATAATAGATACGCCCCTTTGAGATCAACCTTCTGGCTTTAAGATAGGATATAAAATGACTCTTAGGAGACACTGAATTTCCTTCACACTCAAAGACTGACTCATTTAGAAATTGAAACTTCACCACTCGGATGCGACTATCTATGGATGCATAACAAGAATAGAGCCAATCCATACAAAGAATAAGGTCAAAGTTAACCATATCTAACTTTATTAAATCTACTAACATGATTTTATGAAGGACAGTGATAGGACACTTTCTATATATCTATTTGGAAACAACTAACTAACCTACTGAGGTAGAAACTAAGAAGGGCTTAAGGATTTTTTTAGGACCTATTTCAAAATTTACTGCAACTAATGTGGTCACATAAGAGAAATTTGACCCGGGGTCTAACAACGCATAAACATCAAGACGAAAGATACGAAGCATACCAGTGACAAAATCTGGTGAATCCTCCTACTCCTGATGGAATGGTAAAGCATAAAATCGATTATGGCGTTGACCGCCGCCAGTACTAGATGATGCGCCCTTTGGAGGGAATGGGCAACCTAGAGGAGCTGGTGTGCTAGTAGCCTAAGTTTGAGGAAGAATATCCTGTTTCCCTGCTTAGCTTGCAGACACTCTTTGATTCCATGTCTTAACTTACCACAACCATAACAACCTTTCTATCCCAATAAGCACTCACTAAGATGATTCTTACCATACTTAGAACATGGAGTATAACTGAGCTTCCCACTTACACTATTATGAGATATGGACATAGAAGTCTTACCCCAATGCTCCTGTCTAGCTTTTGGAGTGAGAGCACTAGCTGAAGATAGCTGTGGCATAAATTAATAATTCTAAAACTGTGAAATATTTCCCACTCTATACTTTGTCTGGCCATACTCAAACTGCCCTGTTCTAGCCTTTTTATTTCCTTTCTCTCTTTTCTTCAACTTTTCTGCCTTAATGTATTGGGCATAAATATTTAACCTAGCAAGATCTATATCCCTAATAAGCATGGCATTCCTACACTCTTTGACTACCAAACTAGATACTCTAGTAACAAACTTACTCATACTTTCCCTAGGGCCAACCATCGTATCAGGGGCACACTTAGACGACTAGTTGAAATTATGCCAGTACTCTTTCACTATCATCGAGCTCTGTCTTAGGTTAACAAACTCTTCTACTTTAGATTCTATTATTTCATGCGGAAAGAACCTGTCTAAAAACGCATCTTGAAATACCTGCCAAATTATAAGAGCTGTATTCTTACCTCTACCAATCTTCTACATAACCACCCAATCATATGCTATACCCTTCAATCTATAAGATGCTAACTCTACACTGTCCTTCTCAGAAACATGCATAATCTGGGTGATATTTTTCACCTTATCTAAATAAAGTTATGGGTTCCCACCTGCTTTCGACCCAAAGAACTTTGGCGGATTCATTCTCATAAAGTCTTTGATTTAGATTACTACTTTATCCCCATTCTGCTGAAGTGGGACTGCCGCCTGATGGTTTTCTTGAACATTAGCAGTCACAGCTTGGGCCAATGCCTGAAATTCAACATAGGATACATTCTCATTCAGAGGGTCGGAAGGCTGGGGTAGCTAGGTATCATTTCTGCAGGCGTTAGCTCAACGAGGAGGCATATTTAACTATCACATAAGAGTATGAGTTAAAAGAAGAAAGAGATACTATAAGCATGATAGATCATGAAAAAAAAAGATGATTTCCTAAAATGTCTCATAGCCTCTTGCTTATAAATGTGTCGGTATTCACACCCATGATCAAGACTCTACGTAACATGGCTTGTCTAACTCCCTACGACTCTTATAAACTTAGGCTCTGATATCAAGTTTGTAACACCCTAAAAATAGGTCTTTAGACATCACACGATGCTCAAGACTACGAGTAGCCTTAAGCCAACCCTGTCTGCCTTCTACTAAGTCTGAATCTCATAATAAGGAAATATAGATATAACATTAAAACTAGAATATAGAAATCTATCTGAGCTAACTGAGAATATCTGAATATAATATTTGAAAAATAGTAGACTCAAGAGTCTAATCAATCAATACTAAAAATCTGAATCATAATCTAGCAGTTTGACAAACCTCTACTACTAATGCTAGAGAGTCATTGGGATAAACCCCCAGCTGACTCGAGCTATCTAAAAATACTGAATCATCTATACTAATAAGATAAAAAACTGTAAGACTAAGTCCCCAAACTATGAGGACTTACCAACTATCGGGATGTAGATGGAGAAGCTCGAAATCACTCACGCTACTAAAATTGAGCACCTGAACCTAAATTATGAGATAATGTAGCACATAAACATATATGTAGATCAGTACTTTGAGAATGTACTTAGTATATGGGGGTGAATGCATAAGTAAAATGATATCTCAACATTATCACAATTTATAAAATAATATGTCAACATTATCACAATTTATAAAATAATGTATGCTAAATGTAAATGACTCACATAAGCTGGAATATCTGAAAACTGTAAATCATAACCATGAGTAGCAAAATCATACTTTATAAATCTAGTGATTCATAACATATAGTTCTAAAAGCTGTACTAATGTCCTGCTTGTAAATCATGCTGTCTAAGGGTAGAAAGAACTCACTTTTATCTCTGCAATCTGAAAGCTGAAATCTATAGCTAATGTCTTTTTGTGAAGCGATATATAGTAAAGTTGTGATCCTTTACACTTAGTTTTATAAAAGCTTTTCTTTACTATTAGGGAATTCCTTTAAAAACTATTCTGCAAGGGAGGTTCTTCTAATCGACATACACTATGTGAGTTATCATAGTGTCCAATGTCTAGTTCCCTTATGGGAAACCTTACATTGGGGAGATATATCATACTCTTGCGTAGAAGTATAAACTAATCTAAGTGATCACATCTATATCTTTCATCCATATTGAAATAGAAATAATATGATAATCTGAACCTACGTTGGCTCATAGTTCTGGGGCATGAGAACATACCCAACTCGGTGCTAAATACTACCCCCTTTAATCTGTATGCTCATTCTGTTGGAAATCCACTTTAAAATCTAGTATAATGCTTCATTACGAAAACCAACTATATATTTATTAAGTTAAACTATAGTCTGAAACTGAAAACTGGATTTCGTACTAAGCTGAGATCGAAAGAATAAATCTTTATCAAAAATTTAAAAATACTCTAGTGATAGGGTGCGCATAGAATAATCAATCTTGAAATAACAATATTCAACTAGGGCTTAATACCCATGCATCAAATTCATGTCAAAATATAATAATATTCATGCTTGATAATGAAGGTACTGATAATTCAACTCAAAATCTAGAAATTTCAGCAATACGTATGAAAATATGAAAGTAAACATGAAATTCATCATCTAACTCACTTCAAAGCTCAAAATCCTTCAATTAGCAATAATGGGTATGAACCCTAATTTGAAATTCATGAACAATCATACAAAATCATGTAAATTTGTAACTAAAAATAGTTTGGGGCACAAGGATGAAAGAGGATCCTTGTTCATAAACTCCACATATCTTAATTGATGCAATTACTAAGAAAGCTTGAACATGAATTCCTATTTGTGATCTTGAAGATGAATTCTTGAATCTTTTGAATTGGGAACCCTTAATTTTAAGATATCTTTGAAAAATAATGGAGGAAATTTGATTTCTTGGCGGTTAAGTTTTAAGGTTCTAGGATTTCCTTGAGAGGGAATTGATGAAAAGTGAGCATAAAATGCTTAGAATGAGCTTAATCTTGTGTTTTACATGATTTAGGGCTTGAGAAAAGACCAAACCAACCTTTTAAAATTTCACTTGGAAAAACTAGAAGCCAATTTTGCCACCCACCGTGACACACCACTATCGCGGTGGCTTACTAGAAATTGATGACTGGGAACTGGAAAATCAACGCGATGCGAGGCTATTCCGATGAGCCACTAAAATGCCATTTAGGCCATCACTGTGATATGCTACCATCGGGACGAGCTGTTACAATTGGGAAATGGGACTTCACCATAATATGGGCCAATTGAAATTGAAAATTGTCATTTTGACTTCACCGCGATGCGGTGCTTGTTGAAATGGCATACTGTTTTACTAAAAACACCGTAACTTCTAAATCGAGTATCAGATTAAGGCGAAATTGGTATCATTGGAAACCTAATTCAATTTTGTACAAACTGTAGGGTATATAACTGGAAAATTCTACACGCACCAATCGTTATTCATATTTCAAAGATAGCCTTAACATTCGAGGAGTTAAATTAAGCTAGGAAAAAATATGGGGTATTACAGTTTTGGTCCTATTACGTTGGACTTTGGGATTGGATTAATGATTAATAGGGATAGTCGGGGTCATTCATAATTCACAGTCAGAGGTGATATTCTTGGATTTATGTAAGATAAACAATTACGAAAGCATTTGCCAAGGACATTATCATTAATCAAGAGTGAAAGTTGAGGGCTTGAAGATGATCAGATACCATCCTAGCCTCAACCATAAATGATGCTGACTAAGGATCGGCGGATGTTGCTTTTAGGATTCCACTGACACCTTATGAGAAATCAATGTTTTTGGGTTTCTGGGGGACTATTGTTGCAAGAAAGAAACTTAAAAGTTTTGATGGAAGGGCTGCGACATAATTTGACTCAACACAGGGAAAGTTATAAGGTCCACACATAGTATGAATTGACAGACTGAGAGCTCTTTCTTGATTCTATGGGTAGTGATGCATGACCATTCTTAGTTGGTGGAACAATTTGTCGGGTTATTTGTATTAACGAGTAAGACCTCAGCCTGCTAACTAGCTATGTGGAGGTATCCCTTCGTGGCCTTCTTCTTAGAGGGACTATGACCTTTTAGGCTGCAGAAGTTTTAGGCAATAATAGGTCTGTAATGCCCTTAGATATTTTGGACCACACGCGCACTACACTAATGTATTCAACGAGTTTATAGCCTTGGCCGACAGGCTCGGGTAATCATTGAAATTTCATTATAATTGGGATAGATCATTTCAATTATTGGTCTTTAATGAGGACATCCTAGTAAGCGTGAGTCATCAGCTCGTATTGACTACGTCCCTGCCCTTTCTACACACCGTCCGTCGCTCCTACTGATTGAATGATCTGATAAAATATTTGGATAGCGACAACGTGGGTGGTTCACTTCCCGTGAAATCACAGAAATCCATTAAACCTTATCATTTAGAGTAAGAAAAAGTCGTAATAAGGTTTTCGTAGGTGAATCTGCATAAGGATCATTATCAAAACCTACACAGCCGAACAACCGGTAAAGATATTTGACAACTGGGATCTCTGCGCGGACGGGATGCTTCAGCCCTCCACACGAGCACCTCTCCATCGTCCATGACATGCGTTCCTAGTATTCTTATTGAGCGACTAATGAACCCCAGCATGGAAAGTGCCAAGGAATACTTACATTTAATAGCCTGCCCCTCACACCCCATCCGTGACATAAGGTGGGGGGACCTATGCTTCTTTTGAAAAAAAAATGACTCTCTGCAATAAATATGTCGGCTCTCGCATTGATAACAAATGTGGCAAAATATGATACTTGGTGTGAAATATAGAATCTCATAGTCTATCAAATCTTTGAATGGAAGTTGCACCCAAAGCCATTAGGCTGAGGGCACGTCTACCTAGGCACCACGCATCGCATCACCCCCTCATGTCGCGCCTTAATCATTGGATCTACTATTATCATAGGGTGGATACTAGCCTCCCGTGCAACCTTAGCTCACAACTATCCTAAATATGAGTCTATATCGATGGGCATCGTGGCAAGTGGTGGTTGTCACTCAACTCTTATTGTTGTCACAACTACAGCTCGTTGTGCATCCAGACTCTAAGACTCTTCGGTACTAAGGTTCTTTGACCATGACCCCAGGTTAGGCGCGATTACCCGCTGATTTTAAGAATATCAATAAGTTGTGGAAAAGAAACTTACAAGGATTTCCTTAGAACGGCGAACGAATTGGGAATAACTCAGCCTTAGAATCGGGCGATTGTATCATCCGAATTATAGTGTAGAGAAGCATCCTCAGAGGCGAACCAAGACCGATTCCCCTGTAAGGGGGAACCAAAGAGGGTGAGAGACTCGTTGTGCTATGAACCTTCACACCAAATAAGTCGGGTTCATGCGGTCAATTTCGTCCAAGGCTAAATATAGGCGAGAGGTCGATAGCGAACAAGTACCTCGAGGGAAAGATAAAAAAGACTTTGAAAAAAGAGTCAAAGAGTGCTTGAAATTATTGGGAGGGAAGAAGTTGGTGGCCAGTGATGCACCCCGGTCGGATGTGGAATGATGATAAGCTGGTCCGCCAATTGACTCGGTGTGTGGACTAGCATGGGTTGGAGAAGAGGCCAAAGCCCGAGCTTTTGATACGCTCATAAAATGTCTTCTCCTCAATTATGGTAGGCAATGTGCACCTCTAGCGTGCTTCAGCATCTGTGTGCTTTGGACACTGGCCTGTGGGCTTCCCATTAGACCCGTCTTAAAATAAGCACTAAGGAGTCTGACATATATGTGAGTCAACGGATGAGTAAACTCGTAAGGCGTAAGGAAGCTGATTGGTGTGATCCCCCTAAGAGGTGCACCATTGACTGACCTTGATCTTTTGAGAAGAGTTTGAGTGTGAGCATACCTATCGAGCGATAAAAGATGGTGAACTATGCCTGAGCGGAGCGAAGCCAGAGGAAACTATGGTGGAGGCCAGTAGTGATACTGATGTGCAAATCATTTATCTGACTTGGGTATAGGGGATAAAGACTAATCGAACTATCTAGTAGCTGGATCCATCTGAAGTTTCCCTTAGGATAAATGGAGATCGCATGCGAGTTCTATGTAGTAAAGCCAATAATTAGAGGCCTCGAGGGTGCAATGCCCTTGATCTATTCACAAACTTTAAATAGATTGGATGGCGCGACTGCTTTGTTGAGCCACACCATGAAATCAAGAGCTCCAAGTGGGCCATTTTTGGTAAGCAGAACTGGAAATATGGGATATACCAAAAGACGGGTTACGGTGCTAAACTGTGCACTAACCTAGATCCCACAAAGGGTGTTGGTCGATTAAGACAGTAGGACGGTGGTCATGGAAGTTGAAATCTACTAAAAAGTTTGTAACAACTCGCCTGTTGAATCAACTAACCCTAAAAATAGATGGTGCTTAAGCGCTCAAACTACACCAGGCCGTCAGGGAAATTACTAGGCCCCGATGAGTAGGAGGGCGTAGAGGTCGCTGCAAAACCTTAGGCACGAGCCCGAACGAAGCGGTCGTCGGGGTAGATCTTTGTGGTAGTAGCAAATATTCAAATAATAACTTTGAAGGCTAAAGAGGGGAAAGGTTCCTTGTGAATGACAGTTGCTCATGGGTTAGTCAATCTTTAAGGTCAGGGGAACCTTGATGGATATCGCATTTTGTGTGTCATCCAAAAGAGAATCGGGTAAAAATTACTGATTTGAGATGTGGCGGTCGATGGCAATAGTAGGAAATCCAAAGATGTTAGTGAAAGCCTTGGGAAGAGTTATCTTTTTTTTTAACAGCCTTTTTACCCTGGAATCGACTCTGTCAGAGGTAGGATCCAGCGGCTAGATGAATACCGTACTTTACATAGTGTTTGGTGCGCTCTAGACAACCCTTAAAAATCTAGAGGACCGAATACCGTCCACGCTTAATCATACTCATAACAACATCAGGTCTCCAAGGTGAATAGCCTCTGGCTGATGGAATAATGTAGGTAAGAGAAGTCGGCAAAATAGATCCACAACTTGTAAAGGATTGACTTTAAGGGCTGGCCACGGGGGTCTAATCCCGAGCCCATCGATTGTCAGTGGACTTCTTGAGCTATTCCCATGGCGAAAGGGGGTCACCGTATATCAAACGGGGGATGGATTGGAAATGGTTCATTCATGGGACTTCCCCACGTGTCGAACAACAAACTCAAAATAGGTACAGACAAGGGGAATCAAACTGTTTAATTAAAACAAAGCATTGCGATGTCCCAACAAATGTTTAAGCAATTAGATTTATGTCCAATGCTCTGAATGTCAAAGTGAAGAAATTCAATCAAGTATGGGTAAACGGTGGGAGTAACTATGAATCTCCTAAGGTATCTAAATGTCTCATCATCTAATTAGTGATGTGCATGAATGGATTAACAAGATTTCCACTCACTCTGTCTACTATGCCGTAAAACCACAACCAAAGAAATGGGCTTGGCAGAATCAGCAGGGAAAAAGACCCTGTTGAGCTTGACTCTAGTTTGAATTTTTGAAATGACTTGAGAGCTTTAGTATAAGTAGGAGCCAAAAGAAAAAAGTGAAGACATTGCCCCTCTTTTTGGACCCAAGGCTTGCTCTACAGGCTATCTGGGTGGAAGAAATTATCAGGTGGGGAGTTTGGCTGGGGCAGCACATCTGTTAAAAGATAACACAGGTGTCCTATGATAAGCTCTACGTGAATACATTCGTACTGTGAAAGATATTCGTACTATGAAAATATGGCCTAACGATCCTTTAGACCTTCAAAATTTAAAGATAGAGTTGTCAGAAAAGTTACCACAGGGATAACTGGCTTGTGTCAGCTAAGTATTCATTGTGACATTTCTTTTTTATCCTTTGATGTTGGCTCTTCCTATCATTATGAAGTAGAATTCCCCAAGTATTTGATTGTTCACCCACCAATAGAAAACGTGAGCTGGGTTTAGACCATCGTAAGACATGTTAGTTTTACCTTACTGATGATAGTGTCGCAATAACAATTCAACTTAGTACTAGAGAAACTGTTGATTTACATAATTCGTCATCACACTTAGTAGAAAAGACAGTGGCGCAAAGCTACCATGTGCTAGATTATGGCTGAATTCGTCTAAGTTATAATCTGGGATAGAAGTGATGCATGCGCTCTTCATTTCCTTACCGACCCACAGTAGAGGCCTTGGCCTTCAAGGACATGTGTCGTTGGCTAAGTCGCCATAGCAGAAGGGTCGTAGTGGCCTTCTTCAAGTACAATTTCCATCAAACGGCGGTTTGAATCCTTTATAGATGACTAAATATGCTACGGGGTATTGTAAGTAGCAGAGTGGCCTTGCTTCCATGATCCACTAAGATTCAGCCTTTTATCGCTCTGGTTTGCCCCTTCCCCTCTAATACATTCATTTTTCCTTCTATCTTCAAATGATGCTTGTGAATTAGTCCTTGAAAAATCACACTAATTATTGTGAGTTCACCTCACCCTCGAGCATGTCGCGGCATAGACTCACCTGAATTCACCGTTTGTTTTCAAGAGTCATATGTGTTCCATTCCAAACAAATAGTTAAGTATTATATCAAGTGGCCTTTTATGTAGAGATACAGTGTTGCAATTAGAGGTTTTTCTTATGTGGAGTGTGGCTTAAGAGCCTAACGATGCATTGAGGCCAATGTTGGTGTGTGAAGATTTGTCATAATTAGAGGTTTTCGTGACCGTGTAGTGCAATCCTAACAATATGTCAAATGACTCAGGATTCAACATCTGGTGAAATCAGCAGCACACAATGTCGACATGGGCAATGCCGCAGCCAATGTCAAATAATAATAGACCTAAAGTTGCTTGCTGTTCGACTCCCAGTCTAAGACATGATGGATAACAAGCCATGTCAAGGTACACATTGGGTTTGACATGTGCTAAGATATGTAATGTGATGCTGTGGTGGCTATGATTTAGCAGACAACTGTTGAAAACCAAGGTAGATGGAGTGATGGTAAGACAGCCTTGGGCCCATGAGGCGAAGACAGGTGCATGGCACCTATGCGGGCATTTATATAGGCAGTGACATAGGTATGACATGGCACTGGCACGACAATGGCACTGGCATAGCGCAGGCGATGGCATGGCATAGGCTTGGGCATTGGCATGGTCAAGACAGTGTCATGGCATAGGCAGTGGTGTGGCCTAGGTAGTGACATAACCGAGATAGCAGCATGGCATGGGTAGTGGCATAGCGCAGACGCAGGCAATGACATGACACAAGCAATGCATGATGCTGGTAAGGCAAGTCATGGATGAGAAGCATAATAAGAAAAAGATGGAATGATCAAGTGTTAGAAATCTAGAAATTGGCTAAGTATTGAACATTGGCAAAATTGGCTAAAGGGGCAAGGCTGCCCATGTGTTTGTCACATGGGGTAGTTGCTGAAATGGACAAGTTGAACATCACGATGATGTAATTGATAGGTGATACAAAATTATGGCAGGGGACTCAGAAGATGGATGATGAGAGTGCTGGCTGGCCGACCCAAAATTGATACTTGGGAAAAGTTAAAGAAGAAAATGAGTGACCAATTCCTTCCTAGCACTTCTTTATGGATTCCTAGATACATTTTGAAAAGGATAAGGTATAACGAAATGATTCATGACTATATTAAGGAATTTACTTCCTTGATGTTGGACATCTAGAACATGTCTGATGAAGACAAGTTACATAACTTCATCTTAGGGATGCAGGCATGGGTCCAAAATGAACTAAGGAGGCAGAATATGAAAGATTTGCCTAGTACAATTGCTGCCGCTGATTCCTTGGTGGATTTTCTCTCAAATCATTCTGATTTTACATTCCCATTTCTTCAAAGTCTAAGAAAAAGGCAAAGAAGAAAGAAGAAGGGAAAAAAGATGGACGAAATAATAAGGGTGAAAAAGTAAGGCCCCAAAGAATGCTAGAAATGCCAAGAATAAGGGGAAAGATGGCAATACTAAGGGATGTTGGACTTGTGGTGGACCACATTTGGCCAAAAGTTATCCCAATCATGAAAAAGTGAATGTTATGCTTGCTAGAAATATGAATCAAGGTGGGGATGATGAAGTTGTTGTTGCTCTGGTGAATCTTTTGGGTTTGTCACTTAATCATATCATTTTACTGAATGTTGTGGGTGAATCCTCAAAGTCATTCAACTCTTATGCTATGTTAATTCACATAGAGATGAAAGTTAATGGCTATCGGATGATGGTAATGGTGGATACCGGGGCTACTCATACGTTTGTGGATGTCAAAATTGCTACAAAATATGAATTGAGGTTGAAGAAGAGTCCATCCTATGTCCAAACTGTGAGTTCCAAGGCACAAGCCATTATGGCAACTCTTATGATGTGCAGATGGTGATTGGAAGTTAGACGAGAAAACACAACTTGATGGCTATGCCGTTGGGCAATTTTGAAGTCATTCTAGGGATTTTCTTAGAAAACTTTACTTTGTTCCTTCTCCTCACTTAGATGGAGTGGCGATCATGAACGAGGATTATGTAAGTTTCATTAAGGTTTTTTATCCTTACTGAGAATCAAAGAAAGTAAAGGACAAGACCCCTATCATTTTTTCTATTTTGGTTGAGAAAGGAATAAAGAAAGGTGATGAAACTTTCCTTGCTGCCATGATAGAAGTGAAGCTAGATGTAAAGGTAGAGGTGCTGAACTGGGTTTTCGAAGTACTTAAGTAATTTGCAGATGTGATGCCTCCTGAGTTGGCTAAATATTTGCCACCAAGAAGGGAGATTGATCAAAAGATACAGTTGCTGCCAGGTTCTATTGCCCCTATACAGGCTTCTTATTGAATAGATCCTAAAGAGTTGGTTGAACTGCGGAAACCATTGAATGAGTTATTAGATGCGGGCTTGATTCATCCTTCCAAGGCTTCTTATGGTGCTCCTATTTTGTTCCAAAAGAAGAAGTATGGTTCAATGAGGATGTGTGTAGACTGCATGGCATTGAATAAAGTGACTGTGAAGAACAAGTGTCCTGTCCCATTGGTGCAAGATCTCATGGATAGGCTAAGAAAGGCATGCTGGTTTACTAAGCTTGAACTGCGATCAGGTTATTGGCAGGTTTGTATAGCAGAAGGAGATGAATTTAAAACCACATGTGTGATGAAGTATAGTTCTTATGAGTTTCCTATTATGCCATTTTTGTTGGCGAATTCCCAGACAAATTTATTCAACTTGATGAATGATTTGTTGTTTGATTACCTAGATGATTTTGTAGCGGTATATCTAGATGACATATTCATTTATAGTTTCTCCCTTAATGAACATTTAGAACATTTAAAGTTAGTATTGTCCTATTTGAAGGAGTACAAACTTTATGTAAAGATGGAAAAATGTGAGTTTGATACAAAGGAAGTGAAGTTCCTATGGCATTTGGATAGTCAAAACCAAGTGAGGATAGATCCGAAGAAGGTGCAAGAAATTGTTGAATGGCAGGCGCCTAGTGGGGTTAAAGAATTGAGATCATTCTTAGGTTTCAAAAGTTCATTTCAAGTTACTCTAAGAAAGCAGTGACTTTGAGAGACTTACTGAAGAAAGATATCAAGTGGGTGTGGTCTAAAAAGTATGAAGAGGCATTTCAGATGTTGAAGAAAGCTATTTCTTCAGAGCCCATTTTGAAGTTGCCAGACTTTGAGTTACCTTTTGAAGTACACACTGATGTATCGAAGAAGGTATTTGGGGGTATGTTGATGCAAGAAGGACATCCTATGGCCTTTGAAAGTCTAAAATTGAGTGATGTTGAGCAAAGATATTTGACCCATAAAAATGAGATGGTAGCAGTAGTGCATTGTTTAAGATGCAGAAGAAGATGAGTCCAAAGCAAGACTGATGGCAGGAGTTCCTAGCTAAATATGACTTCATATGGGAGGAAAAATCAGGAAGGCATAACCAAGTTGAAGATGCACTAAGTTGGAAAGAGGTATTTTCTGTAGTGTACTTGATTGCTAGACTTGAAGCTATTTTTTTGGAAAAAATTAAATTCTATGCTACAAATGACCTACTCTATGTTAAGTGGATGGGTCAAGCAAAATATGGGACTATTCAAAGGTATTGGATTGATGATGATCTCCTTTATTTTAAGGTGGAGAATCTTGGAACCTTAAGGTAGTGGACTGTATAAAGATTTGATAAAATAGGCGCATGACACTCCTTGGGCTGGTCATCCGAGTGTTGAACAGATGCTAGTCTTACTATCCCAAGTATGTTTCTGACCGAAGATGGAAGACGATAATAAAGCATATGTGAAGACTTTTCAATATGCCAAAAAGACAAGACTAAACGTATAAAGGAGACAAGTTTGTTGTTGCCTCTACCTATTCCTGAAAGGCTATGGTTATCTATCTCTATAGACTTTATTTTTGGGATTTCTAAGGTGGATGGCAATGCATCCATAATGGTGGTGGTAGACAGGTTCTCAAAGTATGTTATTTTTGTTGCTGCTCTAATTACTAGGTTGTCGGATGTTGCTGGGATTATTCTATAAGAATGTGGTGAAGCACTTCGGATTACCAAGTGATATCATCAGTGATAGAAATACGTAATTCACTAGTCGGTTCTGGCATACATTGTTCAGCATGATGGGGACTAATCTGAAATTTTCCACAATAAATCTTCCTCAAACTAATGGCCAAACTGAGAAGATAAATCACTTGCTAGAAGAATACTTGAGGCACTATGTGACAGCAAACCAATGGAATTAGACATACTTGATGGATACAACACAGTTTTGCTACAATCTGCACAGGTCGTCGGCAATAAAAAATAGTCCATTTGAACTTGTCTTAGGCATACAACCTATGACACCATTGGAGGTGGTGATGATGAGGAGTCATGTCATTTTCCCTACTGCTTAAAAATATGGAAAAGACAAGAATGAGATGCTTGTTGAGGTGAAACTTCTTGAGAAAGGCCCAAAATCACATGAAAAAGTTTGATGATCAACGTAGACATACGGTGGAGTTCAGTGTGGGAGACAAAGTGATTTTAAAGATCACTTCACAAATCTAGAAATATATTGTGAGCAAGAAAAGGCATAAGGAACTGATCCCAAGGTATGATTGGCCATTTTAAGTTGTTGAGAAGATTGGGGTAGTCGCTTACAAGTTGAGCTTGCCAAAAAGGTTGAGGATTTACCTTATATTTTATGTCAATTTTCAGAAAAGGTAGAATAAAGTTACTGAAAACCCAAGTAGAACAAAGTCCAAAAGGGATACTCCTTTGATTTTGAAGTAGTATAAAACCAAGATGGTGAAGATACATAATCATCAGGTCGTGGGGAAGAATAAAAAAAATACCAAGACAAAATTCCTGATTCAATAGAAGGGCTCAAGCAAAAAAGACGCTATTTGGGAGAAGGCTCAGAACTTAAGGTAGTTTGACAAGCAATTTAAGGACTACCTCAAAACAACATCGATGAGGGCGTCGAGTTTATCTGATGGGGGTGCATTGTTAGACCCCAGTCTAAGACATGATGGCTGACAAGCCATGTTAGGGTGCATATTAGCCTTGACATGTTCTAAGATAAACAATGTAATATTGTGGTGGCAATGAGATAGTCGACAACTGATGATGACCAAGGTGGTTGGAGTGATGGCAAGGCATCCTTGGGCACATGAGGCGATGACAGGTACATGGCACCTATGTAGGTATGCGTACAAATAGTGACATAGGCATAACGCGTCATTGGTATGACATAGGCACTATCATAGAGCAAGTGATGGCATGGTACAGATGTGGGCATTAGCATGCTCAAGTTAGTGTCATGACATAGGCAGTGGCGTGGCCTAGGCAGTGACATGGCTAAAACAGCAACATGTCATAGGCAGTGGCATAGCGCAGGCGTAGGCAATGAAATGACATAAAAAAGGCATGATGCTGGAAAGGCAAGGTGTGGCTGAGAAGTATAACAAGGAAAAAATGGAATATTCAAGTGTTGGAAAGCTAAAAATTGGCTAAAGGGGCAAAGTTGTCCATATGCTTGTCATATAGGGAAGTTGCTAAGTTTGAATTTTGAATGTTGTAAATATGTGTGATTTTCAGAATGTATTTGAATGCTTAGATTAGGTTGTTGAGTCATGTGATAAGCATGCAGCCATGTCTAATGACATGCTGCCAGGCGTCATTGGTTGTCAATGCTGTAACTGCCCATGTACACCCTATATATGGTGTTACTGGAAATTGTACTAGGTAGAGAGTGTTGTATGCCTTTGTATAATTAGTGTGATATTATCCTTTTTGATTTTGAGAGATAATAAAGGATTAGGAACTTGTTTCCTATAAATCTGTTTGAGTGCTTTACATTTCAGCAGCCTTAGTCTATTTCACTTAACTATGCAATATGTGTGTGGCTGAAGTTATGCGGTATCGTGCAACTGCCAAGTAGTGGTGCTATGAAAATATCCCCGTCTCACCTACCATATTGGTGTCGTTGTCGAGTTGGGTGTCTGAGCACCGACACCTATTCCCTCATGGCACCAAGCACCAATGCCTCAAACCACTATGGGCACCAATGGCCACAACCGATGTCAAATGCTAATAAACCTATAGTGGCCTACTGTTAGACCCCCCAGTCTAACACATGATCATCGAAAATCCATGTCAATGTGCACATTAGCCTTGACATATTCTAGGGCAAGAAATGTGATATAGTAATGGCTATGAGATAGGAGGAACCTGATGATGAAAAAGGCATTAGAGTGATGCCAAGGTAGCCTTGGGCATATGAGGCATGACAAGAGCATAGTATCTATGCAGACATAAGTGAAGGAAGTGACATAGGCATAACACGACATTGGTATGGTATCGACACTGATACGGCACAGGAGATGGCATGGCATAGACGTGAGCATTGACATGGTCAAGAAAGTATCATGACATAGGTAGTGGCATGGCCTAGGCAGTGTCATAGCGAAAACAGCGTGGTGTGGGAAGTAGCATAGTGCAGGGACATGCAACAACATGACACAGGCAATTCAAGATGATGGTAATGCAAGGTGTGACTGAGATACATGACAAGAAAAGGATGAAATGGTCAAGTGTTGGAAATATAGAAATCGAATAAGTGTTGAATATTGGTAAAAATTGCTAAAGGGGCAAGCCTACCCATGTGCTTGTCACATGGGGCAGTTGCTAGTTTGAATTTTCAATATTGTAAATATGTGTGATTTTCAATATGTTAGTTGAATGCTTAGATTAGGTTGTTGATTTATGTGATACATGCTGCCAGGTATCGTTGGTTGTAACTGCTGTAAGTGGCCATGTGCAGCCTATATATGGTGTTGTTAGAAATTGTACAAGGCAGTGAGTGTTGTATTACCTTTGTAAAATTTGTGTGACATTGTCCTTTTTGATTATGAGAGATAATAAAAGGTTTGGAACTTTTTTTTGTAAATTTGTTGAGTGATTTACATGTATGCAGCCTTAGTCTATTTCACTTAGACTGAGTAGTGTTGTGTGTGGCTGACGTTATACAGTTTTGTATGACTGCCAAGCAGTGGTTTTGTGAAAAAGAAAATGCCCCTGTGTCACCAACCATGGTGTCATCGTGTCTGGTTGGGTGTCCATGCATCGGCACCTACGCACTTAAGGCACCATGACCAATTCCTCAAACCACCATGAGTACCAACGACCACAACCGATATAAAATACCGATGGACCTATCGTGGCCTACTTTTAGACCCTAAGTCTAAGACATGATCATCGGAAAGCCATGTTAAGGTGCAAATTGGCATTGATATATGCTAAAAATAATATGATGCTGTAGTTATGATGAGATAATAGGCATATGATGATGACTAAGGTGGTAGAGTGATGGCAAGAAATCCTTAGGCACATAAGGCACGATAGGTGCACGACACCTGTGCAGGTGTGCGTGTATGTAGTGACATAGGCATGGCACGACACTGGCATAACATCGGCTCTGGCATGGAGCAAATAATGGCATAGCACAGGTGTGAACATTGGCATGGTCAAGATAGTGTAACAGCATAGGCAGTGGTGTGGCCTAGGCAATGACATGGCCAAGATAGCAGCATGGTGCGGGCAGTGGCAAAGCGCAGATGCAGGAAAGGACATGACACAGGCAAGGCACGGTGTGGCTAAGAAGCATAACAAGACAAAGACAAAATGGTCAGGTGTTGGAAAGCTGAAAATTAGCTAAATGTTGAACATTGTCCAAATTAGCTAAAGGGGCAAGGCTGCCCATGGCTTGTTACACGAGGCAATTGCTAGTTTGAATTTTGAATGTTGTAAACTTGTGTGATTTTTGGAATGTTAGTTTAATGCTTTGATCAAGTTGTTGAGTTATATTATAAACATGCAGCCATGTCCAATAACATGCTGCCAGGTGTCGTTGGTTGTAACTGCTATATTTGCCCATGTGCAACCTATATATGGTGTTGCTGGAAATTGTACAAGGTAGTGAGTGTTGTATTGCCTTTGCACAATTCATGTGACATTGTCCTTTTTGATTTTGAGAGATAATAAATGTTGGGAACTTGTTCCCTATAAATTTGTTTACTGCTTTACATTTTTGCAGCCTTAGTCTATTTCGCTTAGACTGTGTAGTGTTGTGTGTGGCTGTAGCTATGCAGTATTGTACGACTACTAAGAAGTGGTGTTGGAAAAAACAAAATGTCAGTCTCAACTAAAATCAAAGCATTGTTGTATGAAAATGGTGACTGTCGCTCACCTAAACGAGTATGTTTCACAAGTTTGAAATTTCATTGGCCTTACTAACGAACTCGAACAAAGTGAAGGCCTGGTGGTTTTGATAACTTAGATCAATACCTTGAAGGAAGGACTGGCACTATTGTGTGCCCAATAATATGAATAATCTACAAAATTTTTGAATACATGTGAGGCCTTGACGTCGCTAGTGCAGGACCAAGGCAAGGTGATGGAAAATCTATAGGCAAAGATATTATTGCTGGGACGTGCTATGGCTGCATCTAGGAAGTCTCATAAAGGCAGTTCCAAACTTAAAATTCTGGAGCCCAAACCTTTTGGTGGTACTAGAAGTGTCAAGGTATTGGAAAATTTCTTATGGGACATAGAGCAGTATTTCTTTACTTCTTGAGTTGCTGAAATAGACAAGTTGAACATCACCACGATGTACTTGAGAAGTGATGCAAATTTATGGTGGACAACTCAGAATGCGGATGATGAGAGTGCTGGCCAACCCAAAATGGATACTTAGGAGAAGTTGAAAAAGGAAATGAGGGACCAATTCCTTCTTAGCAATGCCTCATGGATTGCTAGAGACAAGTTAAGAAGGACAAGGCAAAATGGAACAATTTGTGACTATATTAAGGAGTTTACTTTATTGATGTTGGACATCCAAAATATGTACGATGAAGACAAGTTACATAACTTTATTTTAGAAATGCAGGCATGAGCCTAAAATGAATTAAGGAGGCAGAATATGAAAGATTTGCCTAGTGCAATTGTTACTGCTAACTCGTTGATGGATTTTCACTCAACTCATTCTAATTTTGATATTCTGACTACTTTAAAGTCAAAGAAAAAGGATGAGAATAAAGGGGATGGGTAGAAATATGGATGATAAGAAAAGAGTAACAAGCCCAAGGCCTCAACAAATGCTAAAATAACCAAGAGCAAGGGGAAAGATGCAATACTAAGGGCTGTTGGACTTGTGGTGGAGTGCATTAGCACAAGAGTTGTCCCAATCGTGAAAGAGTTAATGCTATGCTTGCTATAAATGTGAATCAAGGTGGTGGTAAAAAAATTGTCGCTGCTTTGGCGAATCCTTTGGATTTGTCACTGAATCAATTCACTTTATTAAACATTGTGGGTGACTCCTCAAAGTCATTCAACCCTCATGCTGCTTTAATTCACATAGAGATGATAGTTGATGGTAATCGTATGATGGAAATGGTAGATACCAAGTCCACTCATATGTTTGTAGATATCAAAGGTTGCTTTAAAATATGGACGGAAGTTGATGAAAAGTCTCTCCTACGTCCAATCTGTGAGTTCCAAGGCGTAAGACATTATAGGCATGGCTTATAATGTGCAGATGGTGATTGGAAATTAAACGGGGAAGCATAACTTTTTAGCTACTCTATTAGGTGATTTTGAAGTCATTCTAAGGATTTATTTCCTTAGAAAATTTTGCTTTGTTGATGGAGTGATGATCATGAACGAGGACAATCCAATTTTTATTAAGGTTTTTCATCCTTATGTAGAAGCAAAGAAAGTGAAGGACAACCACCTATCATTTCTGCTAAGTCGGTTGAAAAAGGATTGAAGAAAGGTGATGAATTTTTCCTTGCTACCATGATAGATGTGAAACCAGATGAAAAGGTGGAGGTGTCGAATTGTTTTGCCTAAGCATTGAAGTTATTTGTTGATGTGATGCCCCCGATTTGCCTAAAGAGTTGCCTCCAAGAAGGGACATTGATCATAATATAGAGTTTCTGGCAGGTTTTACTGCCCCTGCACAAGCTCCTTATAGAATGGCTCCTAAATAGTTGGCTGAACTACGGAAATAATTGAATGAACTGCTGGATATCGGCTTGATTCAGCCTTCCAAGGATCCTTACGGTGCTCCAGTTTAGTTCAAAAAGAAGAAGGATGGTTCAATGAGGATGTGTGTGGACTACAAGGGATTGAATAAAGTGATTGTGAAGAACAAGTATCCTATCTCGTTAGTGTAGGATTTCATGGATAGGCTAAGCAAGGCATAGTGGTTCACTAAGCTTGATCTAGGATCAGGTTATTGGCAGGTTCGGATAGCAGAAAGAGATGAATCAAAAACTATGTGTGTGATGAGGTATGGTTCTTATGAGTTTCTTTTTATGCCATTTTAGTTGACAAATGTCCCAAAAACTTTCTACAACTTGATGAATGATGCATTTTTTAATTACCTATATGATTTTGTGGTGGTGTATCTAGATGACATAGTTATTTATAGTTGCTCCCTTGATAAATATTTGGAATATTTAAAGTGAGTACTATCCTGTGTGAGGGAGTACAAACTTTATGTAAAGACAAAAAAATGTGAGTTTACTAAGAAGTAAGTGAAGTTCCTTGGGAATTTGGTTGGTCAAAACCAAGTGAGGATGGATCCAAAGAAGTTGCAAGAAATTATTGAATGACAGGCACCTAGTGCGGTCAAAGAATTGAGATCAATCTTGGGTTTGGCTAACTACTATCGCAAGTTCATTGCAGGTTACTCTGAGAAAGCGACGTCTTTTACAAATTTACTGAAGAAAGATTTAAATTAGGTGTGGTCTGAAAAGTTTGATGCAATATTTTATACGTTGAAGGAAGCTATTGCTTCAGAACCCACTTTGAAACTGCCAGATTTTAAGTTACCTTTTGAAGTACATACTGATGCGTCGGACAAGGCTGTTGGGGGCGTATTGGTGCAAGAAGGCCATCATGTGGCCTTTGAAAGTCCAAAATTGAGTGATGCTAAGCAAAGATATTCGACCCATGAAAAATAGATGGTAGGAGTAGTGCATTGCTTGCAGACTTATAGGGTGTTCTTGTTGGGAACTCAATTTATTTTGCGAACTGACAATGTTGCGAACACATTCTTTAAGATGTAGAAAAAACTGAGTCCAAATAAAGTACGTTGGCAAGAGTTCCTGGCTGAGTATGACTTTATGTGGGAGGACAAACCAGGTAAGCACAACCAGGTTATGGATGCACTAAGTAGGAAAGAGGTATTTTCTGTATTATACTTTATTCCTAGACTTGAAAATGATTTTCTGGACAGAATTAAACTCTGTGCGGCAAATGACCCACTCTATATCAAGTGGATAGGTCAAGTGAAACACGGGACCATTCTAAGGTATTGGATAGAGGACGATTTTCATTACTTTAAGGGGAGGGGGGAATCGTGGTACCTCAGGGTAGTAGACTGAATAAAGACATGATAAATGAGGTGCATGATACTCCTTGGGCTGGTCATCTGGGTGTTAAATGGATGTTAGCCTTTCTATCCCATGTATATTTCTT
Organism: Capsicum annuum; assembly: GCF_002878395.1. Taxonomy (NCBI): domain Eukaryota; kingdom Viridiplantae; phylum Streptophyta; class Magnoliopsida; order Solanales; family Solanaceae; genus Capsicum; species Capsicum annuum. Next base: position 179,236,696 of record NC_061115.1, on the reverse strand, counting down.
TCTGAATATAAAAAATGAAATTAAAGCATATGCGAAGACTTTTCAAGTATGTCAAAGAGGGAAGACTGAATGTATGAAGGAGCGTTTGTTGAAACCTCTGCCTGTTCCTGAAAGCCCATGGTTATCTGTCTCTATGGACTATATTTCTGGGTTTTCTAAGGTGGATGGTAATACATCCATAATGGTGGTGGTATCCAGGTTCTCAAAGTATGCTTAGTTGCTGCTCCAATTACTTGCTCATCTGAAATTGCTGAAGGTTTATTCTATAAGAATATGGTGAAGCATTTAGGTTTCCCAAGTGATATCATGAGTGATATATTTGCGTGGTTCACTGGTCGGTTCTAAAAACCATTGTGTAGCATGATAGAGGACTGATCTGAAGTTTTCCGCAATAAATCATCCTCAAACTGATAGTCAAACTGAGAGTATAAATCACTTCCTAGAAGAAATCTTGAGGCACTATGTGACCACAAGCCAATGGAATTGGGCAGACTTGTTGAATACAGCACAATTTTGCTACATTCTTCACAGGTCGTCAACAATAGAAAAGAGCCTATTTTAACTTGTCCTTGGCATACAACCTATGACACCATTACAGGTGGTGATGTTGAAGAGTCATGGCAATTGCCTTGCTACTTACAGATATGCAAAAGAGAAGCATGACATGCTTTTTGAGTCATAAGACATCTTGAGAAAGTCCTAGAAATACATGAAGAAGTATGATGACCAGTATATACGTACGGTGGATTCAGTATAGGAGACAAAGTACTTTTAAAGCTCACTCCACAAATCTAGAAATAGATTATGAGCAAGAAAAGGCACATGGGACTGATCCCAAGGTATGAAAGCTCGTTCGAAGTTGTTAAGAAGATTGGGGAAGTCACTTACAAGTTGGACTTGCTAGAAAGGTTAAAGATTCACCCTACCTTTCATGTCAGCATTATGAAAAAATATAATAAAGATGCTGAAGACTCAGGTAGGAACAAATCCAATAGGGCTCCTCCTTTGAATCCGAAGCAGTATAAGACCAAAATGGTGAAGATATTTGATCCTTGGATGGTGGGGAACAACAAAAAGAATACCAAGACAAAATTCCTGATTCAATGGAAAGGCAAAAACGAAGAAGATGCTGTTTGGGAGAAGGCTCAAAACTTCTGGCAGTTCGACAAGCTAATTGATGACTACCTCAAATCAACATCGACGAGGGTGTCGAGTTCATCTAGTGGGGGTGCATTGTTAGACCCCCAGTCTAAGACATTATCGTCGGCAAGCCATGTCAAGGTGTACATTAGCCTTGACATATGCTAAGGAATGCAATGTGATGCTGTGGCGGCTATGAGATAGAAGGAAAAAGTTGATGACTAAGCCACTAGAGTGATTGCAAGGCAGCTTTGGGCACATGAGGCATGACAGGCGCATGTCACATATACGATCATTGTGTGTAAGTAGTGACATAGGCATGGTACGACATTATCATAACATCAGTACTCGAATAGCACAGGCGATTGCATGGCATAGGAGTGAACATTGGCATAGTCAAGAAAGTGTCACGGAATAGGTAGTGGCATGGCCTAGGTAGTGACATGGCCGAGCCAACAACATGGTGCGGGCAGTGGCATGGCGCAAGCGTAGGCAATGATATAACACAGTCAAGGCATGGTGCTGGCAAGGAAAGACATGGGTAAGAAGCGTGAAAAAACAAAGACCAAATGGTCAAGTGTTGGAAAGATGGAAACTGGCTAAGTGTTGAACATTCTCTAAATTGGCTAAAGGGGCAAGGCTGCACATGTGCTTGCCACATGGGGCAGTTGCTAGTTTGAATTTTAAATATTGTAAACATGTGTGATTTTAGAATATTAGTTGAATGTGTAGATTAGGTTATTGATTCATGTGATAAACATGCTGCAATGTCCAATAACGTTCTTCCAGGTGTCATTGGTTGTAACTGCTGTAATTGCCCATCTGCAGCCTATATATGGCGTTGCTAGAAATTATACAAGGCAGTGAGTGTTGTATTGCCTTTATACAATTCATGTGACATTGTACTTTTTGATTCTGAGAGATAATAAAAGGTTGGGAACTTTTTTCCTGTAAATTTATTGAGTGCTTTATGTTTCTCCAGCCTTAGTATATTTCACTTAGACTGTGTAGTATTGTGTGTGGCTAAAGTTGTGTAGTGTTGTACAACTACCATGAAGTGGTGTTGAAAAAGTGAAAATTCCCCTGTCTCACCTACCATGGTAGTGTCTTTGTCAAGGTAGATGTTCGTGCAAAGACACCTACGCCCTCAAGGCACCATGCACCAATGCCTCAAACCACCATGGGCACTAACAGACACAAGGAACCATGGCAACATAAGCACCATCGCACCATGACATCGTGCACCAAAGAACCATGGGCACCATGACACGAAGGCACTAGGACACCGTGCACCTTGGCACCAATGCACCAAGGCACCATGAAAACAAGGCTTAAAAGCACCATGGCACCGTGCACTATAGCATTAAGGCGCCATGGCATCATGTACCAAGGTACCATGGCACCGTGCACCAAGGTGCCATGTCACCATGGCAGCGTGCACCATTTCACCAAGGCACCATAGCACAGAGGAACCATGGCACCGTGAACCAAGGCACCGTGGCATCGTACACCAAGGTACCATGGCACCAATATACCAAGGCACCATGACACCGTGTGTCAACACCTTAAACCACCATGGGCACTAACGACCATAAGGCACCATGGAAACATGGGCACCAGTGCACCATGACACTGTGCACCAAGGTACAATGGGCACTGTGCACCAAGGCACCGTGCACTATGACACTAAGGAACCAAGGCACCATGGTACCATGACAGCATGGCACCATGGCACCATGGACAATAGAACCATGCTCTATGGCACCATGCACCATGTCACCATGCTTCATCGCACTAAGGCCCCACTGCACCTATGTATCCTAAATTAGGAACTATGTGCTTGGTACCCGCGGTGAGTGCACCAAAGCACCATGACACCATGTGCACGATCCACCAAAGCACCATGGCACCGTGTCAAAATCAAAAGAGAGTTAACCTAGGTTCGATCATTCGAATATTTTCCTAATGTTCATCAATCTTCCTCACCATTGTATACTTCTTTCGTTAGATACTCACTCTAAGTGTTTTTAATGATATTTCAATATTACCTTTTATGTTGGGATGGTTTTCTAATTTCTCCATGTTATTTTTATATTTTTTTAATTTTTATTCAGTATCCTTAAATTTAAATATTTTATATCATTATGTTGTACATACAAATATGCACTTAATTGTTGGTTTAAGGTTACTTCATGCGTTGGAAATATTTTCCTAATATTTTTATATTCTTTAAAAATATTTTTTCTAATTTTTAATTATTTTTTGAATTTTCATAAATAATATTTTAAAAAAAATATTTTCTTAATGAAATTATCATTTACAAATTACGTGACTCTTTTGTGACTGCATTGGCTCAGACTTACATGAAAACGTGCAGTTCTAGTATGTACATGTCTAGTCTAATTCTCTAGCAAAAGAATGTGTACACCTGTCACTTGGGTTTTTCTTAAGAATATATAAGGAGGGTAGAGATGTTGAAGGAACTTCAAGATGATTGTCACAAGTTGGCATAGGCGCTCACTGGGCATGTCATCGTGCAGTGTGGGCACATGACAATATACATGGAAAGTCTGTGTGATCTACGGGTGCCCACGAAACAACATTGATCGTGCTTTATTATGCGCTAATATCGGCTATCCATGGCGTCGTCCACGATGGGGCTATTGATGCTTGATTTCAGACGAGGCAGTACTTTTGTGCGTGTTGCGAGTTCTAGATGCTACTCTCGGGGAAAGCTCCAGGCGCTGGACGTATGAGGTCGAGCTGAATTCGTGTCGAGCACCGGCGAACGACGTGGGCTGTACTCATGCACAAGCCTTGGCACGCCTTCTTCTCTTATTTTCCCCCCAGGGGTGAGCTATCGTGTCAAGTGGGAATTGCTTTAGCCCTTTAATATCTGCATGGGCAGCATCGCACAATATCTATTGCTAGGCGTTGGGGCCGGTACTGGGCGGGCATCGCCAGAGTATTTGGATGCATGACACGTAAGTTGTGTTTGTCATATGTGGTTAGGTTGGATCCCTACTCGAGCAACGACTTCCTGACCCGCCTTTCATCTTAGTCATGGGGAAAGCATAATTTAGGATTGCTTTAATTTGGTTACCTGTGCTTCATATCTATTTCCCATGCATTATCAAGTTTTATTAATCGCCTTTCACCACTCGCATTTTGTGCATGGGGTGAACTAAAATGCCGCCCTTGTGTCCCACACCTTCCTCTCTTGGTTGTACGATGTTGTGGTCCATGACTGGCGATTGTGATTCTGGACTGCCCAAAAGGGGTAGATACAGTAGGGATGGGGTCTTCATCAACTACTATCTGCCCTATCCGATGCTCCTTGCAAAATACGGTTGCACTCGCCTTGAAGCCATCGAAGACCTTTTGGACATTTGAGAATATCGACCCCCTCTCATAGACCATGACATCGCGTGATAAAGCAAGGACACTTGGGTAGCCTTTTCGTTCACCCATGCACGAAATACGAGAGGAAAAAAAACGATCAATAAAACTTCATAATGTCTAGGAATTTGGCATGTAACATAGGATACCAACTTTGAGCAAGCCTGAATTGCACTTGTCCCATGACTGATATAGTAGGTGGGCTAGGAAACCGTTGCTCGAGAAGGGATCTAACCAAACCGTACATGCCGAACATAACTTATGCATCGTGCATTCAAATGCTCTGTTAATTGATGTTCCAAAATTTGATAGAATATTTTACATCTTTTATAAGGGATAACTATGTGTCTTGAAGAAACTATTAGTGTATATGATGTTGGGTTATACTATTTTTAGAAAAAGGATGCAACAAAAGAAATAATTTGGAAAAAAAGAAGCCAAAGACTTCTGACGGTCAAACTGATAGGCCGTTAACCTTGTGATTGACTATTAACAAGTCCGTCAGACCTAAATAGAATGGAAGAAACTAAGATTCCAATTGACGGTCTAGGTGATAGTTTATTAGGACACTGACAGGCCGTCAGCTTGACCGTTATGTTTGAGACAGAACAAGGCCCTCTGGGATCCAAGTGATGGTCCAAGTGACGGGTCATCAATTTGGCCATCAGACCTAAGACAGAGCAAGGCCCTCTGGTTATCCAAGTGACGATTTAAGTGATGGACCATTAGGACACTGATGGACCATCAACTTGGCCGTTGACTGTGATGCGGTGAATTTAAGTTCAAATTTTGAATTCCAAATACCCGAGGACATATAAATACCCAGTTTAGGGTTAGATTAGGTATCTTTGATCTATCTTTGATCTCTTTTTCAATTTTTGAACAATTTGTAACCTACTATTCTCAAAATAGCTGATATTATGGATCTTAACTTTTTATTCACTATTCTTCTTAGTAGGTCAAGAACAATCCTTTGGATATTTTTGTAAGTAATTTTCTAAATTATCTATGATAAATACAATAAAATCTTTTTTTTCTTCTTCTTGATGTGATTGGTTGTTTATGGTTGTGAGATTCCCTAAGTTCTATAACTAATTGCATTTTCATAAAATCATCTTCATTATTATGATCTTTATTGGTTGAAAACTTGAAGGGTGAGCCCAAGAACACCACCTGTTTGAGTAGAAATATGTGTGTTGGGAAAAGAGAGATTTACAAGGATCTTAAAGGCTTTAACCTTTCGGTTAAGGGTTGATGCCTTAACAAGATTAACCCACTTGAGAAATAAATTGAACATATTAATATATTCTTTAAGTTCGAGAGAATTAAAGGGTAATCATATATTCAGGTTGAGAAATAAATAGATAACTTTAGAGTTCAATAATTCTTGCAGTTGGAATTTTTTACATATGAATTTAGGATAACTCACAACCTTGACTGCATACTTCACTATTAACAAACAAACCCCCTCTTATTCTTGAACCTTCGATCAACCATCCATTAATAATCATAAAACTTATTTTACTCATTATTCCCTATGGGATTCGAACCCAACCTAGTTGGGTTCTCTATTTGACGATGACTACTTATGCTTTCTAATGAGTGTTGTAATTTGGGCGTATCATATTTTGGCACCATTGCCGGGGAATACGGTTGTCAATTTAGTTTGAGTGTTAATTGATAATTGGTCAAGTTTTCTAATTTTACTTTTATTTTTGTTTTGTTTTTCATAACAGGATCTTTATTTTGCATGCCAAGTACGAGAAGGTCAGGAGACCCATTATTACTATTTCATCCTAAACCTTAATTAATTGGAAGAATGGAAGAGCAGTAAGAAGTTGAGAGATTAGTTACTTTGGCTAGAGCTCAATTGAATAATAAAATGATGGTTAATCAACTCGTGATCATAAAACAAATAAGGATGACCTGGGAAATAATGATCTAATTATGCCTTCAAATAGAAGGCGTTCTAAGAATGTAACTGCACCAGTGAATAGGAATCAGCTAGTTAGAGGATGAGCAAGCTGCCAACCTGCTGTGTAGTTTGCAGCTGATGAAGAAGGTGATATTGATTTGGATAAGGCCGGTTCTACTGGAGCAATTATTCCACCACCATTAGCACCAGAATTAAAGTTCAACATCACAAGCACCATGATACAACTGCTAAATCTCAAAGGGTTGTTTGATGAACCTCTAGGGGATGACCCAAATATGCATTGGGTGAACTTTATCAACATTTGCAAATCTTTTGACAACCCTAGAGTTGGACAAAATGCTAATCGTCTGTGGTTATTCCCATTGTCTCGGTCTGGGGAGGCAATAATATGGTTGAATTAGTTAGCCCCCTATTTTATAACAAATTGGAGTCAATTGAAAGGCTCTTTCCTAGAAAGGTTCTTTCCGCCCTCCAGAATGTTACCATTAAGGAATGAGATTAGCAACTTCAGGAAATTACCGAATGAAACTCTCCATGAGACTTTGGCGAGATTCAAAAAGAAGTTGACGCAGTTCCTAAATCATAAGATGGCAGATAAACATTTGATGGAGACATTTTAAAGGGCTTTAAACTCTATCACTAAGACCATATTAGATAATGTTACAGTGGGTGAATTAATGGAACTTACTTTTTCTGAATCTGTAGAGATGTTAGAAAGAATGACTAAGACAAGTAGAGCTTGGCATACCAGGGCTTTTGTGGTAGCAAGCAATACTTTGTCTAATGGTATGATAGCAGAATAATGCAAGAGAAAGGAAGAGAGAGATAAATACATGGCCCATATGAAGACTCAGATGGACTTGCTCACTAAGTATTTTCTATGAGGAAAAATAGAGAAAGTGAAGGCCGTGGTGTCATTCTAATAAAGATGCTAACTATCTAAATAATCTAGGGGATTATTTGACAAAGCTGGTTACAGAGATCGTGATCAAGGGAGCTAAAAAAATAAAGTGACAGGAGTGGATTGTATGTACCTCTTGGAAATTATGATACTGCTGCTACTAGTTCAGGTAAGATGTCCATGGAGGACATAATGGAAAAGTTATTGAAAAGGGTAGATTCAACTAATGCTGGCGTAACAACAATGAAGAGTGACTTATCATCTATTAGTCAATTAGTTGACTCACATTCAACCTCTATAAAGCAGCTGGAGTAGTAGATGAACCAACTGTCGGTGGCATTTAATCAAAGAAAAAGCGGTACATTTTAAAGTGACATAGTGCAAAACCCTCAAAATGATGATTCTTGTATGGCGATTAGCACCCGTAGTGGTAAAGTAGTATCGGTCCCTTCTATAGGAAAACCTGTAATTAATGATGTGGTAGAATGAGATGCAAAAGTAGAAGAAGACCATCAAGTAGAGTATGAGAAGCTGGATAGTGATGAGCTTCTTTCTAACTATCAATAGGTTGATGAGTTAGAGAAAGATAAGGTAAAGAAAGTGGAAATAGTGGTTACTGTCATGCCAAATACACTACCTCCATTTTTCCATCGACTATAGAAAAAGGTGGATGACATAAATTTTAGCAAGTTCATGGTAATGCTAAAATAGTTAACTATAAATTTGACTTTAGTGGAGGCACTATAAAAAATGCCTAGCTATGGTAAATTCATGAAAGATCTTGTCACAAAGAAGAGGACGGTGAGCTATAGACCGGTGGACAATCTTTATCATTGTAGTGCAATTTCTACAAGATCCATAGTGATAAAGAAAATGGATCCAAGAGCATTCACTATCCCGTGTACTATTGGATTACTGGATTATCCGAAAGCCCTTTATGATCTTGGGGCAAGCATTAATCTGATGCCTCTGTTATTTTATAAGAAGTTGGGTTTGGGAGATCGCACGCCTACGAACATGAGACTTATGATGGCAGATAGATCAGTAAAGTGGCCAGTTGGTATATTATATAACGTGCTTGTGAAATTGGCCTGTTTTATCTTCCCTACTGACTTTGTGATCCTGGATTGTAAGGTATATTTTGAGGTACCCATAATCTTGGGTAGACCTTTCCTCATAATCGGGAGTGTGTTGATTGACATACGGGCAAATGAGCTATAGTTCAGGCTCAATGATGAGGTAGTTTGATCTTTATGTCAGTCAGATATTGAAGCAGTACAAAATGATGAGTGTGTTCTCCATTGTCGATGTATATTATGAAGATGAGCGAGAGGTACCGATTGTGGAAAAAAATTACTGTAGAAACTTTGGCTGCAGTGTTGACAAAACTTGATAGTGAGGGTCTCAAAGAATATGAGGAGACATTATGTGCACTGACAGGAATGGGATCATATTTGTATGCTCTTAATAAAATGGATTTGGACCTCAAAAATCGTCCAACACTACTGGTTAAGCCATTTATTAAAGAGCCACTGGTGTTGGAGTTGAAGGAGCTGCTGGTCTTTCTACGATATGTGTTTCTAGGTAGTGGAAACACCTTACCTATTATAATTGCAGTATACCTGGGTGAGCAGTAGGTGGAAGACCTTATCTCTTTCCTTAGGAGATACAAAAGGGCTATAAGTTAGACAATTGCTGATATTATTGGTATTCCATCGGGTATCTGTACCCATAAAATTTAGCTAGAGGAAGAGTGTAGACCGACCATTAAGCATCAACATAGATTAAATCCACCAATAAAATAAGTGGTTAAAAAGGAGATTATTAAATAGCTTAACGCAGGGGTAGTGTACCCCATATCTGACAGTAAGTGGGTGAGTCCCATGCAATGTGTGCCCAAGAAAGGAGGCATGACTGTAGTTGCCAATGAAAAGAATGATTTGATTCCTCTTAGATGAGTGACTAGGTGGCGAGCGTGTATTAAATATCAGAAGTTGAACTTGTTGACATTAAAGGATCACTTCCCAATGCCCTTCATAGATCAGATACTGGATTGCTTAATAGGAAGGGGTTGGTTTTGCTTTTTTGATGGGTATTTAGGATATAATAAGATCTCTATTGCCCTTGAAGATCAAGAGAAAACAACATTTAAATGCCTATATGGAACATTTGAATTCAAGTTAATGTTGTTTGGTTTATGTAATGCACCTGCCAAATTCCAACGGTGCATCATGTCAATTTTCTCCAACATAGTGGAGGACACGCTTGAGGTGTTCATGGAAGATTTCTTTGAAGTGGGTGACTCATTTTAATTATACTTCGTGAACTTGAGTAGAGAACTACAGAGATGTGATGAGTTTAATCTAGTGCTGAATTGGGAGAAATTCCACTTCATGGTGAAGGAGGGCATTGTGCTTGGACATCAAATTTTAGCAAAAGTGATTGAGGTTGCCCAGGCCAAGGTGGAAGTTATAGAGAAACTACCCTCTCCTATCTCAGTGAAAAGAGGCTGTTGTTTCTTTGTTCATACTGGATTATACCGCCGATTTATTAAAGAATTTTCCAAGATTGCAAACCCACTTTGCAAAATCTTGGAGAAAAAGGCCAAGTTTGTATTTAATGATGACTGCAAGAAGGCATTTGAATGCCTTAAGGAGAAGCTAGTCACTGCCTTGGTTATCGTTGATCCATATTGGTCTAAGCCATTTGAAATCATATGTGATGCAAGTGTAGTACCATTCGGGGTTCTTCTTGGTTAAAAGAAAGAAAAAATGTTTTTCCCTATTTACGATTCTAGAAAGGCATTGAGTGGAGCTTAAAATAATTATACTGTTACCGAGCAGGAACTTTTCGCTATTGTCTATGCATTTGAGAAGTTTCGAGCAAATATTTTGGGAACCAAATTGGCGGTTCATATAGACCACGCGGCTTTGAGGTACTTAATAGAAAAGAGGGATGATAAGCCAAGGTTGATCAGGTGGGTACTTCTCCTTTAGCAATTTGAATTTGAAGTCAAAGACAGGAAAGATTGTGAGAATCAAGTTGTAGATCACCTATTAAGGCTTGAGGGAGATCAGGTTGCTAGAGAAAATCTAGACATTGATGATGCTTTCCCTGACAAAAAAATCCTTGCTGTTGCACTTGAAAGGATACCTTGGTACGCGAACTTTGCCAATTTTGTGGTAAGTGATCTTATTCCAGAGAATCTCTCTTTTCATCAGAAAAAGAAATTCCTCCATGATTCCACAAGGTACTTCTGGGTTGAGCCATACCTATTCAGGCGTTGTGCTAGTAATATTATCTAAAGATGTGTCCCAAAAGTTGATATGCTGGATATTTTGGAGGCCTGCTATGCTTCCCTAGTTGGGGTAAAACATGCAAGTGATCATACTACAAGAAAGTTGATACAAAGTAGCTATTATTGGCTCACCCTATTTAATGATGTATACTAATTTGTGAGGATATGTGATTAGTGTCAGAGAGAAGGCTCAATTTCGAAGGACCATAAGATGCCTATGACAAAAATGCTGGAGGTTGAATTGTTTGATGTATGGGGTATCGATTTCATGGGGCCCTTCATGAGTTCCTATGGGTTGAAGTACATCTTGGTTGCTATAGATTCTATATCCAAATGGGTAGAAGCTATGGCTCTGGCTGACAACGAAGGTAAGAGAGTGGTTGCTTTTCTCAAAAAGAACATCTTCTCTCGCTTTGGAGTACCATGTACTATCACAAGCGACAGAGGATTCCATTTTTGCAACAAAGTGTTCCAGGCTGCTTTGGCCAAATATGGGGTGAAACAGCATAAGGTAGCAGGTAGCAACTCTATATCACCCACAGACTAGTGGATAAGTGGAGATTTCAAATTATGAGATAAAGGCAATTCTAGCCAAAATGGTAAAAGCAAGTAGACAGGATTGGTCTCAAAAGCTTGATGATGCCTTGTTGGCATATCGGACAGCTTTTAAAACACCTATTGGGATGTTACCATATCAACTAGTATATGGAAAAGCATGCCATTTGATGATTGAACTGGAACATAAGGCTTTGTGGGAACTTAAAAAGTTTAATTTAAATTGGAAGGATACATCAGAGCTAAGACTGGAGCAGCTGAATGAGATGAATGAATTCATTCTTGGGGATTATGAAAGAGCGAACCTTTACAAGGAAAGAATGAAGAAATACCATGATCAGAGGATTGAAAAATGAGAATTTCAGAAAGGCGATTCGGTATTACTCTTCAACTCTATACTGAAGTTCTTCCCAGGTAAACTTAAGTCTAAGTGGTCTAGCCCGTTTAAATTTACACAGGTCTACTCATCTAGAGTAGTCAAACTTGAAAATGAAGATGGAAATGTCTTCAAAGTCAATAAGCAACACGTCAGGCTATATATTGGTCCAATGGGCTCAGTTAAATGCTTAAGTATAGTTTATCTCAATGAAGTCTGAGTAATCGAGATAACTAAGCCATGTCGCGATAATAAATCAGGCACTAGTGGAAGGCAACCCACAATTGTTTTTGTATTTTTAGTTAGAATTGTCTGTTTCTTTTGGTGCAATTCTATATGTTTGTTGAAGTATGAAAAAATTAAAATACAGGAAAACAAAATCTGATCAAGTTGAGGAAGTTTGACAGGAAAGTTGATAGACCATCAATAGCCTGATGGACCATCACTGAAATCATCAAAGCCATGTTAAAAAATAGTTATTCTGGATAAGGATTGAAAGCTAACCTAATGGACCATCACATCCTCGATGAATCATCAATGTTACTGTCAGCATGAGTCCTAAAGCATAAGGTACTAGAAATAGACTGACGGACATCTTGAAGGACCGTCGACACCTTGACGGGCCTTCACACTAACCGTCAACTTAAAACAACAAGGTGACTTTCTGGTAAGATATGATTGACTTACTGATGGACCGTCAGTTAACCAACGGATTGTCGGTTATCCATCAGATAAACCTTAATTTTTTTAAAAGTGGTTGGGTCAAGAAAAGGCTTTTCTGTTATTTTGATCCAATCCAAACATATTTAATGGATAATGGGATTCAGTTACCCACACACTCCCATTTCTTTAACTCCCCAAAACCATTTAAATTCCTGTACATTCATTGTGGAAATCAAATAGATCCCTTCTTAGGACTCTTCATATCCTTCCTTCTCCTTTTTAAACTACTATATTCTTCTGTTCTTCTCATCCAAATCAAAGTAAAATCTCTCTGATATAAACTGAATAGTGTAGTTTGTTCTAAGCTTTAAAAGTTCAGAGTAGTAAAGAGTACTTCAAGGATAAAGTATGATCAAACTCTACTTTTCTTCTTGGAATGATGAACGTGAATAGTGTAGGTTGATAATGTTTGAAAGAACTTTTTGTTACTGTTGTAATTCTGATTTAGTTGACCTCTGTTAAGTACTGTTCTGGGTAAAGTCTGAGTAACCCATGACACAAAAATGGTGAAATCAGTGGTGAAATATGGAATTGATGTGGTGATTATTGTGCTTAATAAATAAATGCATGTCAGATGTTCGACATTTTGCCCAAGAGAAGACTGAAGTCAAATATTGCAGTGGATGGCCATGTCGATGAACCGTCATACTTCTGATGGACTGTCAGATGGCCCATCAACTTGAATCTGAAATTAGCTTTTTTGGTTAAGCTTTGATGGAGACCTAGATGAACCGTCACATCCCTATAGAACCATTAGATGGCCCATTAACTTTATTTTGAAAATTAGCTTCTCTAGTTAAGCTTTGACGGAGACCTTGACAGACCGTCAACTTGATTCTGTACCTTATTTTATTCTAATTCCGATACAATAATGGTCATTTGTCCTTGTTTAGGAAAAATGACACAAAAGCTGCCGCCTGTACGATAAGGTGGTGCTAGGGCTCAACAAGCAAGAGTCAGGGGTGAACCAACCCCGAGTGAAGAGGCACCAATATTTAACACTCACCAACGAGATAAAATGAATCAAGTACTCCTTCGTCTAAGGAGGTGAGTGAGAGTGATAAAAGTAGTAGTTCCATTTCTAACCCCAATGAGAAAGGCGTTAACACATCAAACCCCGACCAAGTTGAGGCATCAAAAATTAAGGACGCTAATGTGATTCAAATCTAGGACCCTAAAATATAGGAAGTAGTTATGTGGTAGATTGAGGGAGCACAGAAATACTTCTTTGATAGGCTTACACTAACAACATACAGACTAATAAAAAGGCCCATCTCTGAAGAATACCAAATAGTCACATCAGAACTTCATGAGTATCCAGAGATTGAAAGAAGGTTCAACGAGTACGAGTTGGGATGGATGAGCAAACCGCCAGGTTCATACTACCCAAATCTTGTGTGATATTTCTTTTCCAATTACTTGGCGTTGCTTAAGAAGGATTTCCCTAAAGGTACTAAAATAAGTGACTTGCTGATTAGGTCACATGTTCCTGTAAGAGCGGTGAATATTGATATTTCTGAGCGAACTCTAAATAGGGTGCTATTTGGTCAAGACTTTGAGCCACCAACTGTAATTCTGGAACTTGAGCATCGTATGTTTACTGTGGAAGAACAAAGACCTTGGTTAGCTCTACTTCTGACAGACGAGGGCAACCCTTCATAGCTGCATAACACCAAGGAATGCATAGCTAAGTTGTCCCTAAGTTTTAGGGCAAAGTTTTGGTGGGTGATTGTGAGGTTGAGGTTGATGCCAACTAGTGGAGATACACATTTGTAGCTTCAAAAGGCGGTATTGGTTGCTAGTTTGATCGATGGCTAAAAATTGATTTCAGTCATACCATTGCTGATCAGTTATTTTTCTGTGCTAACAAAACTGCTGGTGCATTACCATTCCCGTGTATGATAATGTAGTAGGGCTAATGTGCCTTTACTCAGGGGAGTTGATAATGAATTTTGGGCTAGTCATCAATACGACATTGAATGAACAAAGGATGATTTGAAATATGAGATGCGTGTTCATAAGTCACTTCCTACCAGTCACAGTCTGCTCCCACTCCTAACACTTTTGAGATCTCTATAGGTATGCCACTGCTAATTACTACTTATCTACCACAAGATACTTCTGTAGTGTTAGCATCGGTGCCTTCGGTGGGTAAAACCTCATACACTGCATAAGTCCTACCTCAATATTCTGAATGTCGGTTGACATAAGAAAACTTTGTAAAATCTATGAGAGCCTAGAAAAAGTTCAAAAAATAGTTGAATGCATGGGTAAAGAAGTTCAAGCCATTTGTTGACCACATCATTGATGAAGCCCTAAAGCTATTAGAATATTCAGGCTAGAATAGAAGACATGGAAGAGCACGTAAACAAACAGTTGGATGATTTATAGGTGCTAGATTTTGCAAAGTTTATTACGGAGTTTATCAAGCATAAGATGATATTGCTAAGCTGAAAAAGGAACAATTACAGCCTACTTTTGATCCTGTATTGATGATCAGTGATAAAGATGAGGGCCTCATTGATCTTAGGGGAAGGCCACTGCAATATAAAGGTAAGCAACATGATAAAAGTGCTGACAAGAAGGCTTCAAGGAGAAGGAGGCGAGAAGATATGACACCAAAGAAAAGAGAAGACAGAGACATGAGAAAAGCTGTGAAGAGGTCGAGAAGAGATGAAGAAAAGAGGCAGAAAAAGCTGCAGATGAAGTAGTAGGAGTATCAACTAGTTCAGCCCCACTGAGGAGGCCCACACCTGATCCAGTCCCATTCGAGATACCTCCAATTCAGGAGGGAGCTATTTTGAGCACCCATACCACCATTGGGGTCACTGATGTTACACATGAGGCCAAAAAAGCCTCACCAATTTCGACCAACTCACAAGCCTAAGAGTCTTTGTAAGTATTTCACTCTATTATACCTTATTATTAATTTATTTGAGGATAAAGCATTTTTGCTTAGTCGGGGTGGGTGTTTATTGTGTTATTGGTCACCGCAGGGGATTTTGTTGCCTGTGTTCTTTTCCCTCATATGCTATCTAGTAGAATCGACATGTTTCGGTTTCTATTAAATTCTCTTGTGCTTTCTGATATAAATATCGTTCAGTGATTATAGATATTTCATATTCTTTTCTTTTAGCACCTTTTTGTAGTATGGATGGATGATGAATTGTGGCAGAATACTGTGAATATACTAGTATATGAGAATACATTCTTGTCACTTAGAATATGTTGAACAACCATTTTGAATCTTCAATTAGCATAAGGATACGAAGATAAAGTAAGCATGATCATGTGATGTAAACCCAAAAGTTTGTAGGATAAGAATTAGCTCATTGCCTGTATGTGTGCGAGTATTTTGATACAGTTCTTGCATAGTGTATATAACTAGAACTTTTCTAGTTCATTTATGTTACTTTGTAGATGATTCAATAGGATAGGATAGCAGGCCTACTTTAGTTAGCAATCCACTTAAAAGATGAAATTTTTCATTTTGAAACCATTTTGAACTTTTACTATTGTTTATTCAGTCCTAATAACTTTGATTCACTCTCATTTGAATGTTAGCTCCTAGTTTTGGCCCTGGTCCAGTATTGGATATTTTGCATCTTAACTTAGGTAAAATGCCTAAGTTGAGGGTGGTTATTTCTGGGAAGTTACTTTCAGATGTAAGTGGATTGGAGTTGAAAGAAAATGTCTCATCCGACATTGATCTAGTTAGATAATTTTCACCTCAACAAAAAGCATCAACATAAGTTGAGGGTGGCTGATGTAGAGCAAAAAAAAATTGGGGTTTGTATGAAATTATGGATTGTAAATGAAGTAGAAAAGTGGTAGTCATGGTGAGATACAATCAAGAACAAAGAGAGTAAAATCTGAACTTGTTGTCACTTTCTTAAAATTATTCCTCACCTAGCATCGAAACCTTATTACAAGACATAGAAAGTCCTGTTTGATGCTTGCAAATCAACCATTGAGGAATATTAGATGAGAATTGCAAGCTTATGGGTATATATGCTATGCTTGAAACTTCTTTTGTGAGAGTGAGAGTCTTAATTGTTTGTACACAAGTTAAATTGATAAAGTGTAGTAGACCTCTTTGACTGTGAGGGAAATCTAAGATATACTTGTTTTTACAGATCTCTGTGGGATATTACGTCTGTGATAGTGTATATGGTGAACTGTAAATGGTGAAAATTGTTGATTCTGATATGTTGAAACTACATAAGTTAAGTGGTAATTGAGTGGTTGAATTATGCATAGCTGAATGGTTAAATGCCCATCATTGTTCTTGTTTATGCATATGAGATGGTATTGAGTTACTTGAGGAAAAGAAATTATCTTAAGTTGAGGGTGTTGATGTTCTAGTGTTTGACGGAATATTTTACATCTTTTATGAGGGATAATTGTGTGTCTTTAAGCAACTATTAGTGTATTTGAAGCTGGGTTTTACTATTTTTAGGAAAAAGACTCAACAGAAGAAATAACTTGGAAAAACAGAAGCCAAAGACTCCTGACGGTCAAACTAACGGGCCATCAGCCTTGTGATGGACCATCAAAACATTCGTTATACCTAAACAGAATGGAAGAAACTGAGGTTCCAATCGACGGTTCAGGCAATAGACCATCAGGACACTGATGGGACGTCAACCTGAACGTTAGGTTAGAGATAGAACAAGGCCCTCTAGGATCCAAGTGAAGGTCCAAATGATGGGCCGTCAAACATGAGACAGAACAAGGCCCTCTGGGTATCCAAGCGATGGTCTAAGATACGGACCGTTAGGACACTGATGAACCGTCAACTGTGATGCGGAGAATTCAAGTTTAAATTTTGAATTCCAAATACCTGAGGAGATATAAATACCTAGTTTAGGGTTAGATTAGGTATCTTTGATCTGTTTTTTATCTCTTTTTTCAATTTTTGAACAATTTGTAACCTACTATTCTCTAAATAGCTAATATTGTGGAAACATTTTATTCACTATTCTTCTATGGAGATCAAGAACAATCCTTTGGATATTTTTGTAGATAATTTTCTAAATTATCAATGAGAAACACAATGGAATCTTTTTCTTCTTCTTTTTGTTCTATGATGTGTGGCTAAAGCTCTCATAAGTAGGATTATGGGAGCCTTGATGTGTTTGGTTGTTTATGGTTGTCAGATTTCCTGAGTTCTGTAGATAATTGAAATTGCATAAACTCCTCTTCATTATTATGATCTTTCTTGGTTGCAAACGTGAAGGGTGAGCCCAAGAACACAACTTGTTTGAGTAGAAATGTGTGTGTGGATCTTAAAGGCTTTAACATTTGGGTTAAGGGTTGATACCTTAACAAGTTTAACCACCTTGAGAAATCAATTGAACATATCAATATATTCTTTAAGTTTGAGAGAATAAAAGGGTAATCATTAAGGTTGAAAAATGAATAGATGAACTTTAGAGTTCAATAATTCTTGCAATTCGAAATTGTTACGTATGAATTCGGGGTAACTCACAACCTTGACTGCAGTAACATCTTGGTGAACATAATACTAGTTTATTCATTCTCATTGAATCAAAACTTACAATAATACTTATTAGTTGGAACACGATTTGCAGTGAACATACTTCACTGTTAATAAACCAACCTCCTCTTGTTCCAAAATCTTCGATCAACTATCCATTAATAATCATAATACTTAGTTTGCACAGTATTCCCTGTGGTATTCGACCCCAACATAGTTGGGTTCTATATTTGATGAGGACCGCTTATGCTTTCTAATATGAGTTGTAATTTTAGCGTATCATCGATGCACGCCCATCACTAGCCCAATGCCCAATAATAGATGTCGTGCGTTGCTATCACTGTTGATAATTCACTTCCTACTATTATGATTTCTTTCTTAAGTAAATCAAAGTAGGTATGTCTACTGTTTGCAACCAACAGACGTTAATTAAAATCTCAGAGTTATCAAGAAATCCTAACACCTATTAAATCTTGAGTGTTCAGCCCAGCGTCATGACCTAACCCTATATCCCATAATTTAGGTTAATGGAGTTTAGATACTCATGATGCAAGGAACAAGTACATGAATTGAATTCATAAGTGAGAAGATTAACTTACAACGATGATAAAAATCAGGAAGTATAACTTGAATTGAACCACGGTACAAAACTCCCAAATATTTTAACTAGCAAGAGAGAAATATCGTATGTTTTTTGAAGAAAGATGAGTCCCAAAAATTAATTCTTTTAGAAAACCCTAAAACAAGGCTTTATATAGTTTAACCTAATGAAGGAAATAAGCTCAGAGTTAAAGCTTTTCCTTAGAATAGATGACAATTTCCGTGATGGATTATCATGAGTTTGATGGCTTATCACAGATGTCGTCAGCTCCTCTGCACTTTTGGTTTTTGCTGCCTAAGGCTGGCAACAACGATGAAACCTTATCTCCATCCTGATGACGTGTCATAGATGTCGTCACAAAAATATTTTCAACTTCCATCTTCTGTTTAAGGGTGACGATGCTCCTGACGCCTTATCACCAGCCTGATGATGTGTCATGGATGTTGTCACAAAACTGTCTTCAACTTCCATCTTCTTTTTAAGGCTGACGATGCTCCTGATGCCTTATCACCATCTTGATGCCTTTTCACAAAGTGTCATCACAACTTTAACTCATGCCAAATCTTTGGTTAAGTTTGATGACAAATGTGATAGCCTATCACAGAGCTGATGACTTATCACAGATGTCGTCAGCCATACTTCTCTTCATATTCCTCCATATGTCAACTTCTTTTCTTTCATTCTTGTTGGTACTCTATCCCACAGCTTCAACTATAAAATCAAACATAAACAAATCAAAAATGACAAAAGTTGCTTAAGACTTCACAATTATTCTTGTTTAAAGGCCGAAATGTGTTAGCAATTGCTCACACGTCAACACCCTCAACTTAAAACAATTGCTTGTCCTCAAGCAACTCAACACAACTAAGAGAATACATAGCATATTCAGCAGCCAATTTTCTTTTTTAAGCTCAAAATATAGTTACAAGCTACAAGGTCAATCCAATTAAAACCTACTGTGTATGTCATTGAATAACAATAATGTAACACAAAGGACTCAAGTGATGGCATCAATCTTAGCCATAACAACCACTCATATACCATTGTTGCACTATCTAAACAAAAAAGTAGCTATCAAAAATACCATTGTGCACTCACAACAAAGAAATCCCCCTCCTCGCATATAATTCACCAAAAATGTAAACTTGGGGATCATAAAAAAACTCTCACTCTCAAAACAAAGTTCCAATAAGTATATGCCAAGTACCATAGGCTTGCCCTTATTTTCATTACCAAGACCTTCAGATCGGCCAGCTAGGATCACTATAGGACTTCGTTTAGGCTTATACTGTAGGCTAGGGCTAGTATGATATTCAAGGTCATTTAAAATGACTATGCCTTCTTGACACTACACTACTCTCTTGGGGCTCACTTATTCACCTCTTTTTTGTTTTATTTCCCATTGATCGCACATGTTCAAGTTGGGTGC
>NC_061115.1:179089815-179213838 GCF_002878395.1 Capsicum annuum | reverse complement strand
GCACCCAACTTTTATTCTTCTTTTTCTTTATTCTACCCTTCTTCATACTCATCTTAAAACATGTGCCCATATGATAGTCACTCTCAACTTAGGCTGTTTGTGTAGGTTAAGCTGCATCGTGTCCAAGGAGGACCAGGGCCAAACAGGTTCATTACGGTATAAATGGGAAGGTGAAAGGTGTCATAAGGAAGAAATAGGCTAATTAGGCTCAAAAGAGGGATCAAGGGATATAATGCACATAGTGTAGGCTATTTAGGCTAAAAATGGGTTAATCAATAAAACGACCTATGATCCTTTCCTAACCTCTATCCTTTAACCATGGTAAGACTAACCAGGCAAGTTCTGGCTTTAGAATACAGAGGGAATTAAGTAGTTGCTCACACACACATGGAACACTAGTATATCTCAGGCCACCACTTATCTAGTTCATGCAATTATTCATCAATGATCATCAAGCAGCTAGAACTAATGCCAAAACAAGATTCACAATGGTCACAAGTAAATATAATTCACACAGTCTTTGTGAACAAAACATTAGAGAGGTGTTTAAAAATCAATCAAAAATATGTCAACTGCTTTTTGTACTTGTATTTCTCCTAGTTACCATAAAATATATTTCAACAACAGACTACCCTACATCCTCAACTCAAAATCAAAGAAAAATTAAACTAAGGGTTAGAGTATACCTGGAATGAATCAATTTCGGGTGTCATGGGTTGCCTCCCATGTAGCGCCTGATTTAACATCGTGGTACGACTTAGGTATCTCGATTACTTCAGACTTCATCGAGACATATAATGGTGATACTTTTCACAGATTCTTTTGGGCCAATGTAAAGCTTGACACGTTGCCCATTTACCTTGAAGGTACTGCCCTCTTTATTTTTGAGTTCCACTGCTCCAGATTAGTGGACTTGACTAACTTTAAAAGGGCCTGACAACTTAGATTTTAGCTTTCCTGGGAACAATTTAAGTCTGGAATTGAACAGAAGCACCAAGTAACCTTTTTGGAATTCTCATTTCTCTATTCTCCAATCATGGTACTTTTTCATCTTTTCTTTATACAGATGTGCTTATTCATTGGCCCTGAGATGAAATGCATCCATCTCATTCAATTTCCCTAGTCTCATCTCTGCTGCTTTCTTTTAAGTTAGATTTAACCTTTTGAATGCCCATAAGGCCTTGTGCTCCAGCTTTATTGGTAGGTGGCAAGCTTTTCCACAGACCAGCTGAAATGGTGACATGCCATTAGGTGTCTTGAAAGCAGTCCGATATGACCACAAGGTATCATCGAGCTTTCGAGACTAATCTTTCCAGCTAGCATTCACTATTTTGGTTAGGATGACTTTAATCTCATGATTTGATACCTCCACTTACCTATTGGTTTGTAGGTGGTATGGAGTAGCGACTCTTTGCTCTTTTACCCTATATTTTTCCAAAGCTGCTCGAAACATTTTATTGTAAAAATTAGATCCTCCATCGCTTATGATGGTATGTAGTACTCCAAAGAGAGACAAGATGTTCTTCTTGAGAAAAGAAACAACCCTCTTACCTTCATTATTAGACAAGGCTACATCTTCGGCCCATTTTGAGATATAGTCAACAACAACTAAAATCTATTTCATCCCGTACGAGCTCACAAAAGGACCTATGAAATTAATGCCCCAGACATCAAATAATTCAACTTCAAGCATCTTAGTCAAGGGCATCTCATGTATTTTAGAGATTGACCCCTTCCTCTAGTATTGGTCACATTTCAGCACAAACTCATAGGCATCCTTGAACAATATTGGCCAATAATAGCCACTCTGCAACACCTTCCTAGCTGTTCAGTCACCTGTGTAGTGACCCCCGACTGGGGAAGAATGACATGCTTCCAATATGCATAATACATCCACTTTTGGCATGCATTTCATTATAATATTGTTGCATAACACCGAAAAAGATACGGCTCATCCCAGAATTAATGCATCACATCATGCATGAACTTCTTCCTTTGATGGAAAGAAAAGTTTTCTGGGATGACCTCACTTACAACATAATTTGCATAATTTGCATACCAAGTCAATTTTACATAGCAAAAACCAGAATCTCCTTAACAGGGAATGGATTATTTACCTTCATTTCATTACTACTTTCTTGTTCATCTTCTAATCTAGATAGATGATCTACAACCTGGTTTTCACAACCTTTCTTATCCTTGACCTCAAAGTCAAATTTTTGTAGCAGCAATACCCATCTGATCAGCCTTGATTTAGCATCCTTCTTAGCCATCAAATACCTCAAGGCAGCATGATCGGTGTAGACAACTACTTTGGTCCCAAGTAAATAAGCTCTGAACTTCTCAAAAGCATACACTACAGCCAAAAGTTCTTATTCAGTGATGGTATAATTCTTTTGCGCTCCATTCAGTGCTTTGTTGGTGTAATATATTGGATGGAGAAGTTTGTCCCTTTTTTGCCCCAATATAGCTTTAAGGGCCACACCACTTGCATCACACATGAGCTCAAATGGTTTTGCCTAGTCAGGTGAAATAACAATAGGGGCCTCAATAAGCTTCTTTTTAAGGCATGCAAATGCCTTCAAGAACTGATCACTGAAGGAAAATTTCACCTCCTTCTCCAAAAGTTTGCAAAGTGGATTTGCAATCTTTGAGAAGTCTTATAAATCTCTGATAAAAGCCAGCATGTCCAAGAAAACTGCATACTCCTTTCACTAAAATGGGAGGTGGTAGTTTCTCAATAACTTCCATCTTTACTCGATCAACTTCTATCCCCTTTTTAGAAATTTTGTGGCCGAGAACGATGCCCTTCTTGACCATGAAATGGCATTTTTCCTAGTTAAGCACCAAATTAAATTCAACACATCTTTGCAAGGCTACATTCATATTTGCCAAAGATATCTCAAATGAATCACCCACCACAAAGAAATCATCCATGAATGACTCTATTGTGTCCTCTACCATGTCAGAGAAGATAGACATCATACACCATTGAAAAGTGGTGAGTGCATTACATAGCCCAAATGGCATTCTTTTAAATGCAAATGTGCCATATGGGCATGTGAACGTCGTCTTATCCTAATCTTCAGGATCAATACATATTTGGTTGTATCCAAAATAACCATCCAAGAAGCAATACCACCCTTTGCCAGCTAATCGATGAAGCATTTAGTGCATAAAGGGCATCGGAAAGTGGTCTTTCAGAGTCCAAGAATTTAGCTTGCGGTAGTCCATGCAAACTCTCCATCCAGTTATAGGCCTGAGCAAAATTAACTTATTCCTTTTTTTATCAACCACCGTCATACCTTATTTTTTGGGTACGCATTGAACTGGGCTCACCCACTTGCTGTTAGAAATAGGTTAAACCACTCTTGTATTCAACCACTTAATAATCTCCTTCTTAACCACCTCTTACATTAGTGGATTAAGATGATGCTAATGCTCTATGGTTGGAATACAATCCTCCTCAAG
This sequence comes from Capsicum annuum, assembly GCF_002878395.1. Taxonomy (NCBI): domain Eukaryota; kingdom Viridiplantae; phylum Streptophyta; class Magnoliopsida; order Solanales; family Solanaceae; genus Capsicum; species Capsicum annuum. Next base: position 179,210,367 of record NC_061115.1, on the reverse strand, counting down.
CTGAATTTTATGCATGCAGATTCCTGAAGGAACACCAATAATATCTGCAATGGTCCACCCTATAGCTCTCTTGTGCCTCTAAAGTACTGAGATTAGTGAATTCACCTGTTGTTCCCCCAAATCAGCTGTAATAATTACAGGTAGCGTGTTCCCATTGCCTAAAAAGACATACCATAAGTGCCCAGGCATTTCCTTCTATTCCAACATCGGAGGCTCCTCAATAGATGGCTTGGCTAGTGGCGTTGGTCGATTAGCCAGGTCAAGGTCCAGCTTTTTAGGAGCATAAAGATATGAACCCGTGCCTGTCAAGGCATAAATTGTCTCTTCATATTCCCCAATGCCTTCACTATTATAATTTATCATGACTGCAGCTAAAGGTTCGATAACAAGTTGCTCAGCTATGGACACCTCCTGTTCATCCTCATAATACACATCAACTACTAAGAACATACCCATATCTTCGTGCTACTTCATTGATTTTCCCACATCAAATTATACCTCTTCATCATTTATCTTGAATAGGAGCTCATTCACTATCAAATCAATCAGCATACTTCCTGTTGCGAGGAAAGGTCAACCCAAGATTATGGGCACCTCGAAGTCCACCTCGCAATCTAGAATGACGAAGTCTGCAGGGAATATAAAGTTGGACACCTTCACCAATATATCATACAAAATGCCAAAAGTTTGCTTTATTGACCTATCCGCCATCACGAGTCTCATGTTTGTCGGTGTGGGATTTCCCAGACCCAACTTTCTATAAATAGTCAGTGGCATCAAATTAACGCTTTTTCCCAGATCACATAGTGCTTTGGTGAATTCCATTGTCCCAATTATGTAGGGAATAGTGACTGCACCTGGGTCTGGCTTCTTCTGTACTAAGGTCTTTGTAGAAATAATGCTACAAAGGTGGAGATCTACCTACAATTTGCAGCTCACTGCTCATTTATTAGTCACAAGGTCTTTTATGAATTTTGCATATCCTGGCATTTTCTTAAGTACTTCAACCAGGGGCACATTTATTGTCAATTGCTTGAGCATTGCCATGAATTTGATGAATTTGGCATCATCAGCCTTTTTTTTCAATCATTGGGGAAAATGAGGTGGTGGTCTCAGGATAGATTTCAACACCACTTCCTCTTCCTTGTCTTTTTTTTCTTCGAAGCATCAATAGAACTATCTATCTTCTCAAACTCCACTAGTTTGCTTTTCTTGGATTCATCAACAACCGCCTCTTCATCGAGGATTATGAATCGTATCACTAGGTAAAGTACACTTTTTATTTGGCTCAGTGTTGCGTAAAGTTGGCTCATCTGCTGCTCCAACTTCTTGATAAAACTGGAGTGTGAACTAACCAACTGACTCAGGGTAGAGAATTCACTCTTCATTGTGGTTACCCCCAAGTTGGTAGGCTCAATTTCTTTCAATAATTTTTCCATCATGTCCTCTATAGATATCTTACCAAAGATAGTTGGTGCAACATTCCAACTTCCAGGAGGAACATACAAACCACTCCTGTCATTATTATTTCTCAAGTGTCCTTGCTCCCTGTCTGTATAATCAGTCTTGTCATAAAATTTCTGACCTTGATTCCCTTGGCTATTGCCTCAGAAACCCCCTAATTACTCACATAGTTTGCCTCCTCATCTGCATTAGTAGCAACAGTGCACTGAGATTCCATAGCCTTAACCTTTTTAGTCTTGCTTGACAGCAAGTACTTGGTAAGAAAGTCCATCTGAGTCTTTAAGTGGGCCATGTCTTGGTCTCACTCCTCATCCCTTCTGCTGCTCTGCAATCATACCACCAGAAATAGTCGAGCTAGCTACCATAGAATCCCTGGTATGCCAAGCCTGACTCTGTTTATTCATTCTATTCAGCATGTCTAAAGCATCTTGAAAAGAAAGTTCAATGAGTGAACCACCTACAACATTAGCTATAATTGGCTTTGTCATAGAGTTAAAAGCTCTGTACAAATTCTCCATCAAGTGCAAGCCCGTCATGTTGTGGTTCAGACATTATGCCATGTTTTTCGTGAATCTCTCCCAAGTTTCATTCAATGCTTCAGTCAGGATCTGCCTAAAGTTACTAATTTTGTCCCTCAACTGTACCTTTCTAGAGGGTGGAAAGAACCATTCTAGGAATGCCTCTTTCAATTGTCTTCAGTTGGTTATAGAATCGAGCTTCAGCTTATTTAACCACATTATTGTCTCCCCAGACAGAGACAATGGAAACAATCTCAACCGAATCATATTATGGGACACTCCCAGATTATCAAAATATTTCAAAATGGTGATAAAGTTCACCAAGTGCATGTTTGAATCATCACTAGGCAAGCCTCCAAACAACCCCTTCAGATTCAGGAGTTAAATCATAGTACTTGTTATACTAAATTTTGCACCAGCTGCCAATGGTGGAGGAATGATAGCAGCTGTTGTACCTGCTCCATACATTTCTTCATCATCGTTATAAACCTTATAATAGACAGGCTGTTGACCGTACCTTCCTCTGATTGGATGGTTTTTGTCAAAATTTTGCTACACTAGTGCAGTAATTTGCTCAGCTCACCTTGGGTTTTGAGGATTTAGCAATTCCTCATCACCCAAGTCTTCATCATCATGGTTCGGGTGATGTACTTGTTGACCCTGGTTCTACACGTTCACCTGAGCCCTGGCCAAGGTTGCCAATCTATCAGCCTCTTGCTATTCTGTCATTCTCCCGATCAGATGAGGTTCTGAATTAATTGGTAATTATAGTTCTCCAGAACTTATTGTTTTTGGCATAAATAAAAAGGAACATGCAGTAAAAAAAATTAATAAATAAACGTAAATCTAGGAAACCTAACTAATAGTCAATTAGCGCACAAACCTTTCAGTTTTCAATCGTATTGCCCGACAACGACGCTATTTTTGATAACGCTCAAACTACACTCTTGAATGGGTGTAAGCGATTATTGTCAATATAAAATCCAACTAGGTTGGGGTCATATCCCACAAGGAATAAGGTGTGAACACAAGTCGGTTGTGATTTAATTCACTGATAGTTTAATGTTTCCTTAAATGGGGGTTTAAGTTTCACAAGTAATTGTTTGACACTTTGATTTCGATGTTTGTAACCAAGATTTTATGAGATAACCAGAATTATGTTCACTAGGGCTTACAGTACATGATAGATGCTAAAGATGACTCAAGATTCTCATGGTGGTTAGGATAACAAGCTATCTTTATCGATGATATGCATAAATGCCTCTCGACCTATTTAAGCATCTAATTTCCTAATCCTCTCAGACTTAGGGAATCGCTATTCATTGCCCAGATTTTACCTAAGGTTAATCAACCTAGTTACAACACTGATTATTAAACAAAGTATTTTTGAGTCCCTATTGATAATTCACTTCCTACTGTTATGATTTCTTTCTCAAGAAAATCAAAGTAGGTATGTCTACTGTTTGCAACCAATATGCATTAATTAAAATATCAGACTTATCAAAAAATCATAACACCTATTAAATCTTGAGTGTTCAGCACATTGTCATGACCTAACCCTAGATCCCATAATTTAGGTTAACAAACGAGAGAGAATTATCGTATGTTTTTCAAAAAAAGATGATTCCCAAAAATTAATTCCTTTAGAAAACCCTAAAACAAGGTTTTAAATAGTTTAAGCTAATCAAAGAAATAACATCAGAATTACAGCTTTTCCTCTGAATAGATGACGATGTCCGTGATGGCTTATCATGAGTATGACGGCTTATCACGGATGTCGTCAACTTTTCTGCACTTTTGGCTTTTGCTGCCTAAGGTTGACGGTGATGATGACGCCTTATCACCAGCCTGGCGACATGTCATGGATGTCATCACAAAATTGTCTTCAACTTCCATCTTTTATTTAAGGATGACGACGCTCCTGATGCCTTATTACCAGCCTAACAACGTGTCATGGATGTTATCACAAAACTGTCTTCAACTTCCATCTTCTGTTTAAGGCCGACAATGCTCCTGATACCTTATCACCATCCTAACGCCTTATCACAAAGTATCATCACAACTTTAACTCATGCCAAATCTCTGGTTAAGTCTGACAACAACTGTGATAGCCTATCACAGGGCTGATGACTTATCACAGATGTCGTCAGCCACACTTCTCTTCAGATGTCTCCAGATTTCCACTTCTTTGCTTCAATTCTTGTTGGTTCTCAATCCCATCAGCTTAAACTGTAAAATCAAACATAAACAAATCACAAATGATAAAAATTGCTTAAGACTTCTCAATTATTCTTGGTTAAAGGTCTTAAATGTGTTAGCAATTGCTCACACATCACTTTCCCCGAGAGCAGTATCAAGAACTAGCTGCATGTACAAAAGCACCGCCTCATCCAAAATCAAGTTCCAATAGGCCCGTCGTGGACGAAGCCACCGATGGCCGACACAAGCGCACAATGAAGCACGGACGATGTTTTTTTGCGGGCACCGATGGCTCATACAGACTTTCATACATGCTTCCATATGCCCACACTGCACGATGACATACCAGTGAGCTCCTATGGAAACTAGCGACAGTTGCCTTGAAGTGCCTTCAACACCTCTACCCCTCTTTATATGCTTAAAAAAAGCCAAGTGACTAGAGTAAACATGATTTTGCCAAAGAATCATACTAGACATATACGGACCAGAACTGGACATTTTGACATAAGACAAAGCCAATGCACTCTCAAAAGAGTCACGTAATTTGTAAATGATAATTTTCATTAAGAAAATATTTTTTTCAAATATTATTTATGAAAACTAAATAAATAAGTAAAAATAAATAAAAAATAGATAAAATATTTAAAAAATATTTTTAAAATATAAAAATAGTAAAAAAATATTCTCAACGCATGAAGTAATCTTAAACCAACAATTGAGTGCATATTTGTACTTATAACATAATGATATAAAATATTTAAATTTACGGATATTAAATACAAAATTTAAAATTTTTTAAAATAATGTCGGGACATTAGGAAAACTGTTTCAACATCTGAGGTAACATTGAAATATTATTATAAGAGAACTTAGAGCGTGTATGTAATGAAAGGAGTATACAATGGTGAGAAAGATGGATGAGCGTTAGGAAAATATTCAGATGATCAAAGATATGTTTATGATCTTTTGATTTTGGCACGGTGCCATAGTGCCTTGGTGCACCGTGCCCATGGTGTCATTATGCCTTGGTGCGCTCGTGGCGGGTGCACGAGCGTGCGGTGCCAAGCACATAGTTCCTAGTTTAGGATACATGGGTGCTTTGGTGCCATGGTGCCTTTGTGCAACGGTATATGGTGCCAAAATACCATGGTGCACGGTACCATGGTGCCTTGGTTCCATGTTGCACGGTGCCATAGTTGATCTTGGGTGTATTTATACGCCTAAGCAACATAATTTATCCATATTTTAGCTATGTTTAGAGAACAAAGTACCTAGTTTATTATGTTTTTACTCTACTTCTATGTAATTGAGCTAACCGTTGTGATTAGCATGATTTCAGGTATTGATGAGGTAGATGAAGACATTATGGGACTATGAAATGCGGATGGCATATGACACAAGAGAGAGTAGAAACCTGGACTAAATGTGGCACCTAGAAACTATAATCTAGACCAAATGTGCTGCATGGGAACTTTCTCCCGGGCAAATTTGCCATTTATAATAAGTTGAGGACTTAGAAGGAAATTATGGACTTAGAAGGAAATTATGAAATAGAAGGCTATTAAAAGACTTATTGCTGAATTTTTAAGGGGATTCACATTCTTTATTATTTTGGAAAACAAGAGAAAATGGCTTAGCTTGAGGAGAGAGAGAGAAAAACGTTTTTCTCTCTTATTTTTGCTATTCATCTTCTCCACCAAGATCGTTCTAAGTTTTGGTATGATGAATATTTTTATTGTGATTTCCGTTTTATTCATGATTAGCTAGGTTTATTTATTAGGGTTATGGAAACCTTGTAGTATACTTTCTATTGCTATGGGTTTTTGAATTTATGATGTGTTAATCCACTTATATCATTACTCTCTTCATTATGATTGAATTCTCGTGGTTGCAAACATTGGGAATGTGCCATTATAGCAATAACTTGTTCAATAGAAAAGTTACTATTTGGAAAAGAGAGTAGTGAAATAAAAATAGGGTTTCCAACCTCTATTTTACACGTTAATGCCTTAGCAGGATTAACTACTTGGAGAGTTCATATGATTGGTTGTACACTTTGGATTCGAGAGAACTAAGGTGAATAAATATTTGATGGTTAAGAAACACTTAGATTTAGAATTACAATACATCTCTCTATGAGTGCATGCATGTATAAATCCTTATTACTCATAGTTAATAGAGAAGTAAAAGCTACAAGGTGGACATAACCCTAACTTGTCATTCTCTGTGATCAAATATTAATACACATATTGCTTTAGTGTTATATTGTAACTATCATTTCAAATTTAAACCAAAATCCCCCATTCAGGAAACTCTGACCAACAGTCCAGTAACAACTATAATACTTAGTAACACAGTATTCCCTATGGGATTCGACACCCAGCCTAGTTGGGTTCTATATTTGACAAAGACCACTTAGTCTCTCGTAAGAGAGGTGTAATTTGGGTGTATCAGTAGTGCCTTGGTCCCATGGAGCACTGTGACCACGGTGAATGGTGCCATGGTGCCATTGTGCCTTAGTGCCATGGTTCACAATACCACGTTGCCATAGTGCCTTCGTGCCATGGTGCCTTGTGGTCGTTGGTTCTCGTGGTGGTTTGAGACATTGGCGCGTGGTGCTTTAGGGGCAAAGGTGTCAGTGCACAGACACCCAACTCAACAAAGACACCACCATAGTAGGTGAGACAGGGGTGTTTTCTTTTTTGCAACACCACTGCTTGGCAATCGCACCATACTACACAACTTTGGCTATACACACACTGCACTGTCTAAGTATAATAGACTAAGTTTGCAGAAACGTAAAGCACTCAACAATGTACAGGAAACAAGTTCCCAAAATTTATTGTTCTCTCAATATTACTAAGGACAATGTCACACAAATTTTACTAAGGCAATACAACACTCACTGCCTTGTACAATTTCCACCAATACAATAAATAGACTACACATGGGTAGTTACAATAGTTACAAACATTGACACCTGGCAGCATGTCATTGGACATGGCCTGCATATCCATCACATGTCTTAACAACTTAATCTAAGCATTCAAATTTATTCTGAAAATCATACATGTTTAAAACATTCAAAATTCAAACTAGCAACTGCCCCATGTGACAAGCACATGGGCAGCCTTGGACCTTTAGCCAATTTTTCTATGTTCAACACTTATCCCATTTCCAGCTTTCCAACACTTAAAACATTTTATCTTTTTCTTGTCATGTCTCCCAGCTACGCCTTTGCCTTGCAAACATCATGCCTTGCCTATGTCATGTCACTGCCTATGCCATACTACTACCTTGGACATGTCACTGCCTAGGCCACGCCACTACCTATGCTTGACACTGTCTTTACCATGGAATTACATTGATCATTCCATCACCTAGTCCATATCACTACCTTGGTCGATGTCATTACAGTGTCTTGCCTATGCCATGCAATTGCTTTGCCAATTATATGCCACTGCCTTGCCGAGTTTTTCACTATCTGCACGCATGCCTACATGGGTGCGATGTGTCTGTCATTTCCTCTTATGCCCAAGGTTGCCTATCCATCACTCCAGCACCTTGGTCATAATCAGCTGCCTGCTATCTCATAGCCATTAAGACATCACATTGCTTTTCTTAGCACATGTCAAGTCCAATGTGCACATTGACATGAAATCAATGCCCTCGTCAAGGTTGTTTTGATGTAGTCCTCAATCTTCTTATCAAACTGCCACAAGTTCAGAGCCTTCTCCCAAATAGCATCTTCTTCGCTTTTGCCTTTCCATTGAATTAGGAATTCTATCTTGGTATTCTTTTTGTTGTTTCCCATAATTTGATAATAAAGTATCTTCACCATCTTTGTCTTATACTACTTCAGATTCAAAGGAGGAGATATTTTGAACTTATTCCTACTCGGATTTTCAACCTCTTTATTATACCTTTTCAAAATCTACGGGACACATACGCTTCCCCATAATCCACTGGACATATCCGCTTCCCTCTCGATAATTTCAAGTATTCTTTGACTCTCTTTTCAAAGTTCTTTTTATATTTCCCTCACGGTACTTGTTTGCTATTGGTCTTTCTCTTGTATTTAGCCTTAGGTGGAATTCATCACCTGATTTGGGCTATATTCCCAAACAACCCAAATTATAGATATGCCTTGTGGTGCGACAGGGTCCGAGTACAACGGGGCTCTCACCCTCTATGGTGCCCCCTTCTAGGGGACTTGGGCCCAGTTTATTTCTGAGAATGCTTCTCCAGACTACAATTCGGATGACAAAGCTCCCCGATTCTAAGGCTGGGTTATTCCCAATTCACTTGCCGTTACTACGGGAATCCTTGTAAGTTTTTTTTTCTCGGCTTATAGATATGGTTAAACTCAGTGGGTAATCCCACCTAACCTAGGGTCGCGTTCATAGCACCTATGCACGGAAGGGTCCTAGTGTCTGGATGCACAATGGGTTGTAGCCACGACAATACAGAGAGTTGACTTACAACCACTATTTGCCGCGACGCCCGTCGATATGGAATCGCATTTAGGCCAATCGCAAGCAAGGGTTTTACAGGAGTCCACTATCCACCCTGCGAAGATAGTTCACCCACAATTAAGGTGAGATGTGAGGGGGTCCACGCAATGCATGACACCTAGGCAGACATGGCCTCGACCTAATGGCTGCGGACGCAACTTGCATTTAAAGACTAAATGGTTCGTGAGATTCTATAATTCGCAGCAAGTATCACATTTTGCTATATTATTTATCAATGCAAGAGCTGAGACATCCATTAATAAGAGTCATTTTTTTTCAAAAGAAGCACAGGTCCCTCTGATGCATGTAATGTTGGGTGTATTATGCATTCTAGCGCTACTATTCTAGTCTTTTTAGCCTTATTTTAACGATGATTCATATACTATATGGGTTGATAATGAGATAAATGTGTATCACAGTGTTAAAGCATGTGTTTACAATTTTCAAAGTGAAGTCAAAACAAGTTTGTACCAAAAAGTTTCATTTAGAAGTACAACCCGAAAGACTAGCTTTTCTAGCTTTAGCTTGGAGCTTGTCTAGTTGATTCTGTTGGATTCTATTGTATTTAATGAGTTACAAATGATTTTAATGTGTAATTATGAGTGAAATAACTTTTTTTTAGTAAGAAAATTTCAATTTTATTGAGTGTACAACTGGAACAATAACTAAAAGGTCAATGCGAACTAGCCTAGCTTAGCTCCTGTTTTGATTCGTCGTTATAGATGTAGTGTTGTTTAAATTGATAATTCGTATGGTGTGATTATGTAGGAGACTTTGGGATCTGAATATGATGCTATTTTTATGTTAAAAAGTCTTGAAATACATGGGAAAGATACCATAAGACAACGGACTAAGAGGGTAGACTCAACACTTAACCAAAATTCGGAGAGCAACTTCCAGAGGCTTAGGGTGACATTGAGGCGCCACCCCCACCTCGAGCAGGACTATGTGAAAGGTCCAACCCTTCCTGGAATAGTGCTCTAGCTAGCGCTCATCCTTACCCGGAGTAGGGCTATGGACAGAGTGATGCCTAATCCATTCCTGGGCTCAATAACTAACAGTTTCCAACTCCAACACAGACTTGGCTTACTCCTATACTATAAATACATGTTATATCACATTCTTACATATATTTGGACATATTTTGGAGATCAAGGGGATGCTACAACTTCTTCATTAGGTTTTTATTATTTTTATTTAGTTCATTCATGTTTTTAGTCGTTAATTACCGATTTGTGATTATGATTATGACTATGCGTGGCTAAACGCCCTTTTCCAGGGTTGAAGCCAAGAACATGAGTACTATAGTTTTAAATTGAATTTGTTTAACTTTTCTTTTCATTATTTTTTGGTTTTTTATTCTTGTTATGCCTATTTTAAAGATTCGCAACCCTTAGAATAGATCAACTGTCTACCTTTTAAACTCGGGAGAGGGAATACAGAGATAGAACATGGAAATAAACAAAGTTTGGGTTTTTTATTCTTTTATGAAATAAAGAATTGAAATTAGCACCTAGGATAGGGATGCACATAGGAGACGAACTTGATTCAAATGTAGGATGATAGCTTTAAGGAACTTAAGTGAACTATTACATCCCCGCTCAATGATGTAGCTGTAAGGTTCAACTTAGGGAAAGGATTAGAGGTTGGGAAACCATAATCATGTAATTAACCCTAAGAATCAATATCCAAGATAGGAAAGTTAATGAATGAAATTCAATACATAGTATGATTGTTTAAACTACATTAACACTGGGTTTTCTCTTGTTGTTTCAAGATCTTTACTTATTGTTTACTTTTCTATAGTTATAAATTACAAACTCTCTTTTTGGTTATGCTTGCATCAACTAAATCTAATTTATGAAATAAAATAGAAGTGTTGTTGAATAAAGTCTCTGTGGGATCGATACTTGGCTTTCACTAGGCCACTTTACTACTTGATAACACCACGTACACTTGCATATGTGCTTAGGCACTATCAGAATGCCGCAAATGGGGCACAAGGGGCAGGCTATAAATTTAAGTATTCCTTAGAGATTTCCGTGTTGGGGTTTGTTAGTTGCACAACACGCGCACTGAATGCGTGCGCCGGGGACGAGGGGGAGGCGCTAGTGCAGAGGGCCAAAATATCCCGCCAACACTGACTCTATAGGTTTTAAACATATTCATGAGTCATTTTGCTGTTCAGGTTTTGGAAATGATCCTTCTGTAGGTTCACCTATAGAACCCTTGTTATGACTTTTCCTTCTTCTAAATGATAAGGTTCAATGGACTTCTCATGACGCGTAGGTAGTGAACTACCCACGTCGCTGCGATCTGAACATTTCACCAGATCATTCAATCAGTAGGTGCGATGGGCGGTGTGTATAAAGATTACCCGCCCATCATGATGAAATTTCAAATATTACTCTGGCATGTCATCTAAGGCTATAAACTAATTGAATATATCAGTGTAGCACACGTGCGGCCCAAAACATCTAATTGCATCACAGACTTGTTATTGCCTCAACCTTTTGCAGTGTAAAAGGTTGTAGTCCCTCTAAGAATCTGGCCGCGAAGGGATACCTCCGCATAGCTAGTTAGAAGGATGAGGTCTCATTTGTTAAAGGAATTAACCAGAAAAATTTCTCCATTAACTAAGAACAACCATGCATCACCGCCCATAGAATCAAGAAAGAGCTCTCAGTCTCTCAATCCTTACTATGTTTGGACCTGGTAAGTTTCCCCGTGTTGAGCCAAATTAAACCGCAGGATCCACTCCTAGTGGTGCCCTTCCATCAATTCCTTTAAGTTTCATCCTTATGACCATACTCCCCCAGGAAACAAAAAACTTTGATTTCTCATAAGGTGCTGGCGGAGTCCTAAAAGCAACATACGTTGATCCCTGGTCAGCATCATTTTTGGTTGAGACTAGGATGGTAACTGATCATCTTTGATCCCCAGCTTTCATTCTCGATTAATGAAAACATCCTTGGCAAATGCTTTTGCTATTGTTTGTTTTTCATAAATCCAAAAATTTCACCTCTAACTATGAAATACAAAAGTCCCCAACTGTCCCTTTTAATCATTACTCCAATCCCGAAGACCAGCGTAATAGGACTAAAATCTTATAATGTTATCCCATGCTAATGTATACAAAGCATAGGATTTCTTTGAGCACTCTAATTTCTTCAAAGTAACAGCACCGGAGGATCTCTCTTGGACTTATTCCTACCCGGGTCTTCAACATCTTAATTATACCTTCTCAAAAAATTGAAAAGAAAGGTAGGGTGAATTTTCAACCTTTCCAGCAAGTTCATCTTGTAAATGACTTCCCCAATCTTCTCAACAACTTTGAATGGGCCGTTGTACCTTGGGATCCGTCCCCTCTACCTTTTCTTGCTCACAGTCTGTTTCTATATTTGAGGAGTGAGCTTTAAAAGCACTTAGTCTCCCATACTGAATTCCACCACACGTCTATGCTAATCAGCACACTTCTTTATGCATTTCTGGGCCTTTCTCAAGCTGTCTTGTTCCTTAACAAGCATCTCATACTTTTCTTTTACATATTTGTAAGTAGCAGGGCAAATGCCATACTGTTCAGCATCACCACCTCCAATGGTGTCATAGGCTGCATGCCTAAGACAAGTTCAAATAGGCTCTTTTCTATTGCCGACAACTTGTGTAGATTATAGCAAAACTGCACCGTATCTAACAAGTGTACCCAATTCCATTATCTTGCTATCACATAGTGTCTCAAGTATTCTTCTAGAAATTGATTTATCCTCTCAATTTGGCCATCAATTTGAGGATGATTTGGTGTGGAAAACTTCAGATCAATCCCTATTATGCAAAAAATGTATGCCAAAACCTACCAGTGAACCGAACATCTCTATCACTTAGTATATCACTTGGCAAACTAAAGTGCTTCACCATCTTCTTGATTTATTTATGCTGCTTTATTGATTGGGACGTATCAAATTGCACCACTTCATCATTCAGCCTAAATAAGAGCTCATTAGCTTGTAAATTAATCAACACACTTCATGTTGCAAGTAAAGGTCGACCCAAGATTTTAGACACCTCGAAGTCCACCTCACAATCCATAAGGATGAAATCCGTAGGAAATATGAAGTTAGCCACTTTTACTAGCACATCATACAAAATAACAATAGGTTATTTTACTGACCTATCCACCGTCACAAGTCATATGTTGGTGGGTGTGGGGTCTCCCAAACCCAAATTTTTATAAACAACTAGAGGCATCAAATTAATATTTTCTCCTAGATCACATAAGGCCTTAGCGAATTCCAACGACCCAATCATACAAGGAATAGTAAATATTCCTAAGTCTGCCTTCTTCTACACTAAGGATATTGTATAAATAACACTATAATGATGGAGATTATCCACTGGTTCATAGCTTACTGCTTTTTTCTTTGTTACAAGATCCTTCATAAAATTAGCATATCCTGGTATTTACTCAAGTGCCTCTGCCAAAGGCACATTCACTGTCAGCTATTTCAACATTACCATGAATTTACTAAATTTCATATCATCGACCTTCTTCTTCAATCTCTAAGGAAAAAGAGGTGGTGGTTTTAGGTACTTTAGTCTTCTTTCCCTTGCTTTTCTCCAACTCATCAATCTGCTGATAGTTGGATGGTATATTAGCAATAACTTCATCCAGTTTTTTAGACTTTGCTGGATAAGTTTCTTCATGCTCAATATCTTCTGCAATCACAGCTTTGCCCACAAACGGGCTTGTTAATACCTTACCACTTCCTGTGGTAATTTCCATATAGGATCCATCATTTTGAGGATTCTAAACTATATCACTTGGCAAAGTTTCTCTCTTCCTCTGATTCAATGTTGCTGAGAGTTGGCTTATTTTTTGCTCCAACTACTTGATAGAAGTAGAGTGTGAGTTTACCAACTAACTCATGGAATACAAGTTTCAATAATTTCTCCATCATGTCCTCCATGGATATCTTTTGATTGCTAGTTGCAACATTATCTCTGCTTCTAAGAGGTACATCTATTCCACTCCTACCATTTTTGCTCTTCCAGTTCCCTTGATCTCTATCTTTTTAACCAACTTTATCGTAAAAGTTCTGACCTTGATTTCCTTGGCTACTACCTCAGAAACCCCCTGATTATTTAGATAGTTTGCCTCTTCTTTCGAATCAGAATCAACTCTTCCCTGGAATGCAACAACTTTCACCTTCTTTGTTTATGCAGACAATAGATGCATAGTCAACAAATCTATCTATTTTTAAATGTGCCATATCCTGGTCACGTTCTTTCTCTTTCTTACATTGCTCTGTAGTCATACTACCAGACACAGTAGGACTTCCTACCATAGAATCCTTGGTATGCCAAACTCTACTTTGTTTGTTCATCCAATCAAGCATTTCCAAGGGCTCTTGAAAAGTGAGATCCATAAATGATCCCCCTATAACATTATCAACAACTGGCTTCGTGATAGAGTTCAAATCCTAATAAAGAGTCTCCATCAGATGAATGAATATTCATCATATAATGGTTCGGGCACTGCATCAGCTTTATTTTAAAGCTCTCCTATGTCTCGTTATGAGCTTTGGTTGGGAGCTTTCTAAATTTACTGATCTAATCCCTTGATTGTACCCTCTTGGAAGAAAGAAAAAATATTTCTAGGAAAGCCTCTTTCAACTACCTCCAGTTGGTTATAGAATCGGACGTCAGCTCATTAATCCATAATGTTGCCTTTCCAGACAGAGACATCGAGAATAGATGCAGGCGGATTGCATTCTGTCCCACTCCTGGGTTATCAAATGACTTGTAAATAGTGACAAAGTTCACTAAATGCATATTGGGATCATCTTTCAGGAGTCCACCGAACAACCCCTTCAGATGAAGGAGTTGAATCATTGTAATAGTAATATTGAACTCTTCTCCTAGCTCTAGAAGTAAAGAAATAATAGCTCCAGTGGCACCAGATCCGTCCATTCCATCCTCATCATCATTAAGATCAAATTGCACATCTTGGAGAAATCAGGTCTTGCCCTGAAAGGACGATTTCTATTTATAATTTTTTTACTCGTGCAGCTACATTCTTCGCACGCCTTCAATTAAAAGGATCTAAAAAGTCATTTTCCCCCAAATATTTATCATCAAGATTAGGATGACGTGCCTTCTGGCCATCATTTTGCTGATTTAGTTGAGCTCTAGCCAAAGTGGCTAGTCTCTCAGCATCTTGGGGATCTACCATACTTCCAATTAGTTGGGGTTCCGAATGTATTGGTAACAATGGTGCACCCAATCTCCATGTACTTTCCATTCACAATTACTCTCCTGTACAGAACAAAAACAACAAACAAAAGTAAAATTTAGGAAACTAGACAAAATTTCAATTAACAAGCACAAACTTAATTGACAACAGTATTCTCCAGCAACGGCATCAAAATTTGATACACTTAAATTACACCTCTCTTATGAGAGAGTAAGAGGTTTCTGTTAAATATAGAACCCAACTGGGTTGGGTGTTGAATCCCACAGGGAATAATGTGTTCACTAAGTATTATGACTATTATTAGAGTGTTTATCTAAGGTTCATGAGTAGAAGGGAGTTTGAATGTGTTAACAAAATTATTTCATATTTATATCACACAAGTTCCATCTACTGAGAGTTAATGCAGATGTAATTTTAATGAGAATAAATTAACTAGAGTTATGCTCACCAAGATGTTCAAATAGTTAGGGTTGTGAGTTTGTGCTCGAATTCTAACTTATGTGGTCAATTGCAAGAATTTTTGAATTCTAATAATTACTCATGTGTTTGTCAACCTAATGAGTGTTTCACCCTTTAATTCTTTTGAAATTAATGGATTCATTCATTATTCAATAACACTCTCATGAAGGTTGATCCTGTTAAAGCATCAACCTGTTAACCCAAAGGGTAAACCTATGGAGTTCATGTGAATGACTTTTTTTCCCAACATTCACTTTCTTGTCAAACAAGTGGTGTTCATGGGATCACTTCTAAAGTTTGCAACCAATATATTTCATTATAATGAATAAAGATTTATGCAATTTTGATAGATGTTAGAAATCAAACCAATTCACAACTCCAAAATAGTTCTATTCATTAAGGCTCCCATAACCCTAGTTATGAGAGTTTAGCTACTCATCTCCATGTAAGAAATAAAAGATATATCAATGTTCATAACTAGCTTTAAGAGAGTACTTACAAAATTCACAATATTGTTCTTCTCAATCTTCAAGGGAAAATGTAAAAGCTAATAATCAGACCTCAATCTGTAGATTTAAATCTAAATAAAAAGTGTTACCCAGTGATGTGTGAGCTGATGCTAACACGTTTGAGGATTTTAACTGAGAATAATTTCAATGCCTTAAGAAACTTTTGTTGTTTTTGAGTGTTTTATCTTTGATTTTACAGTAGAAGCTAAGATGCTAGAGAACCAACAAGGATAGAAGCAAAAGAGTTGAAATCTGAAGTAAAAAGAAGAGATATGTGGCTGACGACATTCCTGATAAGTCGTCAGTGCTGTGATAAGTTATCATATTCATCGTCAACCTTAGATAGAGAATGTACCTCAGCTGAAAGTTGTGATGACATTTCATGATAAGCCATCAAAGAGTTGATAGGTCGTCAAAATTGACATCAGTCTAAGGCAGAATATGAGAGATGAGGTAGATAAGTGACGAAATTTATGATAAGTCGTCAAAGATCTGATAGGCCATCACAGTTCGTCGTCACCCTAAGGTAGCAAATGTCAAAATCAAAGAGGAGCTGACGACATTTGTGATAAGTCATCAGCCTCTTGATAAGGCATCACGAATGGTGTCACCTGTCGGAGAAATTGGTGCACTCTATGATTTTGTTTCCAAAATTAGGGTGAACTATTTAAAGCATTATTTAGGGTTTTATAAGGAGTTTCGAACATTTTTTGGAGACACGTATTTTGTTACTTTTCTCTCTAGTTTCTTAGCTTAAAAATCAATTAACTTTGAAGAGATTTCCATTAATACTTTGGGGATTCCTATTGTGATCTAATCTGAGAATCACTAGTTATTATTCATCTTGTAGTAAGTTTATCTTTCAAATTATGAATTCAACTAGTTGTTTTGATCATTACAACATGAGTGGATAAACCCCTCTAACCCAAATTATGGGATCTATGGGTTAAGTTTTGGTAAGATATTAAGTGTTTAAGATTTAAAAGTTAATAGGACTCCTTGATAATTCAAAGATTTTACTCATTGTCTATTGGTTGCAAACAATAGATAACACCTTCTTTGATTTGCCTGAGATAAGAAATCAAATATAGTAGGAAGAAAATTATTGATAGGGACTTGGAAGAACTAAGAACTTCCATTTAATAATTGACGCTATACCAATGTTGATTAACCTAAGGTAAAGTCTGGTCAGTGAATATAAATTCCCTAAGTCTGAGAGGATAAGGTAATTAAATGCTTAAGTAGGTCGAGAAACATTTAGGCATAACTTTGATAAAGATAATTTGTTATCCTATTTAGTGTGAGAATCTTGAATCACTATTAGAATTTGTCATGTACCAAAACCCATAGTGAATATAATTCTGATTTTCCATAAACTCTTGATTACTAACACTGAAGCTAAAGTGACCAACAATTATTCGCTAATCTCCAAAACCCCTATTTTATCTTTTTGTATCATCTGTTTGAATTCAACTTATAGCTATAGTTTCAAATTAGTTTAATCACCACTCACATTATTCCCTGTGGATTTGACCTCGACTACAAAAGTTGGGTAAATATATTGACGATGACCGCCTTGCACTAGATTGATGTGTAAGTTGAGCGTTATCAAAATTGGCGCCGTTGCCGGGGAGCAATTTGGCGTATTGAGTTGGTTTGGAATTTTAGTTTACTTGCTTGAATTCAAACTTGTAAATATTTTTTTAGTTTATTTTTTAAATTTTTTAATTTTATTTTATTTTTATCATACCTTTCTTGAGATGTCAGCCTGGATAGATGGTTTTTTGAGTGATGATGATTCTTGTTATTATTGTGGGGGACCATATTTTGAGGCTTGCTGTCCAGATTTACCTGGAAGTGCATAGACTGGACCTTCACAACATGATACGGATACTGTCCTACTTACTGTAACTTGGTGTTTGGCTTGCAGTCAAAGTGATCATATTGAAGATATGTGTACTGTCACGATTCAAGCGAGCAAATTGATGAAATGAATTTTAGAGAATCAAGAACAGCTGTGGGTAGAGCTAAAGAAGTTACCATTCCAACCATGTTTATAGTCGCTAAACAAAGAAGAATATAAGGAGAGAATTAGCCAATTTGAGGAGAAAACTCAAGAATTACAACCACTCGATTGTCATCTTGATCTTGAGACTGACATTGAGAATGTGAATAAAATTGAGTGTGTAGTAGATAGTGTAAATTTAGAAGTAAAACTAGTTGGGCCTCACTCGAAGCATTTTTCCACATTATGTTTAGATGATATCTTGCCTGTGGAATCATCTAAAATAGTGGAAGAGTGTGAAGATAAGGAACAAGAATCCTATATTCTTTATTTTAAACATGATAAGCAACATAAAAACATACCTCACTTTAAGGCCGAGTGGTTTACCACGGTCAATCCATTACTCGACTTCTTAATTTTTGTACCATACCCTATGATCGAGGCGAGAAGATGGACTCTAAGTTGGGGGTGAAATTCATATCCTCAAGGTGGAGAAAAAAACTGAGTTGGGTCGTGCCGCGACATTAAATTAGGCGCTTCTGGGAGACAACCCAAGGTATTTTTTTGTTTATATTCGTATTATGTGATTGACATTAGATCTTCGCACTCATGGTGCTACAAGTATGTTTCTAACTCTCTTGTTTTGGTTTAACACATTAGGTACATTGCATGATTTTAAGTTGAGGGTGGGGCTACTTGTGGGTGTTGATGTCCTTTTGGGGTTTTGGTTGCTGTGCCTCTTGTCCATGGAGTCCTGTTCCCAGTAGGGCCGACATATTTAGGCGTATTGTGATTTGTTGTAACATTTTGTAGTTGACAAGGAGAAATACAAGTACTTGAGTAAGTTAACACAGTTTTGTTATTTTGTAAACACCTCTCAAGTGGTCTAATTCTTTAACTGTATGATTTGCACCTAATTATGACCACTGTTCAACTTTGTATGGTATTAGTTCTAGTAACGTAATAACCATTGCTAAACAATTGCATGAACTGAATGGGTAGTAGCTTGTAATGTACTTTTGTGCCATGTGTTTGTGAGATACTACCTAGTTTTCGTTGTGTGTTAAATCCAAAACTTGCCTGCTTGGTCTTTCCTTGGTCGAATGATAGCGGTTAGGAAAGGATCATAGGCCGTTATTGATATTAGTCCACTTTTAGCCTAAATGACCTTCTATGTGTAAAGAATATCCCTTGATCCTGATTTTGAGCCTGAATGCCTATTCTTTTCACTAAACCTATAACCTTCTAATTTGTATCACAATGAACCTATTTTCTCCCTGGTCCTCTTTGGAAACTGTGTACCTTAACTTAGGCAAATGGCCAAAGTTGAGGGTGGCTATCATAGGGGTGCGTGATGCAAAATGAGAATGAAGGAAGGTAGAGTAAAAGAAAAGAATAAAAAGTTAGGTGCAGTGGAAAAGAGCAAGAAAATTAAAGTTGTGAAAAAGAAGATGTGATTGTAGAAAACAACCGCACCCATCCTGAATAAGTGTGATCAATAAAAGAGAAGAATAGAAAAAAGGTTAATAAGTGAGACCCCAAAAGCTAGTATAGTGTCAAGGAGGCTTAGTCCCTTTAAATATCATCGAGTATCATACCATCCCCTAGCCTACATTACAAGCCTAAGAGAAGACCTTTAGTGATCCTAGCTGACCTGTCTGAAAATCTTGGTAATGAGCATAAGGGCAAGCCTATGGTACTTGGGATACACTGATTGGAACTTCATTATGAGAGTAAGCGTTCTTTGATTGTCCCCATGATTACATATATGATTGTTGATAGGAGAAAAGGAGGGATTTCCTTATTGTGAGGTCACACCAGATATGTTTCTAGTTGCTAACTTATTCAGATAGTGTAATACTAGTCTATGTATGGTTTTTATAGTTGAATCAATGCAATATCTTGTTTCCAGTGTGTTGCATTATTTTTCTTCAATAATATAAACAGTTGTTCTTGAATTGACTGACCTTGGAGATGGTGAAGATGTTTTGATATGATATGATGATTGACTGCCAAATGTACTTTGCATTCTTTTAATTGTGTTTAAGTTTCTCGAGGACAACCAATTATTTTAAGTTGAGGGTATTGATGTGTGAGAAGACGCTAACACATTTGAGGCTTTTAACTGAGAATAATTGCCAACTCATAAGCAACTTTTATCGTTTTTGATTGTTTTATATTTGATTTTGCAGTAGAGGCCAAGATGCATGATAACCAACATGGATGGAAGCAAAAAAGTTGAAATCGGAAGCATATAGAAGAGAAGTGTGGTTAACAACGTTCCTGATAAGTCGTTAGCCCTGTGATATGTTATCAGCTTCATCATCAGCCTTAGACAGAGAATGGACCTCAACTAAAATTTGTGATGACATTTCCTGATAAGTCTTCAAAGAGTTGATAAGCCGTTAGAGTCGCCGTCGGCCTTAGAAAGAAAATATGAGCTGAGGTGGAGAAGTGAGGACATTGTCTGATATGTCTTCAGATTTTTGATAAGTCATCATGATTCATGCTCAGCCTTTAGCAGGAAGTCGAAAAACTAAAGAGGGAGCTGACGACATTTGTAATAAGTTGTCAGACTCCTAATAAGGTGTCACGAATATCGTCAACTGTCTGAGAAATTATGGAACTCTGTGATTTTGTTTCCATAATTAGGATGAAGTATTCAAAGCATATGTTAGGGTTTTCTAATTATAAAAGAAGGCTGAACATATCCGGAGGCAGAACATATCGGTTGATACTCGAGTTCTGAATATAATTTTGGAACACACGTATTTTTTTATTTTACTCTCTAGTTTCTTGGCTTGAAAAACAATTAACTTTGAAGAGATTTTCATCAATATTTTGGGATTTCTATTGTGTTCTAATTTGAGAATCACTAGTTATTATTCATCTTGTGGTAAGTTAATCATTAAAATTATAATACGTCTAGTTGTTTTGCTTATTACATTATGAGTGCCTAAATCCCTTTAACTCGAATTAGGGGATCTATGGGTTAGGTCTTAGTAATTTTTCTAAGTGTTCAAGATTCTAAAGGTAATAGGACTCCTTGATAATTTTGAGGTTTTAGTTATTGTCTATTGGTTGCAAACGGTAGATAGAACCTACTTTGATTTGCTTGAGATAAGAAATCAACTATCGTAGGAAGTGAATTATTGATAGAGACTTGGAAGCTACCAACCTTCCATTTAATAATTGACGTTGTAACACGGTTAATTAACTTGAGGTGAAGTCTGGTCAGTGAATATAAATTCTCTAAGTCCAAGAGGATTAGGTATTTAATTGCTTAAGTAGGTCGAGAGACATTTAGGCATAACTTTGAGAAAGACAATCTGTTGTTCCTACCTATCGTGAGAATCTTGAATCACCATTAGCTTCTGTCAAGTACAAAAACCCATAGTGAACAAAATTCTAGTTTTCCATAAACTCTTGATTACGAACACTGAAACTAAAGTGACCAACAATTATTTGCTAAATTCTCATAACCCCCATTTTATCTTTTTGTATTATTTGTTTGAATTTAACTTGTACCTTTAGTTTCTAACTAATTTAATCTCCATCACATTGTTCCCTGTGGGATTCGACACCAACCTAGTTGGGTTATATATTGACAACGATTGCTTACATCCTCACATGAGAGGTGTAGTTTGAGCGTTATCAAAAATGACGCCGTTGTTGGGGATTGTCTTATAGTCCCCATTTATTTGAGCATTTTCATTTATTTTTAGTTTTCTTTTATTTCTTGTGTTTGGTAGATTTTTATTTTAGTTTACTTATTACTATGGCATCGTGGAATAAAAATGAGCTTGGTGGTTGGAAATCTTATCTTTATGATCCATGTCGATATTGTGATGGACCTTACTTTTGGCAAGGTTGTAGATATGCTCTCCGGAGAGAGATGTGTGCACCATTTCTATCCTACCAGGAGTATTATTGTTCTTTATGTGGTGGTAAATATGGACATTGGAGTGATTGCCCAAATGCCCCCTCCCCCTATTGCGCTAACACAAATTCTAGTTCTTTATATGAGTTTGATAGATCTTATGGTCAAGAAAAGGAAGAACGAAGAACTGGGAAGAGTGGCATTAAAGCTATGTTTTAATGAATATTGGATCTCTAGAAAGAAACGTATGATATCATATATGATATGTGTCAAGACTTAAATCCAATCATTTATGAGGAGATGGATATAAATGTCAATCATTCAAAACAATCTTCTATATTATGTTTAGATGATATCTTGTCTATGGAATCATTTAAAATAATAGAAGAGTGTGAAGATGAGGAGCAAGAATCCTATATTAATGTTGAGCTTGATGTTAACCAACCCTCAGTGACTTCCCAACCAACCAAACCAACCATGAGAAATGATGCCAAGATTGAGGACATGGTGCTAGAGGCAAATAAGAAAACAAAGAAAATCTCTAATAAATACTCTAGTCCAATTCGAAGTGAAGATGCCGAGAAGGTAAATAAAAGTGAGTGTGTAGTAGATAGTGTAAATTTTGAAGTAGAATTGATTGGGACTTATTCAAAGAACTTTTCTACATTATGTTTAGATGATATCTTATATGTGGAATCATTTAAAATAGTAGAAGAGTGTGAAGATGAGGAAAAAGAATCCTATATTCTTGATTTTGCATTAGACAAGCAACATAAAAACACACCTCACTTTAAGGCCGAGTGGTTTACCACGCTCAATCCATTACTCGACTTCTTAATTATTTACTACCCCCGTATGATCGAGGCAAGAAGATGGACTCTAAGTTGGGGGTGAAATTCATATCCTCAAGGTGGAGGAAAAAACTGAGTTGGGTCATGCCGCGATATTAAATCAGGTGCTGCTTGGGAGGAAACCCAAGGTATTTTGTTGTTTATATTCATATTATGTGATTGAAATCAGATCTTCACAGCCATGGTGCCACAGGTATGTTTCTAACTCTCTTGTTTTGGTTTGATGCATTGGATACATAGCATGATTTTAAGTTGAGGGTGGGGCTACTTGTGGATATTGATGTCCTCTTGGGGTTTTTGTTGTCGTGCCTCTTTTCCCCGGAGTGTTGTTCCTAGTAGAGCTGGCATGCTTAGGCATATTGTGATTTATTGTAAAATATTGTAGTTCACTAGGAAAAATACAAGTACCTCAGGCAGTTAACATGTTTTTGTTAATTTTTGAACACCTCTCCAATGGTCTGTTTTATAATTGTGTGATATTCATTTATGTGTGACCACTATGCATCTTGTTATGGATTTAGTACTAGTGACATGATAACCATTGCTAAACAACTGCATGAACCGAATGGGTAGTAGCTTGTGATGTACCTTTGTGCCATGTGTGTGTGAGATACTACCTAGTTCCTGTTGTGTGTTAAATCTAGAACTTGCCCGGTTAGTCTAGCCTTGGTTTTAGGATAGCGATTAGGAAAGGATCATAGGCCGTTGTTGATATTAGTCCAGTTTTTGCCTAATGACCTTCCTTGTATGTAGAATATCCCTTGATCCCTTCTTTGAGCCTGATTATCCTATTTTTTATATGACACCTATCACTTTCCAGTGTATATCATAATGAACCTATTTTGGCCCTGGTCCTCCTTGGACATTGTGCACCTTGAATTAGGAAAATAGTCTAAGTTGAGGGTGGCTATCATGGGGTGTGTGATGCAAAATGAATAGGAAGAAAGCTAGAGTGAAAGAAAAGAATAAAAAGTTGGGTGCGGTAGAAAAGAGCAAGAAAAAAAAGTTGTGAAAAAGAAAAAGTGATCGTAGAAAAACCGCATCCATCCTGAATAAGTGTGATCAAGAAAAGAGAAGAATAGAAAAAGGCTAATGAGTGAAACCCCAAAAAGCTAATGTAGTGTCCAGGAGGCTTAGTCACTTTAAATATCTTCGAGTATTATACCTTCCCCTAGCCTACATTACAAGCTAAAGAGACAACCTATAGTAATCCTAGCTGACCTGTCTGATGATTTGGGTAATGAAAATAAGGGCAAGCCTATGGTATTTGACATACATTGATAGGAACTTCATTTTGATAGTGAGTGTCTTGTGATTGTCCTCATGGTTATATATGTTATGTCTGATATGAGAAAAGCAGGATTTGTTTGTAGTGAGGGCACACTGGTTACATTGCTAGTTACTGACTTGTTTGGATAGTGTAAACTTGATGCATGCATGGTTGTGTTGCTGAGTTGGTACCATATATTGATTCCTATGTGTTGCATTGGTGTTATTCAATAATATACACAGTTGTTCTTGAATTGACTCACCTTGGAGATGGTGAAGATGTTTGAGATGATATAGATGATTGACTACCAAATGTACTTTGTATTCTCTTAGTTGTGTTTGAGTTACTTGAGGAAAAATAATTATTTTAAGTTGAGGGTGTTGATGAGTGAGCTGATGCTAACACATTTGAGGCTTTTAACTTAGAATAATTAAAAAGTCTTAAGCAACTTTTGTTATTTTTGAGTTTTTTATCTTTGATTTTGTAGTAGAAGCTAAGATACTAGAGAACCAACAAGGATGGAAGCAAAAGAGTTGAAATTTGAAGCAAAAGAAGAGAAGTGTGGCTGAAAACATTCCTGATCAGTCGTAATCCCTATGATAAATTATCAACTTTATCGTCAGCCTTAGACAGAGAATGGACCTCAGCTGAAAGTTATGACGACATTTCCTAATAAGTCTTCAAAGAGTTGATAAGTCATCAGAGTCGCCGTCAGCCTTAGGCAGAACATGTGAGCTGAGGTGGAGAAGTGATGACATTGTCTGACATGTCATCACATTTCTGATAAGTCATCACGATTCATCATCAGCCTTAAGCAGGAAGTGCTAAAATTTAAGAGGGAGCTGGTGACATTTGTTATAAGTCGTTAGCCTCCTGATAAGGCGTCACGAATGGTGTCACCTATCTGAGAAATTATTGCACTCTATGATTTTATTTCCCTAATTAGGGTGAACTATTTAAAACATTGTTTAGGGTTTTCTAAGAAGTTCTGAACAACTTTTGGAGATAGGTATTTTGTTATTATTTTCTCTAGATTCTTGGCTTGAAAATAATTAACTTTGAAGAAATTTCCATCAATACTTTTGGGATTTCTATTGTGCTCTAATCTGATAATGACTATTTATTATTCATCTTGTGATAATTTTATCTTTCAAATTATGAATTCATCTAGTTTTTTCGATCATTACATCATGAGTGGCTAAACCCATCTAACCCAAATTATGGGATCTATGGATTAAGTTTTGGTAAGATGCTAAGTGTTTAAGATTCAAAAGGTAATAGGACTCCTTGATAATTCCAAGATTTTAATCATTGTCTATTGGTTGAAAACAATAGATAACACCTGCTTTGATTTGCTTAAGATAAGAAATCAAATACAGTAGGAAGTGAATTATTGAAAGGGACTTGGAAGAACTAAAATCTTCCATTTAATAATTGACGTTGTAACAAGGTTGATTAACCTGAGGTAAAGTCTGGTCAGTGAATATAAATTCCCTAAGTCCGAGAGGATTAGATAATTAAATGCTTAAGTAGGTTGAGAGACATTTAGGCATAACATCGATAAAGATAATCTGTTGTCCTATTTACTGCGAGAATCTTAAATCACTATTAGTATCTGTCAAGTACCAAAACCCATAGTGAACATAATTTTTATTTTCCATAAACTCTTGATTTACAAACACTGAAGCTAAAGTGACCAACAATTATTTGCTAATCTCTAAAACCCCCATTTTATCTTTTCGTATCATCTGTTTAAATTCAATTTGTAGCTATAGTTTTAAATTAGTTTAATTTCTACTCACATTGTTCCCTGTAGATTAAACCCTGACTCTAAAAGATGGCTAAATATATTGACGATGATCGCCTTGCACTAGATTGACATATAAGTTTAGCGTTATCACCCAACACTCAATAGAGGAGACAGTATGAAACAAATGTCTAAAAGATATGGAATAAACCCTAATACTTGGTATTTATATGAGACCAAAATTGGAGTTTTAAAATTCAAATTTGGAATTTCTGCTTCATGGTAGACGGGTCAAGCGACGGTTCATCGAAGGGCTGATTGTCCATCGGCTAGACCGTCACTGGACCTACAGTGCTTCCATTTTCTATTCCTGATCGACGAGTAGGGCGACGGTTCATCGAGGGGCTGGAGGTCCATCACCTGAACCATCGCATGACTTCCAGTGTTTCCTGATTTTGTTTCTTGGCGATGGTTAAGGTAGATGGTTTATCGCAGAGTCGACAGTTCATCTCCTAGACCATCGTAGTGTATCTAGATTCATTGTCTTCTGATTTTGGGTGACGGTTCAAGCCAAAGTTTCATTGTAAGGTCGACGGTCCATGGACTGAACCGTCAATGATCATTTTTCCGTTTCTTTGCCATCCAAATCATCCTTCACACAATTTTATCCTGAAATCACTAAAGTACACTGTTAAATTCAATAGTAGTTACTTGAAAACACATCATTATCCTAAGAAAAATACCTAAAATGTTCCTTCAAAAGCTGGAACATCAATGATTCACCCTACCTTTCATGTCAGTTTTCAGAAAAGGTATAAGAAAGATGCTGAAGACCCAGGCAGGAACAAGTCCAAGACGGCTCCTCCTTTGATTTTAAAGTAGTATAAAACCAAGGTGGTGAAGATACTTGATCATCGGGTCATGTGGAACAACAAAAACAATACCAAGATAGAATTCTTAATTCATTGGAAGGGCTCAAGCGAAGAAGATACTATTTGGGAGAAGGCTCAAAACTTGTGGTAGTTCGATAAGCAGATTGAGGCCTACCTCAAAACAACCTTGATGAGGGCATTGAGTTTAACTTGTGGGGGTGCATTGTTAGACCCCCAGTATAAGAAATGATGGCTGACAAGCCATGTTAACGTACACATTGTCCTTGACATGTGGTAAAGCAAGCAAAGTGATGTTGTGGTGGCTATAAGATAACAGGTAGATGATAATGACCAAAGTGAATGGAATGCTGGAAAGGCAAACTTGGGCACATGAGGCATTACAGGTGTATGACACCTATGCGGCCTTGTATCCAGGTAGTGAAAAAGACATGGTAGGTACTGGCATGACATTAACATTGGCATTGCATAGGTGAGGCATAGCACAAGCGATGCCATAACACTGGAGTGGGCATTTTCATGGTCAAGACAATGTCATGACATAGGCAGTGGCATGTCCTAGGCAGGGACATGGCCTAGATAGAAGTATGGCACGGGCACTAGCATAGCGCAGGTGCAGGCAACGACATGACACAGGCAAGACATGATGCTGAAAAGGCAAGGCATAGATGAGAAGCATGACAAGACAAACATTAAATGATCAAGTTTTGGAAAGCTAAAAATTGGCTAATTGGCTAAGTGTTAAACATTGGCAAAATTGGCTAACGGGATAAGACTGCCCATATGCTTGTCAAATAGGGCAGTTGCTACGTTTGAACTTTGAATGTTGTAAACATGTGTGATTTTAAAAATGTATTTGAATGCTTAGATCAGGTTGTTGAGTCATGTGATAAGCATGCAGCTATGTCCAATGATATGTTGCCAAGGTTTGTTGGTTGTAACTACTATAACTTTTTATTTCCAGCCTATATATAGTGTTGCTGGAAATCTTACAAGGTAGTGAGTGTTTTATATCTTTGTACAATTCATGTGACAATGCCCTTTTTAATTCTGAGAGACAATAAAAGGTTGGGAACTTGTTTCCTATAAATCTGTTGAGTGCTAAACATTTTTGCAGCCTTAGTCTATTTCACTTAGGCAGTGTCGTATATGTGTTGCTGAAGTTGCACAATGTGATGCGATTGCCAAGTAGTAGTGTTCTGAAAAAAAACCTCCCTGTATCACCTACAATAGTGGTGACAGGTGACAGAGAATATGGGTTTGATTTTGGAGAGAAAACCTGAGAAATGGCTACCACATCCAAGGAAGGCAGCAGGCGCACAAATTAACCAATCCTAACACGGGGATGTAGTGACAATAAATAACAATACTGGAATCAATGAGTATCGTAATAGGAATGAGTACAATCTAAATCCCTTAATGAGGATCCATTGGAAGGTAAGTTTGGTAACAACAGATGTAGTATTTTCAGCTCCAATAACATATGTTTAAGTTGTTGCAGTTACAAAACTTGTAGTTGGACTTTGGGATGGGTCAGCCAGTCCGCGTATGATGTGCACCAGTCATCTCATCCCTTGTGTCAGTGGCGTGCTTCGATGGGATCTATTCATTTTTTGAAAACAAAAATGACTCTCAGTAATAGATATATTGTCTCTCGCATCAATGAAGAACATAGCAAAATATGGTACTTAGTGTGAATTGTAAAATCTCGTGAACCATTGAGTCTTTGAATGAAAGTTGCGCCCGAAGCCATTAGGCCGAGGACACTTATGGATGGGCATCATACATCGTGTCACCCCCTTCACATTGAATCTCAATCATAGGGTGTGTTGTTATCACTGGACAGATACTAGCCTCCCATGCACCTCGAGCTCGTGGCTGGCCTAAATATGAGTCCACGTCAATAGACGTCACCGCACATTGAATGTGACGGGTGAAAGGAGATTAATAAAACTTTATAATTCCTGGGCATTAGGTATGCATCATAGGAACCTGACTTTGAGCAAGCCTAAATTGTGCTTTCCCCACGAATGAGATGGGAGATGGGTTAGGACATCGCTGCTCGAGCAGGGATCCAAACTAAGCACACATACTGAACACAACTCACACACCGTGTATCTAAATACTACATCGATGCACGCCTAGTACCTGCTCTAACGCCCAAAACTTGATATCGTGCGCTGCTGCCCATGCATATGTTGCAAGGATAAAGTAAGTCCCACTTGACACAATAGCCCACCCTTGGGGGAACAGAGGAGGTGAAGGTGCATTGTGGCTTGTGCACGAGCGCCGGCCACATCAGCCACTGGCTCTCAGCGCAAATTTGGCTTGGCACTATACATGCAGAGCCTTGAGCTTTCCCCTAGAGAAATATCTAGAACTCGCCGCATTCACAAATTCACCGCATCATCCAAAATCAAGCACCAACAACCCCGTCGTTTATGATGCAACCGATAGCTGAAAAGAGATCACAATGAAGCGTGATCGATGTTGTTTCATGGGCCCCAGCGGCTCGCACAAACTTTCTATACATATTACCATGTAACCATATTGCACTCCGACATGCCTAGTGGGCACCTATGCCAACTAACGACAGTCGCGTTGAAGTGCCTTCAATACCTCTACCCCCTAATATATGAATAAAAAATCCAAGTGACAGGACCGCATATGCCGAACACAAATTACGTGCAATGCGTCTAAATGCTCCATCGATGAATGCCCAGCCCCAGCCCCAACGCCCATCAATAAAAGTCATGCGTTGCTGCCCATGAGGACATTGTAAGGATAAAGCAAGATCCGCCTGAAATGATAGACCACTCTTAGGGGGAGTAGAGAAAATGAAGTCAGATCAAGGATGTGCACGAGTGCCACACACATTAGCCACCGATGCTCAACGTGGATTTGGCTCAGCCCCATACGTGCAGTACCTGGAGCTTGCCCCTAGAGCAGCATCCATAATTCACAAGGAGGAAGTGAAAATAAATAACAATAGTGGGCTCAATGAGTCTAGTAATTATAATGAGTACAATCTAAATACCTTAACGAGGATCCATTGGAAGGCAAGTCCGGTGCCATGTTTCCATGGTGCATGGTGCCATGGTGCCATGTTTCCATGGTGCACTGTGCCATGGTACCATGGTTCCATGGTATAGTACATTGGCCTAGTCATTATGTATCGCGTTACCCCCTCGCATCACACCTCAATCATGGATTACACTATTGTCACGGGGCGAATACTAACCTCCCATATGCCCCTAGCTTGTGGTTAGCCTAAATTCAAGTTCATATCGACGGACGTCGCGACAAGTTTATGGTTGTAAGTAAACTCTCTTTGTTTTCACGACTACAATCCGTTGTACGTCTAGACTCCAGGACCCTTTCATGCTTAGGCGCTCCGACCGCAACCCCAGGTTAGAAGGGATTACCCACTGAGTTTAAGCATATCAATAAGTTGAGGAAAAGAAACTTACAAGGATTTCCTTAGTAAAGACGAGCAAATCGGGAAGACCCCAAACTTAGAATAGGGAAACTCCATCATCTGAATTATATTCTTGAGAAGCGTCCTCAGTAGTGGACCGTACCCAAGTCCCCTGGAAGGGGGAGCCAGAGAGGGTGAGAGTTCCGTTATGCCCGGACCTTGTCACACCATGAGGTGCTGTCTACGAGTTGAGTTATTTAGGTTTGTATCCTAATTAGTGGTTAACTATGTCCAAGGCTAAATACGGTCAAGAGACTGATAATGAAAAAGTACCACAAGGGAAAGATGAAAAAGACTTTGAAAAATGAGTCAATGAATGCTTAAATTTGTTGGGAGAGAAGAGGATGTGGGCCAGTGATGTACCCCAATCAGATATGGAATGGTGATGAGCTGGTCTACCGATCGACTCAGGGCGTGGACTATCATGGATTTGGAGGCAGCCAAAGCCAAGGCTCTCAATACGCTCGTGTAATGTCGTCTCCTTGTTTGTGGCAGACATCATGCGTCTCTGGTGTGCTTTAGCATATGCACACTCCAGAAGCTGGCCTGTGGGCTCTCCATTTGACCTGTCTTGAAACACGTACCAAAGA
The DNA here is from genome assembly GCF_002878395.1 of Capsicum annuum. Taxonomy (NCBI): domain Eukaryota; kingdom Viridiplantae; phylum Streptophyta; class Magnoliopsida; order Solanales; family Solanaceae; genus Capsicum; species Capsicum annuum. The sequence goes on along the minus strand of NC_061115.1, from coordinate 179,179,743 downwards.
GTCTAACATGTGTGCGAGTCAACGGGCGAGTAAACCCATAATATGTAAGGAAGCTGATTTGAGGGATCCCCCTAAGGGGTGCACCACCGACCGACCTTGATCTTTTAAGAATGGTTCGAGTGTGAGCATACCTATTGGGACTCGAAAGATGGCGAACTATGCCTGATTGGGGCGAAGCCATAAGAAACTCTGGTGGAGGCCCACCATGATACTGACATGGAAATCATTCGTCTGACTTGGGTATAGGGGTAAAAATCTAATCGAACCTTCTTGTAACTGGTTCCCTCCGAAGTTTGTCTCAAGATAGTTGGAGCTCGCGTGCGAGTTCTATTGGGTAAATCTAATGATTAGAGGTCTCAGGGGAGCAACTTTCTCCATGGATTCTCATACTTTAAATAGGTTGGACGGCGCAACTGCTTTGTTTAGCCATGCCACAAATAAAGTGCTCCAAGTGGGCCATTTCTGCTAAACAAAACTAGAAATGTGGGATTAACTGAAAGTCGGGTCACGATGCCAAATTACGCGCTAACCTAGATCTCATAAAGGGTTTTGATTGATTAAGACAATAGGACGGTGGTCATAAAAGTCCATGGCACCAAGGCGCCCAGGCACCATGGCACCGTCCACCATGAAACCATGGCACTGTGCCCCATGGAACCAAGGAACCCATGAATGCTAAACTAGGAACTGTGTACTTGTCACCCTTCCACCCGCGGCGAGCGCACCAAGGCACCATGACACCATGGGCACGGTGCCTTAATCAAAAGATCGTAAACCTAGGCTGGATCATCAGAATATTTTCCTTTTGTTCATCCATCTTCCTCACTATTGCATACTCCTTTCGTTACATACATATTCTAAGTGTTTTTAACGATATTTCAATAACACCTCATATGATGGGACAGTTTTCCTAATGTCCCCATGTTATTTTTATATTTTTAAAATTTTTTATATAGTATCCTAAAATTTAAATATTTTATATCATTATGTTATACGTACAAATATGCACTCATTTATTGGTTTAAGGTTACTTCATGCGCTGGAAATATTTTCCTAATATTTTAAAATGTTTTTTTTATATTTTTTTATATATTTTCATTTATTTTTTGTATTTTAAAAGTAATATTTGAAAAAAATATTTTCTTAATAAAAATTATCATTTACAAATTACATGACTCTTTTGAGAGTGCATTGGCTCAGACTTATGTCAAAACATAGAGTTCTGATCCGTACATGTCTAGAATGTTTCTTTGGTAAAATAATGTCTACTCCTATCACTAGAATTTTTAAAGCATATATAAGGAGGGTAGAGATGTTGAAGGCACTTTAAGGTGATTGTAGATAGTTGACATAGGCGTCCATTCAGCATGTCTACGAACAGTGTGGGCACAGGGAAGCATGCATGGAAAGTTTGTGCGAGCCGCTAGTGTTCGCGAAATAATGTCGACGACTTCATTGTGTGCTCGTGTCAACTATCGGTGGCGTCGTCCATGATGGGGCTGTTGGCGCTTGATTTTTAATGAGCCAACACTTTTGTACATGCAGTGCATGGTGCCTTGAAGGTATAAATGTTGGTGGACAGACACCCAACTCGACAACGACACCACCATAGTAGGCAACTATAGGTTCATCGATAATTGACATTGGCCGTGGCATTGCCTATGTCGGCGTTGTGTGTTGTCTATTTTGCCGGACGTTAGAGCCCGGGTCATTGGACATGTCACTAGTATTGTACTTGATGATCACAAAAATCTCTAATTGCGACATGCCGCCACACACCAACGTTGTCCTCGATGCATCGCTGGGATCTTGAGCCACACTCTGCATCGCAGAAAACCTATAATTATGACGCCAAAGTTTGCATGAAAGGCCACTTAATATCATACTTAACTGTTTGTTTGGAATGGAACACATGCGATACTTGAAAATCAAGTGGCGGACTTGGGTGAGGCTATGCCGCGACATGCTTGAGGGTGAGGTGAACTCACAACACTTGGTGTAATTTTTCAAGGACGAATGCAAAAACCTCCTTTGGAGATAGACAAAAAGATAATTGTTTTGGACGGGGAGGGATGAATCGGAGCGACAAAGGGCTGAGTCTCAGCATATCATGGAAACAAGGCCACTCTCCCACTTACAATACCCCGTCGCATATTTAATTCATCTGCAAAAGATTCTACCCACCGCTCGATAGAAATTGTACTTCAAGGCAGCCACCACGACCCTTCCGCCACAGTGGCTTAGCCAATGACATGTACCCTTTAAAGCCGAGGCCTTTACTGTAGGTCGACAAGCAGACGCTGGGAGCATGCATCTCTTCTAGCCCGAATTCATACTTAGAGGATACCAATCATAATCTAGCACACGGTGCCATCAAGATCTGCACCGACAACCATTTCGTCTAGGCTTGTGCCCAAGGTGTCTCAGTAACCATCGTGCCCTCCTACTCATGGGGCGTGGCAGTTGGACCAACAGTATAGTATAGGTCACGCTCTTAAGAACCATTTATTTTTGGGTCTAGTTGATTTTGCAGGTAAGTTATTACACGCTCTTTAGAGAATTTCAACTTCTATGACCACTATCCTGCTGTCTTAATTGACTAACACCCTTTGTAGGATCTTCATTACCGCGCAATTTGGCATCATTACCTGGCTTCCAGTTCATCCTGCATTGCCAGTTCTGCTTGCCCAAAATGTCCTACTTAGAGTTCTTGACTCCGTGGTGCGACTCAACGAAGTGACCGCATCGCGCTTGACAAAATCAGTGGGGAAAGAAGTCCCTGTTGAGCTTGACTCTAGTCCGACTTTGTGAAATAACTTGAGAGGTGTAGCGAAACTATAGCAAAGGTGAAAGTGAAATACTACTACTTTTAACATTATTTTACTTATTTTGTGAATCGGAAATTGGACACAACCCCTCTGTATGAACCCAAGTCTCACTTTGCAGGTCGATCTTGGTAGAAGACATTGATGTTATCTACTACTCGGATAACTATATTAATTCTAGAGATAACATATGCAACAAACCATAACTTCTAGAAGGATTGCATTTATTAGATAAAAGGTCGATGTTGGCTCTACTCTTACGGCGATATCGGATCGTCGCGTGTTGGTTGGGGGACGAACTGGGAACGGTTCCTTTGGGTGAATTCCCCACTCGTTGACAAACAACTAAGAACTGGTACGATTAAGGGTAATTCAACAGTTTAATTAAAATAAAGCATTACAATGGTCCAACAGATGTTCACGGAATGTGATTTCTGCCTAGTGCTCTGAATGTCAAAGGGAATAAATTCAACCAAGGGTAGGTAAACAACGAGAGTAATTATGACTGTCTTAAGGTAGTCAAATGCCTCGTCATATAATTAATGACGCACATGAATGCATTAATGAGATTCCCACTATCCCTGTCTACTATCTAGCGAAACTATAGCAAAGGGGACGAAAGGGCTTGGTAGAATCAACGAGGAAACCTAGGTTCGATCATCAAAATATTTTGCTAACGTTTATCCATCTTCCTCACTGTTGGATACTTCTTTCGTTACATACACACTAAGTTTTTTTAACAATATTTCAATGTTACCTCATATGTTGGGATGTTTTAACTAATGTCCCTTTGTTATTTTTATATTTTTTTTCAATTTTTTATTTAATATCCTTAAATTTAAATATTTTATATCATTACATTATATGTACAAATATGCACTTAATTATTGGTTTAAGGTTATTTCAACAACTTAAATATACGCTATTGGAGCTGGAATTACCTTGGCTACCGGCGCCAGACTTTCCCTCAAATGGATCCTCGTTAAGGGATTTAGATTGTACTTATCCCAATTACCAGACTCATTGAGCCCGGTATTGTTATTTATGGTCAATACCTCCCCGTGTCAGGATTGGGTAATTTGCATGCCTGCTGCCTTCCTTGGATGTAGTAGCCTTTTTGGAGGCTCCTTCTCCGAAATCAAACCCTAATTCTTCATCACCCATTAACACCACGGTATGCCACAATCCTACGTTTGAAAATTGATAGGGCTGAAATTTGAATAATGCATTGCCGATACGATGGCCGTGTAATTCATCGAATTATCATGTATCATCACAACAACGGGAAAAGCCTAAGTTGACCTTTTATCTAATAAATGCATCCGTTCCATAAGTTGGGGTTTGTTGCATGTATTAGATCTATAATTTCTACGGCTATCCGAGTAGTAGATACCATCAAACAAACTATAACTGATTTAATGAGCCATTCGCAGTTTCACAGTCTGAATTTGTTCATACTTACACATGCATGGTTTAATCTTTTAGACTAGTAAATGAATACTAGAAGGATTAACCAGGTAGAATTCCTCATCGATGCCGGCGTTGCATGAGCTCGACCTGCCTTAAAGGGCTCAGACGATTGTAGGCGAGCATGACCATCATTTGCAAGAAGCATTATATAGGGCAGATAGGAGTCGATGAAGCCCCCATGCCCACTACATCTACCATATTTGATTAACCCAACCGCAACTCATGGACTATGACATTGCACAACAAAGCGAGAAAGGTATGGGACACAAGGGTTGCCTTTCGTTTACCCCACAAACAAAATGCGAGGGGAGAAATACAATCAATAAAACTTGTTAATGCCTGGGTATTAGGAATATAGCGTAAGAAATCGACTTTGAGCAAGCCTAAATTGCGCTTTCCCCATGACTGATATGGTAGGTAGATCAAGACATCTCTGATCGAGTAGGGATCCAACCTAACCACATATGTTGAACACAACTCACATACTTTGCATCCAAATTCCCCTTTGATACATTCCAAGCATCGACCCCAATGACTAGTAATAGATGTTGGATTCCCCTTTTACGTACCATTTCTAAGTTGGCTATTCAACGCGCGGGAAAGGCCCTCGATGGAACCGTTTCCAGTCCATCTTTAGGTCGGTATGTGGCGACCCGCTCTCACCATGGTAGCAGTTCGAGCAGTCCACCAATAGCCAATAGGTTCGATACTGGACCCTCATGCCCAGCCCTTAGAGCCAATCCTTTTCCTAAAGTTACGAATCCATTTTGCCGACTTTCCTTGCCTATATTGTTCCATCGACCAGAGGTTGTTCACTTAGGAGACTTGATGTAGTTATGAGTATGACCGGGCGTGGATGACATTAGGTCCTCTAGATTTTCAAGGGCCGCTGGGAATGTACCAAACACCATACGACGTGCGACGCTCTACCATCCGCTGGACCCTACCTCCGGCTAACCCAATTCTAGGATGGGCAGGCTGTTAAATAGAAAAGATAACTCTAATCATTTCTTTACCAGGTAGAACTCACACGTGATTTCTATCTATCCTGAGGGAAACTTCAGAGAAACTAGCTAGTAGGCAGTTGGATTAGTCCTTCGCCTTTATACCCAAGTCAGATGAACGATTTTCACGTCAGTATTGCTACGAGCCTCCACTAGAGTTTCCTCTTACTTCACCCCGCTCAGGAATAGTTCACCATCTTTTAGGTCCTAACAGGTATGGTCACACTCGAACCCTTCTCAAAAGATTAAGGTCGGTCGGCGGTGCACCCCTCAGGAGGATCCCACTAATCATCTTCCTTAAGCCTTATGGGTTTACTCACCTGTTGACTCACACACATATTAGACTCTTTGACCGTGTTTCAAGATGAGTCGAATGGGGAGTCTAAGGATAGCGTACAGATCACGCAGATGCCGAAGCACACCAGAGGCGTGCGCTGCCTGCCACAATCAAGGAGACAGCATTTCACGAATGTATCGAGAGCCCAGGCTTTAGCCATCCCCAATCCACACTGGTCCACACCCCAAGTCCATCAGTGGACCAGCTCGTCACCGTCCATATTCGATCGGGGCGCATCGTCGGCCCCCATCAGCTTCCATCCTAATAATTTCAAACACTTTTTAACTCTCTATTCAAAGTTTTTTTTATCTTTTCCTCATGATAATTTTTCTCTATCAGTGTCACACTTGTATTTAGCCTTGGATGAAATTCATCCCCCGATTTGGGCTGCATTTCCAAACAACCCAACTCGTAGATAGTGCCTCATGCTTTGAAATGGTCTGGGAACAATGGGGCTATCACCCTCTCTGGTGCCCACTTCCAAGGGACTTAGGCTTGATCCACCTCTGAGGACACTTGTCTAGACTACAATTTAGATGATAAAGCCACCCGATTCTAAGGCTCAGCTATTCTCGATTTTCTTATCATTATAAAGAAAATCTGTGTAAGTTTTCTTTCCTCCACTTACTGGTATGCTTAAAATTACCGGATAATCCCCCTTGACTTGGGTTCGCAGTAGGTAAGCCTAAGTGCGTAAGGGTCCTAGAGTCTGGGTGCAATGGGTATTAGCTGCAACAACAAAGAGTGTTGAGTTACAACAACCACGTTTTGCAATATATGTTGATGTGGAATCATATTTAGGCCAGTCGCAAGCTTGAGGTATATGGGAGGCAAATATCCACCCTGCGATAATAGAGTACCCCAAGATTAAGGCACGATGTGAAGGGGTGACGCGATGCATAACATCAAGGATGACATGCCCTTGGCCTAATGGCTTCGGAGGCAACTTGCATTCAAACACTCGATGGTTCAAGGGATTCTGTAATTCACACCAAGTATCACATTTCCCAACCTTTATTATATTCTCAAAATTAGAAAGTATAAAGTCACACGAATTATGCTAAGGCACTACAACACTCACAACCTTGTATACTTTTCAGTAACATAATAAATAGACTACACATGGGAAGTTACAGCAGTTACAAACATTGACACTTGACAGTATGTCATTGGACATGGCCTGCATGCCTATCACATGAATCAAAAACCTTATCTAATCATTCAAGTACATTAAAAAAATCATACATGTTTACAACATTCAACATTCAAACTAAAAACTTCCTCATGTGACAAGCATAGGGGGAGCCTTGCCTCTTTAGCAAATTTTGCTATGTTTAACACTTAGCCAATTTCCATCTTTCCAACACTTAGAACATTTTGGATTTGTCTTGTTATGTCTCCCGACCACGCATTTACCTTGGAAGAATAATGCCTACACTTGTGCTATGCTACTACCTTGGCTATGTCACTACTTATGCCATGCCACTATGTATGACTTGACACTGTCTTGACCAGGCCATAACCTTGATCATTCCATAGCCTTGGCCATGACATTACTAGGGTCGATGTTATGCTAACGTCTTGCCTATGCCATGCCATCACCTCACCAATGACATGCCAGCTCTTTGCCGAGTTTGTTGCTAACTACACGCATGCCCGCATAGATACCATGCACCTTTTGTTGCCGCTTATGCCCGAGGATTCCTTTCTATCACTCCAGGAACTTGTTCATCATTAACTGCCTGCAATCTCATAGCCATCATAACATCACATTGCTTTCCTTAGTATATTTCAAGGCCAATGTACACCATGACATGGCATTGTCAGCCATTATGTCTTAGAATGGGGGTCTAACAATAGCCCACTATAGGTCCATTGGCTTTTGACATCGGCAATGGCATTGACCATGTCAGCATTGAGTGCTGCCAATTTTGCTAGACATCGAAGCGTTAGTTTTTGGACATAACTGTTTGTTTGGAATGATACACACGTGACACTTGAAAAATAAGCGGCGAAATCGGGTGAGGCTATGCCATGGTATGCTCGAGAGTGAGGTGAAATAACAACATTTAGTGCAATTTTTCAAGGATGGATACAAAAACTTCCTTCAGAGATAGACAAAAAAATGATTGGATTGGAGAAAAAGGGACAAGTCAGAGCGACAAAGGGCTGAATCTCAGTGGATCATGGAAGCAAGGCTACTCTACCACTTACAATACCCGGTTGCATATTTTAGTCATCTACAAAGGATTCTACCCACCGTTCAATAGAAATTACGCTTTAAGTCAGCCACTACGACCCTTCCACCATGGTGGCTTTGCCCATGACACGTGTCCTTGGGGCTGAGGCCCCTACAATGGGTAGACAAGAGGACGACATGCACATACATCTTTACTAGATCAGATTTAACTTAGATGCATTCAATCATAATTCAGCACACGGTAGCTTCGCACCACTTGGTTTTCAACCAAGAACGAGGAACAATTATGTGAATCAATAGTTCCTCTCTTACTAGGTTAAATTACAATTGTGACACTATCATTAGTTGAGTAAAACTAACTTGTCTCACGACAGACTAAAACCAGCTCACGTTCCCTATTGGTGGGTGAACAATCCAACATTTGGTGAATTCTTCTTTACAGTGATAAGAAGAGCCGACATCGAATAATAAAAAAACAACGTCGCTCTAAGTTCTTAGCTAACGCAAGCTTGTTCTTCCCTTGGTAACTTTTCTGGCATATCTAGCTTTGAATTTTGAAGGTCTAAAGGATCTTTAGGCCTCACTTTAATGGTTCGTATTGGTACTGGAAATTAGAATCAAATGAGCTTTTACACTTCTATCTCCGATGGCCATATATAGGTCGTACACTTAAGCGCCATCCATTTTTAAGGATAGTTGATTCGGCGGGTTGGTGGTTACATACTTCTTAGCCTTCTTCAACTTCCATGACCTCCATCATGATATCTTAATCAACCAACACCGTTTGTGGGATCTAGGTTAGTTTGCAGTTTGGCACCGTAACCCAACTTCCAGTTCATATCACATCGCCAGAAAAACTCATTTGATTCTAATTTCCAGTAAGAATACAAACCATGAAAGTGTTAACTCACAATACTTAGTGCAGGTTTTCAAGGGCGGATACACAAATCTCCTTTGGAGATAGACGAAAAAATAATTGGATTGAAAGGGGAGAGATGAACCTGAGTGATAAAGGGATGAACTCAATGAATAGTGGAAGCAAGGCAACTCTACCAATTACAATACCCCATCATGTATTTAAGTCCTTTACAAAGAATTCTACCGAATGCTAGATGGAAATTGTACCTCAAGGCAGCCACCACGACCCTTCTTCCATGGTAGTTTAGCCAATGACACGTGTCATTAGGGGATGAGGCCCCTACTGTGGGTCGACAAGCAGATATTGAGCGCATGCAGTGCTTCTAGCTTAGATTCTAACTTAGAGGCATTTAGTCATAATCTAGCACATAGTAGCTTCGCGTCACTAGCTTTTCAACCAAACGCGATGACCAATTATGTGAATCAATGGTTTCTCTAGCACTAGGTTGTTAAGCCATGGGCTCCACTCTTGATGATGCCCATTGAGGTAGCAAGGCATCATTCATATTTCTGCCCTTTGATATTTTAATAGTAGGATGTGGCTTACCATGGTGGTTATGGTTGACAGAGAATTAGGGTTGGATTCTGGAGAGGGAGCTTGAGAAATGGCTACCACATCTAAGGAAGGCAGCAGACATGCAAATTACCCAATCCTGACATGGGGAGGTAGTGCTAATAAAGAATAATACCTGGTTCAATGAGTCTAGTAATTGGAACGAGTACAATCTAAATCCTGTAACAAGGATCGATTAGAGATCAAGTCTGGTGCCTGTAGCTGTAGTAATTCCAGCTCTAATAACATATATTTATGTTGTTGTAGTTAAAAAGCTCATATTAGACTTTGGGATAGGCTGGTCGATCCACCTATGGTGTACACCAGTCATCTCGTCCCTTCTATCGGTGATGCGCTCTGAGCCTTTACTAGTCGGGTCATTCCTTTGGTGCTGTTACTTTTATGAAATTAGACAGCTCAAAGAAAGCCTATGCTTTGTATACATTAGCATGGGTTAACATTATAGGATTTTAGTCCTATTTTGTTGGCCTTCGAGATTAGAGTAATGATTACTAGGGATAGTCGGGGGCATTTGAATTTCATAGTCAGAGGTAAAATTCATGGATTTATGAAAGATAAACAACTGTGAAAGATCTGCTAAGGATTTTTTCATAAATCAAGAATGAAAGTTGGGGGCTCGAAGATGATCAGATGTTACTTTTAGGAGTCTGCCTCACCTTATGAGAAATCAAAGTTTTTAGGTTCTGAGGGGAGGGAGTATGGTCGTAAAACTGAAACTTAAATGAATTAACAGAAGGGCACCGCCAGAAGTGAAGCCTGTGGCTTAATTTGACTCAACAGGGGAAAACTTACCAGGTCCAAACAGAGTGAGGATTGACAAACTAAGAGCCCTTTCTTGATTTTATGGGTGGTGGTGCACGACCGTTCTTAGTTGGTGGAGCAATTTGTCTAGTTAATTCCGTTAACGGATGGGTCCTCATCCTGCTAAACAGTTATGCAGAGGTATCCCTTTGCCACCAGCTTCTTAGAGAGACTATGACCTTTTAGGCCGCGAAAGTTTGAGGTAATAATAGGTTTGTGATGCCCTTAGATGTTCTGGGCCGTAGGCTCGCTACACTGATGTATTCAATGAGTTTTATATATGCTTTAAAAAAACCAACTGACAGGAGTTGACATGATTTTGCTAGAGAATCATACTAGACATATATGAAGCAGAACTGCACGTGTTGATATAAGTCCGAGCCAATGCACTCACAAATGAGTCACGTAATTTTTAAATGATAATTTTCATTAAGAAAATATTTTTTTCAAATATTATTTATGAAAATTCAAAAAGTAAATAAAAAATAGAAAAAATATTTACAAAATATAAAAACATTAAAAAAATATTCCCAACACATGAAGTAACCTTAAACCAATAATTGAGTGCATATTTGTACATATAATGTAACGATATAAAATATTTAAATTTAAGGATATTAAATAAAAAATTGAAAACAATCTAAAAATAATGTGAGGATATTATGAACATCGTCCCAACATATGAGGTAACATTGAAATGTTGTTGACAACCCCATTGTGCTGGAACCCCGTCGCACCATGAGGCACTGTCTATAAGTCAGGTTGTTTGAGAATGTAACCCATATCGATCGATGGCAAGAGACCGATAGCACTTTTTGATCCTTCTATGTCTGCTCTTCCTATCATTGTGAAATAGAATTTAACAAGTGTTAGATTGTTCACCCACCAATAGTGAACGTGAGCTGGGTTTAGACCATTGTCAGACTGGTTTGTTTTATCCTACTGATAACAGTGTCACGATAGTAATTCAACCTAGTATGATAGAAACCATTGATTCATATAATTGGTCATCGTGTTTGGTTTAAAAGCTAGTGGCACGAAGCTACCGTGTGCTGGATTATGACTGAACGCCTCTAAGTCAAAATCAAGGCTAGAAGTGACGCATACACCCATCTTTTGCTTGCTGACCAACAATAGGGGCCTCAACCCCTAAGTTCACATATCGTTGGATAAGCCACTGTGGTGGAAATATCACGGTAGCTGCCCTAAAGTACAATTTCCATCGAGCGGCGGGTAGAATTGTTTGCATACTACTTAAATATGCGACGGGGTATTGTAAGTGGCAGAGTGGCCTTGCTTCCACGATCTTTCAAGATTTAGTTTATCGCTCTGGTTCACCTCTCCCCCTTTAATCCAATTATTTTTCCTTCTATCTCCAAAGGAGGTTAGTGCATTCATCTTTGAAAAATTGTACAAAGTGTTATGAGTTCACTTCACCCTTGAGCATGCCGCGACATAGCCTTACCCGAGTTTGCCGCTTGTTTGTCAAGTGTTACGTGTGTTCTTTTCAAAAAAACAGTTAAGTATGATATCAAGTGACCTTTCATGCAAAGCTAAGACATCGCAATTAGAGGTTTTTCGTGACCCAGAGAATGACTCAAGAGCTCAGCAATGCATCAAGGCCAATGTTTGTATGTGATGGTATGTCGCAATTAGAAGTTTTTGTGACCATGAAGTGCAATCCTACTGACATGTCCAATGACTCGAGCTCGGACGCTCGATGAAATCGGAATGAGAAGGGTGAAAGGCAATCAATAAAGCTTGATAATACCGGGGCATTAGGTATGCAGCACAGAAATCCAACTTTAAGCAAGCCTAAATTGCACTTTCCCTATGACTGAGATGGCGAGCCCGCCAGGACATCGTTGTTCGAGTAGGGATCCAACCTAACCGCACATGTTGAACACAACTCATGCGCCGTGTGTCCAAATGCTCCATCGATGCATGCCCAGCAACGACCTTAACACCTAGCAATAGATGTCGCGCGGTATTGCCCATACAGATATTGCAAGGCAAAAGCAAGTCCCGTTTAGCACGATAGCCCACCCTTAGGGAGAGCAGACAAGATGAAGGCATGCCGAGGCTTGTACAACGGTATCGCCCACATCAGCCGCCCATGCTCGATGCAGATACGACTCAGCCCCATGCGTACAACATCGGGAGCTTGTCCCTATAGAAGGATCCAGAACTTGCCATACGCACAAAAGAACCACGTCATCCAAAATCAAGTGCCAACAGCCTTATCATGGATGATGCTACCGATAGTTGATACGAGCACAAATTAATGCACAGTTGATGTTGTTTCACGGGCACCGATGGCTCTAATTGATTGAATAATATGGTGAAATAATTAAATCATGGAGGCGTTGGTGGTTCATTACCCACAACATCATGAGAAGTTCATTGGACCTTTTCATTTAAATAAAGAAGAAGTCCTAACAAGGTTTCCATAGGTGAACCTGCGGAAGAATCATTATCGAAACATATACAGTAAAACTACCCACGAATGTGTTTAATAACTGCAGAGTCTATGCAAGCGGGATGCTTCAGCCCTATGCACGAGTGCATCCCCCTTGTCCCTGGAGCACGCATCGGGAAACTAATGAACCCCAACACGGAAAGAGCCAAGGAATACTTAAATTGATAGTCTACCCCTCGTGCCCTATCCATGGCATGCTTAGGGGGACCTATGCTTCTTTTAAAAATAAAAGCGACTCTCACCAATGGATATATTGGCTCTTATATCAATGAATAACATAGCAAAATGTGATACTTGGTATAAATTTTTGAATCCAGAGAACCAACGAGTCTTTGGATAAAGTTGAGCTCGAAGCCATTAGGACGAGGGGATGTCTTCTTGGGTATCACACATTGCGTCGACCCCTTGCATCGTACCTCAATCATCAGTTGCTCAGTTGTTGTGGGGAGGATACTAGCCTCCTGTGTGTCCCTAGCTCGCGGCTGGCCTAAATGCGATTCCACATTGACGGACGACATAGCAAGTGGTGGTTGTAACTTATCTCTCTTTATTTTCATGGCTATAGCCTACTGTGCATCTAGACACCAGGACCTTTCCATACTTAAATGCTTCAACCACGACCCCAGGTCAGGTGGGATTACCTGCTGAGTTTAAGCTATCAGTAAGCAGAGAAAAAGAAACTTACAAGGATTCCTTAAGTAATGGAGAGTGAACTGGGAATAGCCCAACCTTAGAATATGGAGTCTTCATCATCTGGATTGTAGTCTAGAGAAGCATCCTCAGTGGCGGACCAAGCCCAAGTACCTTTGAAGGAAGCACCAAAGAAGGTAAGAGCCCCATTATGCCTAGACCCTATCGCACTACAAGGCACTGTCTATGAGTCAGTTTGTTTGGGAATATAACCCATCTCAAGTAGTGAATTTTATCTAAGGAAAAAAACGGATGAGAGACCGATAGAAAACAAGTACTGCGAGTCATCCGCATTCATTGATAACATCTCTGCCCTTTGTACACACTACCCGCCACTCCTACCAATTGAATGATCTGCTGAAATGTTCAAATTGCAACGACATGGAAAGTTCATTGCCTGCGACATCACGAGAAGTCCATTGAACCTTATCATTTAGAGAAAGGAAAAGTCGTAAAAAGGCTTCTATAAGTGAACCTGTGGAAGGATTATTATCAAAACCTACACAATAGAACAAATTCCAAATGTGTTTAACAACTGTGGAGTCCACACGAGTGGGATGCTTTGGCCCTCTGCACGAGTGCCTCCCTCTCATCCCCAGCACGTGCGCCCAACATGAGAGTCGGACGACTAATGAACCTCAGTGCAAAAAGCGCCATGGAATACTTAAATTGATAGCTTCCCCTTGCACCCATCCATAGTGTGTGTCGGGAGAACCTGTGTATTTTTTAAAAACAAAAACTAATCACGACAATGGATATCCCAACTCTTGCATCGATGAAGAACGTAGCAAAATGTTATATTGGTGTGAATTGTAGAATCCTATGAACCATTGAGTCTTTGAACACAAGTTTCACTCAAACCCACTAGGCCAAGGGCACGTTTGCCTGGGTGACACACAAAATGTCACCCCTCTGGAATTGCGCCTCAATCATGGGGTCCACTGTCGTTGTGGGGTAAAAACTGGCCTCTTATGTGCCCCTAGCTCGTGGCTGGCCTAAATACGAGTCTATATCGATGGATTTCCCGACAAGTGGTGGTTGTAACTCAAATCTCTTTATTGTCACAGTTATATCTCGTTATGCATCCGGACTCCAGGACCTCTCCGTGCTTAGGAGCTTTAACCGCAACCCCAGGTCAGGCATGATTACCCGCTGAGTTTAAGCATATCAATAAGAAGAGGAAAAAAAACTTACAAGGATTTCCTTAGTAATGATGAGCATTTGGGAATAACCTAGCCTTAGAATTAGGAGGCTTTGTCATCTGAATTGTTGTCTAGAGAAGTGGCCTCAGCAGTAGATCGAGCCTAAGTCCCCTGGAAGGGGGCGCCAGAAAGAGTGAGAGCCCCATTATGCGTAGACCCCACCACACTATGAGGTGCTATCTATGAGTTGGGTTGTTTGGGAATGCATCTAAAATTAGGTGGTGAATTTTGTCCAAGACTAAATATGGGTGAGAGACCAATAGCGAATAAGTACCATGAGGGTAAGATAAAAAGTACTTTCAAAAAATAGTCAAAAAGTGCTAGAAATTATCAGGAGAGAAGTGGATAAGGAACGACAATACACCCCAGTTGAATATGGAATGGTGGTGAGCCGATCTGCCGATCGACTCGAGGCATAGACTAGTGTGGATTGGGGGTGACCAAAGCTTGGGCTCTCGATATGCTCGTGGAACACCGTCTCCTGGATTGTTGCAGGCAGCACAAGTCTCTGGTGCCCATGGTTCTATGGTGCCTTATGGCTGTTGGTGCCTTATGGCAGTCGATGCCTATGGTGGTTTAAGACATTAGCGCATAGTGCCTTAGGGGCGTACGTGCCGGTGTATGGACACCTAACTCGATAAAGACACCACTATGGTAGGTGAGACAGGAGCTGTTTCTTTTTGCAACACCACTGCTTGGCATTCACACCACATTGCACAACTTCATCAACACACACACTGCATAGTCTAAGTGAAATAGACTAAGGCTGCAGAAATGTAAACCACTCAAATAGATTTATAGGAAACAAGTTCCCAACCTTTTATTGTCTCTCAGAATAAAAAAGGATAATGTCACACCAATTGTACTAAGCTATACAACACTCTCTACCTTATACAATCTCAAGCAACAGTATAAATAAACTGCACATGGGTAATTATATCATTTACAACCAACGACACCTGGCAGCATGTCATTGGACATGGCTGCATACTTATCATATTACTCAACAACATGATCTATGTATTTAGATATATTTTTTAAAATCACACATATTTACAACATTCAAAATTAAAACATAGCAACTGCCCCGTGTGACAAGCACATGGGCAGCCTTGCTGCTTTAGCTAATTTTTCCAATGTTTAGTACTTAGCCAATTTCCAGCTTTCCAATACTTGCCCATTTCATCTTTGTTTTGTCATGCTTCTCATCTATGCCTTTCCTTGCTATCATCATTCCTTGCCTGTTCTATGTCACTGCCCGCGCCATACTGATGTCTTGGCCATGTCACAGCCTAGGCCATGCCACCACTGCCTATGGTGTGACACTGTCTCACCCATGCCAATGCCCACAATTATGTCACGCCATCACCTATGTCATGCTAGTGCTATGTCATAGCTATGTCACTGCCTGTATAGGTGCCATGTGCCTGTCGTCGCCTCAGGTGCTTAAGGTTACCTGGTCATCACTCCTGTCACCTTAGTCATAATCAGCTGCCTGATATCTCATAGCCATCACTGCATCACATTGCTTGCCTTAGAACATATCAAGGGCAATGTGCACCCTGACATGGCTTGTTAGCCATAATGTCTTCGATTGAGGATCTAAAAATGCACCCCCACCAGATGAACTCGATGCCCTCATTGAGGTTGTTTTGAGGGAGTCCTCAATCTACTTGTCGAACTACCATAAATTCCAAGCCTTCTTCTGAACAACATCTTCTTTGGTTGAGCCCTTCTATTAAATCAGAAATTTTGTCATTGTATTTTTTTTGTTGTTCAGCATGATCTGATGATCAAGTATCTTGACTATCTTTGTCTTATAATGCTTAGAAATTAATGGAGGATCCCTCTTGGACTTGTTCCTGCCCGGGTCTTCAGCATCTTCATTATACCTTTTCAAAAAACTAGCATGAAAGGTAGGGTAAATCTTTTAACCTTTCTGGAAAGTTCAACTTGTAAGCGAACTCCCTAATCTTCTAAACAACTTCAAACGGTTCATGATACCTTGGGATCAGTCCCCTATGCGTTTTCTTACTCATAATCTATTTCCAAATTTTTGGAGTGAGCTTTAAAAGAACTTTGCCTCCCACACTAAACTTCACCGCACGCTTATGATGATCAGCATACTTTTTCATGCATTTCTGGGCCTTTCTCAAGCTGTCTTATGCGTCAATAAACATCTTATCCTTTCTTTTACAAAGTTCTAAGCAGCAAGTCAACTGTCCTAACTATTCAGTGTCACTACCTCCAAATGTGTCTTAGGCTGTATGCCTAAGAAAAGTTCAAACGGGCTCTTTTTTGTTGTAGACAACCTGTCCAGATTTTAGAAAAACTGCACTGTATCCAACAAGTCTGCCCAATTCCATTGGTTTTCTGTCACATAGTTCCTTAAGTATTCTTCTAGAAATTGATTTTTCCTTTTAGTTTGGCCATCAATTTGCGGATGATTTACTGTGGAAAACTTTAGATCAGCCCCCATTATACTAAACAATCTATTACAGAAACGACCAGTGAACCAGACATCTCTATCACTCACGATATCACTTGGCAAACTGAAGTGCTTCACCACATTCTTATATAATAATCATGCAGAAACTTCTGATGAGCAAGTAATTGGGGCATAAAAAAATAGCATACTTTGAGAACCTGTCAACCACCACCATTATGGATGCATTTCTATCCACCTTAGGAAATCCATATATGAAGTCCATAGTGATAGATAACCATGTCCTTTCAGGATTAGAAAGAGGCTGCAACAAGCCCGCCTCCTTCATACGTTTAATCTTATCCTTTTGACACACATCATAAGTCTTAACATATGCCTTAATGTCGTCTTCTTTCTTTGGAAAAAAATATACACGGGACAGCAAAGCTAGCATCCGTTCGACACCTGGATAACCAACCCATGGAGTGTCATGCGCTTCCTTCATCATGTCTTTATGTAGTCTACTACCCTGAGGTACCAAGATTCTCCCCCCTTAAAGTAAAGGAGATTATCCTTGATCTAATACCTTTGAATGGTCCCGTCTTTCACTTGACCCATCCACTTGATACAGAGTGGGTCATTTGTACCACAAAATTTAATTCTGTTAAAAAAATTAGTTTCAAGTCTAGAAATAGAGTATACTGCAGCAAATACCTCTTTCCGACTTAGTGCATCCACAACCTGGTTGTGCTTTCCTAAATTGCACTCCCACATGAAGTCATACTCAGCCAGAAAATCTTGCTAATATGCTTGCTTTGGACTCAACTTTTTCTGCGTCTTAAAGAATGTGTTTGCAACATTGTCTGTCCGCATCACAAATCAAGTGCCCAACAAGTACACCCTCCATGTATGTAAACAATGCACTACTACTACCATCTCCATTTCTTGGGGTGAATATCTTTGCTCAACATCACTCAGTTTCTGACTTTCAAAGGCAAAATGATGGCCTTCTGACACCAACATGCCTCTAACAATCTTGTCTGACCCACCAGTGTGTACTTTAATGGTAACTCAATGTCTGGCAGCTTTAAAATGGGCTCTAATGTAATAACTTCCATTAACGTCTAAAATATTGCATCACACTTGTCAGACCACACCCACTTGACATTGCTACTTTCTTAGAGTAACCTGCAATAAACTTCCGATAGCAGTTAGCCAGCCCCAAGAATGATCTCATTTCTTAGACACCGCTAGGCACTTGCCATTCAACAATTGCTTGCACCTTCTTCGGATCTATCGTCACTTGGTTTTGACTAACTAAATGCCCAAGAAACTTCACTTCCTTTATAGAAAACTCGCACTTTTCCATTTATACATAAATTTTACACTCCCTCAAGTGGGACAATACTAACTTTAAATGTTCTAAATGTTCATCATGGGAGTAGATATAAATGACTATGTCATCTAGAAATACCACCACAAAATTTTCTAGGTAATCAAACAACACATTATTCATCAAGGTGCAGAAAGTTATCAGGGAAGCTGTCAACCCAAACAGTATAATAAGAAACTCATATGAACCATACCTTTTCACACATAAGGTTTTTGATTCATCACCCTCTACTATTCAAACCTGCCAATACCCTCATCATAGATTAGGTTTAGTGAACTAGGATGCCTTGCTTAGCCTGTACATGAGGTCCTACACTAGGGAAACAGGATATTTGTTCATCACAGTCACTTTATTCAATGCCATATAGTCCACACATATCCTCATTGAACCATCCTACTTCTTTCGGAACAAAATAGTAGCACTGTAACTAGCCTTAGAAGGATAAATCAAGCCTATATCCTGTAATTCATTCAATTGTTTTTTAAGTTCAGCCAATTCTTTGGTAGCCATTCTATAAGGAGCCTGTGTAGGGAAAATATAACCTAGCAACAACTCTATCTTGGGGGTGAATGTCCCTCCTTGGTGGTAACTCTTTAGGAAATTTAGGAGGCATCACATCAGCATATTACTTCAGTACTTCAGCAACACAATCTGGCACCTCCACCATCATATCTGGCTTCAATTCAATTATGGCGGCAAGAAAAGTTTCATTACCTTTCTTCAATTCTTACTCAACTAAAACAGCAGAAATTATAGGGCCTTTGTAATTCACTTTCTTACCTTCTCCATAAGGATGGGCAGCCTTGATGAAACTTGGATTAGCTTCATCTATGATCATCACTCCGCCTAAGTAAGGAAAAGAAACAAAGCAAAACTTTCTAGGGAAATCTATCCCTAGAATGATTTCAAAATTACCGAATGGCATAGCCATTGAGGTATGCTTCCCCATCACACTTCCAACCACCATCTGCACATCATAAACCATTCCTATAGTGTCTTGTGCCTTGGAACTCACCATCTGGACAAAGGATGGAATTTTCTTCAACTTTAGTCCATATTTTGTGGCAACTTTGGCATCCATAAAAGTATGAGTGGCCCCGGTATCTACCATTACCATCATACGATTGCCTTCAACTTTCATATCTAGGTGAATTAAAGCAGCATGAGGATTAAAGGACTTTGAGGATTAGCCTACAACATTCAACAAACTTATATGATTAAGTAAAAAACCCAAAGGATTCACATAAGCAGTAAAAAATTCATCACCCTTACATTGATTAACATTTCCAGAAAGCATAGCATTCATTCTTTCATGATTGGGACAATTCTTGGCCAAATGCGGTCCAACACAAGTTCAACAGTCTTTAGTATTCCCATCTTTCCCCTTGTTCTTGGTGTTTCCAACATTCATTGGGGCCTTTCCCTTCTCACCCTTGTTATTTTGTCAATCCTTCTTCCCTTCTCCTTTCTTCTAATCCTTTTTCTTAGACTTTGAAGAAGTGGGAATGTTAGAACCAAAATGAGTTGAGCAAATATCTACCAATGAGTCAATGGCAACAATTACACTAGGAATGTCTTTAACATTATGCCTCCTCAATTCAATTTGGGCCCATGCCTAAATCCCTAAGATGAAGTTATATAACTTGTCTTCATCAAACATATTTTGAATGTCCAAAATAAACGAAGTAAATTCCTTAATATAGTCCCAAATTGATCCATTCTGCCTAAGCCTTTTCAATCGGTCTCTGGCAATCCATGAGGCATTGCTAAAAATAAATTGGTCCATCGTTTGCTTCTTCAACTTTTACCAAGCATCAATTTTGGGTTGGCAAAAACATTCATCATCCGCATTCTGAATGCTCCACCATAATTTGTCATCACCCGTCAAGTACATCGTGCTGATTTTCAACTTGACTTTCTTAATAACTCGAGCAGTACAGAAATATTGCTCCATGTCCCACAAGAAATTTTATAATTCCATGGAACTTCTACTACCACCAAAAGGTTTGGGTTGAGGAATTTTGACTTTAGAACTGCCTTCATAAAATTTCCCAGACACAGCCACAACACATCGTATCACCAACATCTTTGCCTGCAAATTTTCCATCACCTTGCCTTAGTCTTGCACCAGCAATGTTAAGGCCTCGCATGAATTCAGAAATTTCTCTAATTATTTATTATACTTGGTACTTAGCAGTGCCAGTTCTACCTTTAAGGCTTTGATATGGGTAATCCAATCCACTATGCCTTTAGTTTGTTCGAGTTCATCAGTAATGCCTATGAAGTTCTAAACTAGTGTAACATCGTTGTTTAGTTGAGCCACACTCACAATTTTTATACAATATTGCTTTGATACCAGTTGAGACAGGGGCATTTTTTTTGGAAAACCACTGGTTGGCAGTTGCACAACACTGTGCAACTTCAGCCCCACATACACTGCACAGTCTAAGTGAAATAGACTAAAGTAACAGAAACGTAAAAAACTCAAATAGAGTTACAAGAAATATGTTACCAACCTTTTATTATCTCTTAGAATCAAAAAAGATAAAGTCACATGAATTGTACAAAGGCATACAACACTGTATGCCATGTACAATCTCCAGCAACAGTATAAATAGACTGCACATTGGCAGTTACATCATCTACAACCAACGACACCTAGCAGCATGTCATTGGACATAGCTACATGCATATCACATAACTCAACAACCTGATCTAACAATTCAAATAAATTATGAAAATCACATATGTTTACAAAATTCAAAATTCAAAATTCAAACCTAACAATATTAAAAATTCAACACTTAGCCAATTTCCAGCTTTCCAACATTTGAGCATTTCGTCCTTATCTTATTATGCTTCTCAGCTATGCCTTGCCTTTCCAGCATCATGCCTTGCCTATGTCATGTCATTGCCTATGCTTAAGCCATGCCACTTCCTGCGCTATGCTACTGTCTTGACTATGTCATAGCCTAGGCCTGTCCGCTCCCTATGCTGTGACTCTGTCTTGACCCTAAAAATGCCCACATCTATGCCATACCATCGCCTATGCCTTGCCAGTGCCGATGTTATGCTATTACCATGCCATGCCTATGTCACTACCGACATATATGCCTACATAGGTGCCATGCGCCTGTCATTGCCTCATGTACCCAAGGCTGCCTCGTCATCACTCTATCCACCTTGGTCATAATCAGCTTTCTGCTATCTCATAGCCACCACAGCATCACATTGTTTTCCTTAGCACATGTCAAGGACAATGTGCACCTTGACATGGTTTGTTAGCCATCATGTCTTAGACTGGGTATCTAATAGTAGGACACTATAGGTTCATCGGCATTTGACATCGGCTGTGGCCGTTGGTGCCCATTGTGATTTGAGGCTAAGTTTGCAGAAATGTAAAGCACTCAACAATATACGGGAAATAAGTTCCCAACTTTTATTATTCTTTCATAATTACAAAAGACAATGTCAGACAAATTGTACTAAGGCACTACAACATTCACTGCCTTGTACAATTTCTAGAAACACAATAAATAGACTTCACATGGGCAGTTACAAAAGTTGAAAATATTTACACCTAGCAGCATGTCATTGGACATGGCCTGCATGCCCATCAGATTACTTAACAACCTGATCTAAGCATTCAATAACATTCTGAAAATCATATATGTTATCAGCATTCAAAATTCAAACTAGCAACTGCCCTATGTGACAAGCATATGGGCAAACTTTCCCCTTTATCCAATTTTTCTATGTTCAACAATTAACTAATTTCCAACTTTCTAATACTTTGAACATTTTGTCTTTAGTTTGTTTTGTCTCCTAGTGATACCATTGCCTTACCAGTATCATGCCTTTCCTATGTCATATCACTACCTACATCAGCGCTATGCCACTACCTATGCCATGCTGCTGCCTTATCCATGTAACTGCCTAGGCTACGCCACTGCCTATTCCTCAACACCATCTTTACCATGCCATCACCTTGATCATGACATCACCAGGTCCATCCCACTATATTGGTTGATGCCATACAAGTATCTTGCCTATGCCATGCCATCGCTTCGCCAATGATATACCAACGCCTTACGGAGTCTGTCACTGTCTGCCCGCATGGGTGCCATGTTCCGGTCATTGCTTCTTTTGTCCATTACTTCCTAGCTATCACTCTAGCACCTTATTCATCATTAGATGCCTGCTATCTCATAGCCATTACGACATCACATTTCTTGTTTAGCACATGTAAAGGCCAATGTACACCTTGACATGGCCTTATCAACCATCATGTCTTAGACTAGGGGTCTAAGTATGCAACCTCACTAGGTGAACTCGACCCCCTCATTAAGGTTTTTTTAAGGTAGTTCTTAATCTGCTTGTCAAACTACCATAAGTTCTGATCCGTCTCCCAAACAACATCTTCTTTACCTTTTCCTTTTCATTGAATTAGGAATTCTGTCTGGTATTCTTTGTGCTATTCCCCATAATCCAATGATCAAGTATCTTCACCATCTTGGTCTTATACTACTTTGGATTCAAAGGAGGAGCCCTCTTGGACTTGTTCCTGCATGGGTCTTCAACATCTTCATTATACCTTTTCAAAAACTAACATGAAAGGTACGATGAATCTTCAACCTTTCGAGTAAGTTTAACTTGTAAGAGACTTCCCAAATCTTCTCAATAGTTTCAAAAGGACTGTCGTACCTTGGGATCAGTCTCCTATGCCTTTTCTTGCTCATAATCTGTTTCTAAATATGCAAAGTAAGATTTAAAAGAACTTTTTCTCCCACACAGAACTCCACCGTACATCTATACTGGTCAACATACCTTTTTATGCATTTTTAGGCCTTTCTAAAGCTGTCTTGTGCCTCAACAAGCATGTCATGCTTATCTTTGGCATATCTGTAAGCATCAGGGCAATTGCCATGACTCTTTAGTGTCACCACCTCCAATGGTGTCATAGGCTCCATGCCCAGGACAAGATCAAATAGGCTTTTTTCTATTGCTAAAAACCTACACAGATTGTAGCAAAACTGTGTTGCATCAAACAAGTCTGCCCAATTTTGTTGGCTTGCTGTTATATAGATCTTCAAGTATTCTTCTCGAAAGTGATTTATTCTCTCAGTTTGGTCATTAGTTTGAGGATGATTTGCTAAGGAAAACTTCAGATCAGTCCCCATCATGGTAAACAATGTCTGTCAGAACCGACCAGTGAACCGCATATCTCTATCACTCATGATATCACTTGGCAAACAAAAATGCTTCACCATGTTCTTATAGAACAAGGTTGCAACAATTTCATATGTGAAAGTAATTTGAGCAGCAAAAAAATTGCATTGTTTGAGAACCTGTCAACCACCGCTATTATGGATGCATTGCCACCTACCTTAGGAATCCCAGAAATAAAGTCCATAAAGACAGATAACCATGGACTTCTAGGAATAGGAAGAGGCTTCAAGAAAACCTTTTCATTCATACGTTCAGTCTTCTTATTTTGACACACTTGACATTTTTTCACATATTCTTCAATCTTGTCTCTAATCTTCAGCCAGAAATATATACCGGACAACAGGGCTCACTTCTATTCAATACCTGGATGACCATCCCAAGGAGTATCATGCACCTCTTTCATCAAGTCTTTATGTAGTCCACTACCTTGAGGCACCACGATTCTCCCCTTTAAAATAAAGGAGATTGTCCTCAATCCAATACCTTCAAATGGTCCCATATTACACTTGACCCATCCACTTGACATAGAGTGGGTCATTTGAAGTACAAAACTTATTTCTATCTAGAAAATCAATTTCAAGTCTAGAAATAGAGTATACTACAGAAAATATCACTTTCCGACTTAGTGTATCAACAACCTAGTTGTGCTTTCCTAGTTTGTGCTCCCACATGAAGTCATACTCAGCCAGGAACTCTTACCAATGTTCCTGCTTTGGACTCAACTTTTTCTGCATCTTAAAGGATGTGTTTGCAACATTGTCTGTCTGCACAATAAACTGAGTTCCCAAAAATTACATTCTCTAAGTCGGAAAGCAATGCATTACTGTTACCATCTCTTTTTTATTTGTCGAGTATCAATTCTCAGCATCACTCAAATTTTGAATTTCAAAGGCCAGAGGATGACCTTTATGCACCAACACGCCCCCAATAGCTTTGTTTGACGTGTCAGTAGATATTTAAAAAGGTAACTCGAAATCTGGCAGCTTCAATATAAGTTCTAAAGTAATAGCCTCCTTCAAAGTCTGAAATGCTGCAGCATACTTTTTGGGCATGCCCACTTGACATCTTTCTTCAGCAAATCTATCAAAACCACCACCTTCTTAGAGTAACCTGCAATGAACTTTTGATAGTAGTTAGCAAAACCCAAGAATGATCTCAATTCTTTGACCCCACTAGGTGCCTGCATTTTAATAATTGCTTGCACCTTGTTTGGATCAATCATCACTTGGTTTTTACTGACCAAATTCTCAAGGAACATCACTTCCTTTATTGCAAACTCATATTTGTCCATCTTTACATAAAGATTGTACTCCGTCAAATAGGACAATAGTAACTTTAAATGTTCTAAATATTCATCAAGGGAGAAACTATAAATGACTATGTCATCTAGATATACCACCACAAAATCATCCAGGTAATCAAACAACAAATCATTTATCAAGATGCAAAAAGTTATCGTCGCGTTTGTCAACCCAAACGGCATAATAAGAAACTCATATGAACCATACCTCATCACACACATGGTTTTTGGTTCATCTCCTTTTTCTATCCAAACTTTCCAATGACCTGATCACAGATCAAGCTTAGTAAACCAGCATTCCTTGTTTATCTTCTCCATGAGATCCTTCACCAATGGGATAGGATACTTATTCTTCACAGTCACTTTATTCAATGCCCGATAGTCTACATATATCCTCATTGAATCATCCTACTTCTTTTGGAACAAAATAGAAGCACCGTAAGGAGCCTTGGAAGGCTAAATCAAGCCCGTATCTAACAATTCATTCAATTATTTTTGCAGTTCAGCCAACTCTTTAGGAGATATTCTATAAAGAGGTTATGTAGGGACAATAGAACCTGGAAGCAACTTTATCTTATGATCAATGTACCTTTATGGTCAAAACTCTGTAGGTAACCAAGAGGCATCATATTAGCAAATTGCTTCAATACTTGTGGAACATAATTGGGCACCTCCACGTTTATATTTGGTTTCACATCTATCACGGCAGCAAGGAATGTTTCATCACCTTTCTTCAATCCTTATTTAACCAACATAGAAGAAATGATAGAGGACTTGTTCTTCACTTTCTTTGTTTCTCTATAAGGATGAAAAACCTTAATGAAACTTGGATTGGCACCGTTCATGATCATCACTCCATCTAATTGAGGAATAGGAATGAAACAAAATTTTCTAAGAAAATCAATCCCTAAAATGACTTCAAAATCACCAAATGGCATAGCCATCAAGTTGTGTTTCCCCATCAAATTTCTAGTCACCATCTGCACATCATAAGGCATGCCTACAATGGGTTGTTCCTTGGAACTCATAATTTGGACATAGGATGGAATTTTCTTTAACTTCAATCCATATTTTGCAGCAACCTTGACATCCACAAATGTATGATTGGCCCAAGTATTTACCATTGCCATCATACGATTTTCATCAACTTTCATCTATTTGTGAATTAAAGCAGCATGAGGGTTTAATGACTTTGAGGAGTCACCTACAACATTTAGCAAACTAATTTGATTTAGTGACAAGCCCAAAGGATTCTCCAAAGCAATGATAACTTCTTCAGCCCTAACTTGATTCAGATTTCCAACACGCATAGCATTTACTCTTTCACGATTGGGATAACTATTGGCCAAATGTGTTCCACCAGAAGTCCAACATCATTAGTATTGCCATATTTCCACTTGTTCTTGGTGTTTCCAATATTTTTTGAGGCCTTTCCCTTGTCACCCTTTTCATCTCATCTATATTTCTTCCCTTCCCCTTTCTTATAAGCCTTTTTCTTTGACTTTGGGGTAGTGAGAATGTTAGAATTAGAATGAGTTAAGAGAAAATCCACCAACGAGTCAGTGGCAGTAATTGCACTAGGCAAATCTTTCATATTCTGCCTCCTTAATTTATTTTGGGCCTATGCCTACATTTTTGAAATAAAGTTATGTAATTTATCTTCATCAGACACGTTTTGGATATCCAACATCAAGGAATTAAATTCCTTAATATAGTCATGAATCATTGCATTTTGCCTTAGCCTTTTCAACTTGTCTCTAGCAATCCATGAGGCATTGCTAGGAAGGAATTGGTACCTCATTTCCTTCTTCAACTTTACCCAATAATAAATTTTGGGTCAGCCAGTACTCCCATTATCCGCATTTTTAGTCCTCCACCATAATTTTGCATCACCTATCAAGTACATTATGGTGATGTTCAACTTGTCTATTTCAGCAACTCGGGCAGTAGAGAAATACTTCTCCATATCCTACTAGAAATTTTCCAATTCCTTGGCACTTTATGCACTACCAAAAGGTTTGGGCTCAGGAATTTTTAATTTAGATTTGCCTTCATGAGACTTCCTAGACACAGCCACAGCACGTCGTAGCACCAACATCTCTGCCTGCAGATTTTCCATTACCTTGCCTTGGTCCTGCACCAGCGACATCAAGGACTTGCGTGAATTAAGAAATTTCACAGATTGTTCATCATACTAGGCATGCAACAATACCGGTTCTTACCTCAAGGCATTGATCTAAGTTATTAAATCCAATAGGCCTTCACTTTGTTCGAGTTCATTGTAATGCTGATGAAGTTTTGAATTCATTGTGATGCTGATGAAGTTTTGAACTCGTGTACATACTTGTTTAGTTGAGAAATAGTCACTATTTTTGTTCATCAATTTGGCTCTGGTAGTAGTTGAGATAGGGGAATTTTCTTTTTCGCAACACCACTACTTGGCAGTCGTACCACACTGCACAACTTCATCCAAACACACACTGCATTGTCTAATTATAATAGACTAAGTTTGCAAAAACATAAAGAACTCAACAATGTACTGGAAAAAAGTTCCCAACCCTTATTATTCTCTCAGAATTACAAAGGAAAATATCCTATGAATTGTACTAAGGCACTACAATATTCACTGACTTATATTCCAGCAATACAATAAATAAACTACACATAAGAAGTTACAACAGTTAGAAACATTGACACCTAGTAGCATATCATTGGACATGGATGCATACTTATCACATGACTCAACATCCTGATCTAAGCATTTAACTAACATTCTAAAAATCAAACATGTTTACAACATTCAAAATTCAAACTAGAAACTGCCCTATGTGACAAGCACATGGGTAACCTTGCCCCTTTAGCCAATTTTGCTATGTTCAACAGTTAGCTAATTTCCAGCATTCCAACACTTAGAATATTTCATCTTTATCTTGTCATGTCTCCCAGCCATGCCTTTACCTTTCCAGCATCATGCCTTTTTTGTGTCATATCACTACTTATGCCTGCGCCATGCCACTGCCTCTGCCATGCTGCTGCCTTGGCCATATTACTACGTAGGCTACACTACCACCTATGCCTTGACACTATCTTAACCATGCGATTCTGCTTCCTTGGCTATGTCACTGCCTAGGTCTATCGACATTTGACATCGGTTATGGCATTACACAAGTTGGCATTGTGTTCACCATTGATTCATACAATTGGTCATCACGCTTGGTTGAAAAGCCAGTGACGCAAAGCTACTATGTGCTGTATTATGATTGAATGCCTCTAAGTTAGAATCTGGGATAAAAGTATAACATACACCTGTCGTCTCCTTTCTAACCCGCAGTTAGGGCCTTGTCCCCCAAAGGCATGTGTCATTGGCAAAGCCACCATGGAGGAAGGGTCGCGTGGCTGCCTTAAAGTATAATTTCCATCGAGTGGTAGGTAGAATCCCTTGCAGACAACTTAAATATGTGATGGGGTATTGTAAGTAGTAGAGTAGCCTTGCTTCCATGATTCACTGAGATTCAGGCATATGTCACTCTGGTTTGTCTCTCCCCCTCCAATCAAATCATATTTCCATCTATTTCCAAAGGAGATATGTGCATACGTCCTTGAAAAATCACACTAAATGTTGTGAGTTCACATCACTCTCAAGAATGCCACGACATAGCCTCACCTGAGTGCACCGCGTGTTTTTCAAGTGTTGCATGCATTCTATTCCAAACAAATATTTAAGTATGATATCACATGTCCTATCGTGTAAAACTACGACGTCATAATTAGAATTTTTTTATGATGTGGTGTGCGGCTCAAGATCCCAGTAATGCGTCATGGCCAACGTCGGTTTGTTGCGGTATCTCACAATTAGAGGTTTTTGTGAACATCAAGTGCACTTATAGAGACATGTCTAATAACTCGAGCTTTGTCATATGGTGAAATCAGCAGCACACAACATCGACATGGGCAATCAGCCCTCAGAGCAAGCCTCGAGTCCAAAAAGAGGGGCAGTTCCCCACTTTTAATCCTTGGAATAAGTAAAATAATGTTAAAAATAGTGGTATGTCACTTTTTTCTTTTGGGTCCCTCTTAAACTACACCTCTCAAGTTATTTCATAAAGTTGGACTAGAATCAATCTCAACAGGGTCTTTTTTCACCGTTGATTCTGCCATGTCCATTCTCGTGGTTGTGGTTTCTCTGGATAGTAGACAGGGACAGTGGAAATTTCATTAATCCATTCAAGCGCATCACAAATTAGATAACAAGGTATTTGGCATCACTAATTTACCCTATTGATGTGTGAGCAGATGCTAACATATTTGAGGCTTTTAATTGAGAATAATTACAAAGTCTTGAACAAATTTTGTCATTTTTGATTGTCTTCTCTTTGATATTGATGTAAAAGTCAAGATGCATGAAAATACATGAAAGCTCTATCAAGAAGGATGATTTTTGGTGAAAGATACAAGAAATTAAGTTCTGAAGATTTCTTCTAACTACTTTATCTGATAAGCTATCAGATCTGTGATAAGCTATCAGACCATGTCATCACATATAGATAGAGAACAAGAAAATTGAAGATTTTTTGACGACATATCTTGATAAGCTATCAGATCTCTGATAAGCGATCAGGTATGCCGTTACTCAGAAGCAAAAGACGGAAAATAAAAGTAAGGTCTGATGACAACTCTGATAACTTATCAGACTTGTGATAAGTCATCATACAGGTCTTCAGACAGATGAAGAGGACCTAAAAAAATTCTCTGATAACTTATTCGAACTGTGATAAGTTATCAGGCATGTCGTCACCTAAAAGGAAAATTCTTAATTCTTAATTTTGGATTTTTAATAAGTCATGGATATAAATAGTAGCTTTTAGGGTTCTTGGAAGGGCATATCATCTTGGACATCTTGAAATGGCTGGAACACATTCCAAAGGCCAGTTTACCTCTTTTTGGTCTCTTAACTTAGAATTCAATTTTCAATTCTTTGATTTATTTATGGGATATTCTTCTTGAATTTTTGAAGAGAATCAATTTCAGACTACATCTTTTGTAAGATTAATCACTTTGAATTATGAATTTAGTTATTGCTATAGCTTTCTTTTTTATGTGGCACTAAAACCCACAACTAGGGTTGTGGGATCTATTATTATTCCTCCATGGATTTAATAGTTTATTAGCATTTGAGTGATCGTAGGGACATCTTGATAATTCATTTTTTTATGATTGTTATTTATTAGTTGCAGACAATAGATCCAACCTTATGTTGATTTGCTCGAACTAAGAAATAAACTAAAGATAACGAATTATCAATGAGGATTTGGGAAGGTTAAGTTTTCATCTAATGGTTAATGTTGTAACATGATTGATCAATTTGAGATAAATCAGTATGAATAGAATGTTTCCTTAAGTTCGAGAGAATTAGGGAGTTCAACATCTAGGTAGGTTGAGAAACACATAGATGGACCGTGGAAACTGATAATCTTGTATTTCCCACAAGTCATGAGAACCCAATGCTACAGTTATTATTTAATGGGGATTAGTAATCATAGTGGTCACAACCCTAGTTTTTCTTTATCATTGATTTGAACTATTGAAAATTTGTCTTTGAGTTATGAAGCAAGTTACAACCTTAACATTTGTTGGATCACTGAAAACCGTCATTTTATCTTTTTGTATCATTTGTTTGAATTCAACTTATAGCTTTAGTTTCAAATTAGTTTAATCACCACTCACATTGTTCCCTGTGGATTCACGTCCCACAGCAAAGTTGGTTAAATATATTGACAACGACCGCCTTGCACTAAATTGATGTGTACGTTGAGCGTTATCAAAAATAGTGCCATTGTCGGGGAACAATTTGGCGTATTGAGTTGGTTTTGAATTTTAGTTTCCTTGCTTGAATTCAAACTTGTAAATATTTGTTTAGTTTATTTTTTCATTTGTTTTCTTGTGATATCAACCTGGATAGATGTTTTTTTGATTGATGATGATTCTTGTGACGATTCTTATTATTACTGTGGGGGACAATATTTTGAGGCTAGTTGTCCAAATTTACCTGGAAGTGCATGGACTGGACCTTCACAATATGATGCAGATACTATTCTACTTACTGTAACTTGGTGTTTGGCTTGTGGTCAAAGTGATCATACTGAGGATATGTGTGCTGTCACGATTCAAGCAAACAAATTTATTAAATAAATTTTAGAGAATCAAGAATAGTTGTGGGCAGAGCTAAAGGAGTTACCACTACCACCATGTTTATAGTGGCTAAACAAAAAAGAATATGAGGAGGACATTTCCCAATTTAAGGAGAAAACTCAAGAATCGCAGCCACTTAATTGTCATCTTGATCTGGAGACTGACACCGAGAAGGTGAATAAAAGTGAGTGTGTAGTAGATAGTGTAAATTTTGAAGTTGAATTAGTTTAGGCTTACTCGAAGCATTTTTCCACATTATGTTTAGATGATAGATTGTTTGTGGAATCATCTAAAATAGTAGAAGAGTGTGAAGATGAGGAACAAGAATCCTATATTCTTTATTTTACACCTGATAAGCAACATAAAAATACACCTCACTTCAAGGCCGAGTAGTTTACCACGCTCAATCCATTACTTGACTTCTTGGTTTTTGGACCACCCCCTATGATCAAGGAAAGTAGATAGACTCTAACTTGAGGGTGAAATTCATATCTTTAAGGTGGATAAAAAATCTGAGTAGTTTCATGCTGCGACACTAAATTAGGTTCTTCTTGGGAAGAAATCCAAGCTATTTTGTTGTTTGTATTTGTATTCTGTGATTGACATCAAATCTTTGCACCCATGGTGCCACAGGTATGTTTATGACTCTCTTGTTTTGTTTTGACGCATTGGGGACATTGCATGATTTTAAGTTGAGGGTGGGGTTACTTGTGGGTGTTTATGTCCTTTTGTGGTTTTTGTTTCCGTGCCTCTTTTCCCTAAAGTTTTGTTCCTAGTAGATCCAGCATATTTAGGCATATTGTGATTTGTTGTAAAATGTTGTAGTTGACTAGGAGAAGTATAAGTACCATAGGCTGTTAACATGTTTTTGTTAATTTTTGAACAACTCTCTAATGGTTTATTTTATAACTGTGTGATATGCATTTTTGTGTGACCACTGTGCATCTTATTATGGCAGTAGTACTAATGACATGATAACCATTTCTAAACAATTGCATAAACCGAATGGGTAGTAGCTTCTAATGTACCTCTGTGCCATGTGTGTGTGAGATACTACCTAGTTCCCATTGTGTTTTAAATCCAGAACTTGCTTAGTTAGTTTTCCCTTTGTTCTAGGATAACGGTTAGGAAAATATCATAGGCTATTATTGATATTAGTCCACTTTTACCCTAAATGACCTTCCATGTGTGAATAATATCCCTTGATCCTAATTCTGAGCTTGAATGCCTATTCTTTTTATTATACCTATCACATTCCCATTTGTATCACAATGAACCTGTTTTGGCCGTGGTCCTCCTATGATATTTTGCACTTTGACATAGGCAAATATCCTAAGTTGAGGGTGGCTATCATAGGGGTGCATGATGCAAAATGACTATGAAGAAGGGTAATACAAAAATATATATACAAGGATAGGTGTGGTAGAAAAAGAATAAGGAAAGAAAAGTTGTGAAAATGAGAAAATGAACGACTTAATGACCACACCCATCCTGAAATTGCTTAATCAAGCAAAGGAGAAATAAGGTAAAGGTTGATAAGTGAGACCCTAAAATTAGTGTAGTGCCAAGGAGGCTTAGTTACCTTAAATATACTTGTGTCTCATACCAGCCCCAAGCCTACATTACAAGTTGAAGAAAAGTCCTATAGTGATCCTAACTTAACTGTCTGAAAGTTTTGGTAACAAAAATAAGGGCAAGCTTATAGTATTTGGCATACATTGACTGGAACTTCTTTTTGAGAGCGATTATATCTTGATCATCCCCTCATTGATATACTTGATTTCATATATGAGTGAAGAGGTACTTCTTTGTTGTAAGGGCATATTGATTGCATTGCTAGCTGCTTACATATTTGAGTAATGTAATTTGTATATATGCATGATTATTATTGGTAATTTGATGTCATATCCTGATTCCCTCGTGTCACATTATTGATCTTCATTGATATAAACATTTGGGTTCAAAGTGATTGAAAATGGAGAGGGTAATGTGTTTTGAGCTAAACTTAATAATCAACTATCATAGGTATCTTATCTGTCACTTGGTTAAGAATCGTAGTATGGTGTTTTAGTTGATTGAGGACAAACAATTATTTTAAGTTGTGGGTGTTGATGTGTGAGCAGATGCTAACACATTTGAGGCTTTTAACTGAGAATAATTGTTAAGTCTTAAGCAACTTTTATCATTTTTAATTGTTTTCACTTTGATATTGCAGTAAAAGTCAAGATGCATGAAAATATATGAAAGCTCAATCAAGAAGGATAAATTTTGGGTAAAGATGCAAGAAATTAAGTTCTGAAGATTTCTTCTAACGACTTGGTCTAATAAGCTATCAGATCTTTAATAAGCTATCAAACTGTATCATCACACATAGGCAGAGAACAAGAAAATTGAAGATTTTCTGATGACATATCCTGATAAGCTATCAGATCTCTAATAAGCCGTCAGGCATGTCGTTACTCCAAAGTAGAAGGAAGAAATTAGAAGCAAGGTCTAACGGCAGGTCTGATAACTTATCAGACTTGTGATAAGTCATCACACAGGTCATCAGATAGATGAAAAGGAGCTAATGACATTCTCTGATAACTTATCAGATTTGTGATAAGTTATCAAACATGTCATCACCTAAAAGAAAAATTCTGAATTCTTGATTTTGGATTTTTCTAAAGTCACAAATTTAAATAGCAGCTTTAAGGGTTCATGGAGGGGTGCATCATCTTGGACATCTTGAAATGGCTAGAACTCATTCCAAAGGCCAGTTTACCTCTTTTTGGTCTCATAACTTAGAATTAAATTTTCAATTCATTGGTTTAGTTATGGGATATTCTTCTTGAATTTGGGAAGAAAATCAATTTCGGACTACATCTTTTGTAAGGTTAATCACTTTGAATTATGAATTCAGTTATTACTATCGCTTTCTTTTTTATGTGGCACTAAAACCCACAACTAGGGTTGTGAGATCTATGATTATTCCTCCATGGATTTAATAGTTGATTAAGGTTTGAGTGATTGTGGGGACATCTTGATAATTCCTTTGTTATGATTGTTATTTATTGGTTGCAAACAATAAATCTAGCCTTATGTTGATTTGCTCGAACTGAAAAATAAACTAAAGGTAGTGAATTATCAATGAGGATTTGGGAAGGTTAAGTTCTCATCTAATGGTTAATGCTGTAACAAGATTGATCAACTTGAGATAAATAAGTATCAATAGAATGTTTCCCTAAGTTAGAGAGATTTAGGGAGTTCAACATCTAGGTAGGTTGTGAAACACTAAGATGGACTGTCGAAACTGATAATCTGGTGTTTGCCGCAAGTCATGAAAACCCAATGCTACCATTATTATTTAATGGAGATTAGGAATCATAGTGATCACAACCCTAGTTTTTCTTTATCATTGATTTGAACTATTGAAATTTTGCCTTTGAGTTCTGAACCAAGTTACAACCTTGACATTTGTTTGATCAATGAAAACCCCCATTTTATCTTTTTGTATCATTTGTTTGAATTCAACTTATATCTTCAGTTTCAAATTAGTTTAATCGCCACTAACATTATTCCCTGTGGATTCGACCCTGGCTCCAAAGTTGGGTAAATATATTGACGACGACCGTCTTGCACTAAATTGACATGTAAGTTGAGCGTTATCACCCATGCACAGAATGCAAAAGGCGAAAGGATATCAATAAAACTTGATAATGCTTGGGAATTAGGTATGAAGCACACGAAACTGACTTTGAGCATGCCTAAATTGGGCTTGCCCTATGACTAAAATGGCAGACGGGTCAATACGTCACTGCTCGACCAGGGATCAAACCTAACAACATATGCCAAACAAAAAGCACTCATCGTGTGTCCAATGCTCTATTGATGCATGCCCAACATCATCCCCAATGCCCTATAATAGATGTTGTGTGTTGCTGCCCATGCAGATGTTGCAAGGCTAAAGCAACTTTCAATTTACATGATAGCTACCCTTGGGGAAGTAAAGAAGATAAATGTGCATCGAGGCTTGTGCATGGGTGCCTCCCACATGGGCCGCTGACGCTCAACACAGGTTCGGCTCGACCCTATGCATACATCGCCTGGAGCTTGCCACTAAAGCAGCATCCAAAACTTGTCGCGCACACAAAAGTACTGCCTCGTTTAAAATCAAATGCCAACAGCCCCTTCGTGGATGACGTCATAGATAGCCGACACAAACACATAATGAAGTGTGGTCGGCGTAGTTTCATGTGAACCAATAGCTCGCACGGAGTAGCCATGTATGCTACCATGCCCACACTTCACGCTGATATGTCGAGTGAGCACCAATGCCAATTAGAAACAGTCGCCTTGGAGTGCCTTCAACATCTCTAACCCCCTTATATATGCTTAAAAAACTAACCCCAAGTGACAGGAGTAGGCATGATTATTCCAGAGAATCATATTATGAACCAGAACTGTACATTTTAACGTAAGCCTGAGCCAATGCACTCACAAATGTGTCACGTAATTTGTAAATGATAATTTTCATTAGGAATTTTTTTTTCGAAATATTATATATGAAAATTTTAAAAATAAATAAAAATAAAAAAATATTTAAAAATATAAAAATATTAGTAAAATATTTACAACGCATAAAGCAATCTTAAACGAACAATTAAGAGCGTATTTGTACGTGTAATGTAAAGATATAAAATATTTTAATTTAAAGATATTAAATAAAAATTGAAAAAAATATAAAAATAACATGGAGACATTAGGAAAACCGTCCCAACATATGCAGTAACATTGAAATATCATTAAAAACACTTAGAGTGTGTATGTAAGGAAAAGAGTATACAATGGTGAGGAAGATGGATGAACATTAGGAAAATATTCCGATGATCGAACCTAGGTTTACGATATTTTTATTTTGGTATGGTGTCATGGTGCCTTAGTGCACCGTGCCAATGGTGTTATGGTGCGGTTGCCATGGGTGCACAGGTGCATGGGTGCCAAGCACACAATTCCTAATTTAGGATGCATGGGTGCCATGGTGCCTTGGTGCCATGGTGCATAGTGTCTTGGTGACTTTGTGCATGATGCCATGGTGCCTTGATGCACGGTACCATGGTACCTTGGTGCTATAGTACCTTGGTGCATGGTGCCTTCGTGCGCTGGGGCCCATGTTACCATGGTACCTTGTGGTTGTTGGCACCCAACTCAACAAAGACACCACCATAGTAGGCCAGTATAGGTCCATCAGCGTTTAACATAGGCTATGGCCATTGCTACCCATGGTGGTTTGAGGCATTGGTGCATGGTGCCTTGAGGGCGTAGATGCCGATACATGAACACCAACTCGATAATTACACCACCATGGTAAGTGAGACAAGGGTGTTTTCTTTTTTACAGCAACACTACTTAGCAGTCACACCATACTGCGCAACTTTAGCCCTACACACCCTGCACAGTCTAAGTATAATAGACTAAGTTCGCAGAAATGTAAAGCACTCGACATATTTATAGGCAAAAATTTCCAAAATTTTTATTATTCTCTTAGAATCAAAAAGAATAATGTCACATGAATTGTACAAAGGCATACATCACTCTCTGCCTTATTCAATTTCCAGCAATACCATAAATAGCCTGCACATGGGCAATTACAACAGTTACAACCAACGACACCTGGCAGCATGCCATTGGAAATGGATACATACTTATCAAATGACTAAACAACCTGATCAAATCATTCAACTAACATTCTGATAATCACACATGTTAACAACATTCAAAATTCAAACTAACAACTGTCCCATGTGACTAGCACATGGGCATCCTTGTCCCTTTAGCCAATTTTGCCAATGTTCAACTCTTAGCCAATTTCTAACTTTTTTAAACTTGGTTATTTTTTCTTTGTCTTATCATGCTTCTCAGCCACGTTTTTCCTTGCCAAGATTATGACTTTGTCGTGTCATCTCATTGAGTGGGCCTAGGCCACGCCACTGCCTATGTCGTGACATTTTATTGACCATACCAATTTCCACACCTATTCCATGCCATCACCTAGTCTATGCCATTACCTTGGACAATGTCATGCTAACCGCATTGCTCGTGCCATGCCATTTCCTTAGCCACACCTTAGCCGATGTCTTGCCAATGCCTAGCTGAATTGGTCACTGTTGCATGCATGCCCGCATAGGTGCTATGCACTTGTCCTTGCCTCTTTTTCCCAAGGCTGCATGGACATTACCTCAACACCTTGTTCATCATCAGTTCCCTGCCATATCATAGCCAACATGGTATCATATTTTTGGCCTTAGCATATGTCAAGGCCAATGTGCACCTTGACATGGCCTTGTCCGCCATCAAGTCTTAGATTGGGGGTCTAACAATGCACCCTCACTAAATGAACTCGATGCCTTCGTCGAGGTTGTTTTGAGGTAGTCCTTGATCTGCTTTTCAAATTGCCATAGCTTCTGAGCCTTCTCCCAAACAACGTCTTCTTTACTTTTTCCTTTCCATTGAATTAAGAATTTTGTCTTGGTATTCCTTTTGCTTTTCCCCGTAACTTGATGATCAATTATCTTTGCCATCTTGGTCTTATACTGCTTTGGATTTAAAGAAGGAGCCCTCTTGGACTTATTCCTACCCGGGTCTTCATCATCTTCATTATACCTTTTCAGAAAACTAACATGAAAGGTGGGATGAATTTTCAACCTTTCTGGCAAGTTAAACTTGTAACCAACATCCCTAATCTTCTCAACAACTTCAAACAAGCCGTCATACCTAGGTATTAGTCTCCTATTCCTTTTCTTGCTCACAATCTATTTCTAAATTTGAGGTGTGAGCTTTAAAATCACCTTACCTACACAGAACTCCACCGCATGCGTATGCTAGTCAATATTCTTCTACAAATGGTTCTGCGATTTCCTCAAGATATATTGTGCCTGAACAAGCATCTTATGCTTATATTTTGCATATTTGTAAGTAGCTGGGCGAATGTCATAGCTCTTCAGCGTCACCACCTCCAATGGTGTCATATTATGCATGCCAAAGACAAGTTCAAATGGGTTTTTTTCTATTGCCGTCGACTTGTGCAGATTGTAGCTAAACTATGTCGTATCCAAAAACTTTAGATTAGTCCCTAATATGCTAAACAATGTAGGTCAGAACCGACCAGTGCACCGTGCATATCTATCAATCATGATATCACTTGGCAAACTAAAGTGCTTCACCATGTTCTTATAGAAAATCCTGCAGCAACTTCTGACGAACAAGTGATTGGAGCAGCAACAAAAATAGTATGCTTTGAAAACCTATCCACCACCACCTTATGGATACGTTTTCATCCACCTTCGGAAACCCATAAATGAAGTTGATAGAGACAGATAACCATGGACTTTTAGGAATAGGTAGAGGCTACAACAAGCTTGCCTCTTTTATACGTTCAGTCTAGTCTCTTTGAAACATGTCACAAGTCTTAACATACACCTCAATGTCATCTTCCATCTTCGGCCAAAAATATATATGGGACAGTAAGGCTAGCATTACTTCAACACCCGGATGACCACCCTATGGAGTTTCATGCGCCTTCTTCATCAAGTATTTTTGTAGTCCACTACCTTGAGGTACGACGATTCTCCCCCTTAATGTAAAAGAGATTATCCTCGATCTAATATCTCTGAATGGTCCTATCTTTCACTTGACTTATCCACTTGACATAGTATGGGTCATTTGTAGCACAGAACTTAATTCTATTTAGAAAATCAATTTCATGTCTAGCAATAGAGTATAATACAGCAAATACCTCTTTATGACTTAGTTAACTAGCA
Organism: Capsicum annuum; assembly: GCF_002878395.1. NCBI lineage: Eukaryota > Viridiplantae > Streptophyta > Magnoliopsida > Solanales > Solanaceae > Capsicum > Capsicum annuum. The sequence goes on along the minus strand of NC_061115.1, from coordinate 179,140,908 downwards.
ACCTGGTTGTTCTTTCCTACTTTATGCTCCCACATAAAGTCATATTCAGCCAAGAAATTTTTCCACTGTGACTGTTTTGGACCCAACTTTTTTTGCATCTTAAAGAATGTGTTCGCAACATTGTCTGTCCACACCACAAACCAAGTACCCAACAACTACACACTCTAAGTATGTAAACAATGCACTACTGCTACCATCTTTTTTTCATGGGTCAAATATCATTGCTCATCATCACTCAATTTTTGAATTTCAAAGGCTACTGGATGGCCTTCCTGTACCAACATGCTCCCAATAGCTTTGTCTAATGCGTTAGTATGTACTTCAAAAGGTAACTCGAGGTCTGGCAACTTTAATATGGGTTCTTAAGCGAGAGCTTCTTTCAACATCTAAAAGGCTATATCGCACTTGTCTAACTATGTGCACTTAACATCTTTCTTCAGCAAATCTATCAATGCAGCTGCTTTCTTATAGTTACCTTTGATGAACTTGCGATAATAGTTAGCCAAACTAAAGAATGATCTCAAGTCTTTGACCCTCTAGGCGCCTGCCATTCAGAAATCTCTTGCACCTTTTTTTGATCCATCATCACTTAGTTTTGACTGACCCAATGTCTATGGAACTTGACTTCCTTCTAGGAAAACTCGCATTTTTCCATCTTTACATAAATCTTGTACTCCCTAAAACGGGATAGTACAAACTTTAAATGTTCTATGTGTTCATCAAGAGAGCAACTATAAATGAATATGTCATCTAAATATACCATGATAAAATCATCTAGGTAATCATACAACGCATCATTAATTAAGTTACAGAAAGTTTTTGGGGCATTTGTCAACCCAAACGGCATAAAAAGAAACTCGTATGAACCATACCTGATCAATCACATGTTTTTGGATTCCTCTCCCTCTGTAATTAGTACCGGCTAATAACCCGATCATAGATTAAGCTTAGTAAACTAGCATTCCTTTCTTAGCCTATCCATGAGATCTTGCACCAGCGGGATAAGATACTTGTCGTTCACAGTCACTTTATTCAATGCCCTATAGTCAACACACATCCAGATTGAACCTACCTTCTTCATTTCGAATAAAACAGGAGCACCGAAAGGAGCCTTGAAAGGTCGAATCAAGCCTGCATCCAACAATTCATTCAATTATTTCTGCAGTTCATCCAACTCTTTAGGTATCATTCTATAAGGAGCTTGTACAGGGTCAATCATACTTACCTGCAACTCTATCTTATGATTAATGTCCTTTATCGGTGGCAACTCATTCAGCAATTCTAAAGGCATCATATCAGCCAAATGCTTCAGTACATCAGCAACATAATCCAGCACCTCCACCATTTCACCTGGCTTCTCTTCATCCATGGCAACAAGGAAAGTTTCATTACTTTTCTTTAGTCTCTTTTCAATCAAAATAGCAAAATGATAGGGGTCTTGTTATTCTTTTTCTTGGCTTCTCCATAAGGATAAACAACCTTGACAAAACTCAAATTGGTCGTGATCATAATCATCACTCCATCGAAGTGAGTAAAAGGAACAAAGCAGAATTTCCTAAGGAAATCGATCCCTAGAATTACTTAAAAATCACCCAATGGCATAGCCATTATATTGTGTTTCCCTGTCCAATTTCCAGTCACCATCAGCACATCATAATCCATGCCTTCAATGGTTTGTGCCTTGGAACTCACAGTTTGGACATAGTATGGACTTTTCTTCAACTTCTGTCTGTAATTTATAGTAACCTTGGAATCCATAAATGTATGAGTGGCCCAATATCCACTATGGACGTCACACGATTGCCGTTAATCTTCATCTCTATGTGAATCAACACAACATGAGGGTTGAATAACTTTGAGGATTCACCCATAACATTCAACAAACTGATCTGATTGAGTGAAAAACCCAAAGGGTACGTCAACGCAACAACAACTCTACCAACCCCACTTTGGTTCACGTTCCTAGCAAGTATAACATTCACTCTTTTTCAATTAGGGAAACTCTTGGAGAAATATGGTCCACCAAAATTCCAATACCCCTTCGTATTGCCATCCTTGTTCTTTGTGTTTCCAATATTCATTGAGGCTTTCCATTTGTCTCCCTTGACCTTTCATCCCTCTTTCTTTCCTTCCCTTTTCTTCTTAGCCTTTTTCTTAGACTTTGAAGAAGAGGGAATGTCCAAATCAGGACGAGTTGAGTGAAAATCTTCAATGAGTCAGTAGTAGTAATTGCACTAGGAAAGTCTTTGATATTCTACCTCCTTAACTCATTCTGGGCCCATGCCTAAATTCCAAAAATCAAGTTATGAAACTTGTCTTCATCAGACGTATTTTGGATGTCCAACATTAAAGAAGTAAATTCCTTGATATAGTCGTGAATAGTTCTATTATTCTTTAACCTTTTGAACCGGTCTCTAGCAATCCATAAGGCATTGCTAGGAAGAAATTAGTCCCTTATTTCTTTCTTCAACTTCTCCCAAGTATCAATTTTGGGTATGCCAGCACTTTCATCATCAGCATTCCGAGTCCGCCACCATAACTTTACATCACCGGTCAAGTACATTGTGGTAATGCTCAACTTGTCTCTCTCAGCAACTTGGGTAGTAGAGAAATACTGCTCTATGTCCCATAGGAAATTTTCCAATTTGTTGGAATATTTAGCACCCCCAAAAGGTTTGGGCTCGCGAATTTTCACTTTGGAACTACCTTCGTGAGACTGGCCAGAGCAGCCACTGCACGACACAAAACCAACTTTTCTGCCAGCAATTTTTCCACTACCTTACCCTAATCCTGTACTAGCGACATCAATGCCACGCGTGTGTTCACAAGTTTTGTAGATTGTTCATCATACTGGCTTCCATTAGTGCTAGTTTTTCCTTTAAGGCATTGATCTGAGTTACCAAATCCACCAAGACTTTGAATTGTTCATGTTCGTCAGTAATGCCAATGAAGTTCCCAACTTGTGTAACATCTTCATTTAGTTGAGCGACAGTCACCATTTTCATAAAGCAATGCTCTGATACTAGTTGAAATAGGGCATTTTCTTTTTTGCAACATCACTGCTTAGCAGTCGCACCATAGTGTGCAACTTTAGCCACACACACACTGCATAGTCTAAGTATAATAGACTAAGTTTGCAGAAACATAAAGCACTTACCAGATTTAAAGGAAACAAGTTCCCAACCTTTTATTATTCTCTAAGAATAAAAAAGATAATGTCATAAAAATTTTACAAAGGCATACAACACTCTCTGCCTTGTATAATTTCTAGAAACACTATAAATAGCCTGCACATGGGCAGTTACAACAATTACAACCAACGACACCTGGAAGCATGCCATTGGACAAGGCTGGATGCTTATCACATGACTCAACAACCTGATCAAAGCATTCCACTAACATTCTAAAAATGCCACATATTTACAACATTCAAAATTCAAACTAAAAACTGCCCCATTTGACTAGCATATGGGCAACCTTGTCCCTTTAGCCAATTTTGACAATGTTAAACACTTAGCCAATTTCCAGCTTTTCAACACTTGATCATTTTGCCTTTGTCTTGTCATCCTTCTCAGCCATGTCTTACATTTCTAGTATCATGCCTTGCCCATGTCATGTCATTTCCTATGCCCGCACCATGCCACTGTCCATGTCATCCTACTATCTCAGCTATTTCACTTCCTAGGCCATGCCACTACTTATTCCATAACTCTTTCTTGAGCATGCCAATATCAACACATGTGCCATGACATCACTTGCGCCATGCCACTGACTTGGTTGATGTCATGCAAACCACATTGCCCGTGTTATGCCATTGCCTTGGCCACACCTTTGATGATGTTATGCCAATGCTAAACTGAGTTGGTCACTATTGTACGCATACCCGCATAGGTGCCATGTACCTGTCGTTGTCTCTTATTTCCAAGGCTATCTGGCTATCACCCCAATAACTTGGTCATCATCAACGGCATGACATCTCTTAGCTAACACAATATCACATTGCTTGCCTTAGCACATGTCAAGGCCAATGTGCAACTTGATATGACCTTGTCAACTATCAAGTCTTAGACTAGAGTTCTAATAGTAGGCTACTATAGGTCCATTGATATTTGACTTTGGCTATGGCATTGCCCATGTCGGCGTTATATGCTGTCAATTTTGCCAGACATAAGAGCCTAAGTTATTTGACATGTCACTAGGATTTCACTTAACGGTTACAAAAATCACTAATTACGACATGCCTACACACATCGACATTAGCCTCAATGCATCGATGGGCTCTTGGTATGCACTCTTATCTTGGAAAACCTCTGATTGCGATGCCATTATTTTTCATGAATGGCCACTTAATATCATAATTAACTGTTATTTGGAATAGAATGCACGTGACATTTGAAAAGCAAGTGGCGAACTCGAGTGACGCTATACCGCGGTGATGTTTTGGCATTTGACAGAACATTTTAAGCCTTTTTCTTAGGATAATTATGTGTTTTCAAGTAACTATTATTGTATTTAATAGTGTACTTTTGTTTTTTCAAAATAAGAACTGAGTATGAGGAATAACTTGGATAAATTAGGCCAAATAAAGGAAAAATAATCAGCGACAGTTTAGGCGATAGACCGTTGACCTTGTAACAAGCCGTCAACCTTAACCGTCACCCAAAAATAGAAGACAGTAACTACAGATATCCTGCAATGATCTAGGTGATGGACCATCATCCATATAATAAAACATCCGCCTAAACCATCGCCAATAGACAGAATGCAAAATCACTAGAAGTTATGCGACAGATCAGGCTATGGACCATCAGTCCTGTGATAAAATGTTTCCCTGATCGTTACCCAGAAGTAGAAGATGGACTCACTGGAGCTCTAGTGATGATCAAGGTGATGGACTGTCGCCCCAGCGATGAACCATCGCTCAACCCATCGAGCCTAAAGCGACAACTCCAAGTTTAAATTTTAAAACCCAAGTTATGGAATCATATAAATACCAAGTACTAGGGTATATTCTATAGTTTGGAATATTGGTTTTCACACTTTCTCTTCTATTGAGAGTTGTGTAACACTTTTTATTGAGATTGAAAGCTAGAAATTAAGAGTTGAATATTAGATTCTATAGTTTTCATTACAGATTAAGAAGAACAATACTGTGACTTTTGTAAGTACTCTCTTGAAGCTATTTATGAACTTCAATATATCTTTGATATCCTATATGGAGATGAGTAGCTAAACTCCCATAACTAGGGTTATGGGAGCCTTCATGTAGAGAGTTGATTGGGGTTGTGAATCAGTGTAGTTTCAAATATCTATCTAAATTCTATTAATCTCTCTTCATTAAAATGACATCTCTTGGTTGTAAACTTGAGATGTGAGCCTATGAACACCACTTGTCTGACAAGAAAGTGGATGTTGGAAAATGATGTGATTCACATGAAATCCATAAGTCTACCCTTTGGGTTAATAGATTGATTCCTTAACGGGGTTAACCCTAATTAGAGTGTTATTGAACAACACTTAACTCCTTTAAGTTCAAGATAAATAAAGGGTGAAACACCCATGATGTTGAGAAAAATATGGGTAATTCTTAGAAGTCAATATTTCTTGTAATTGAATTTTTAAGTTAGACTTCAAGCACAAATCCACAACCATAATTGTTTGAACATCTTGGTGAACAAAACTCTAGTTAATTCATTCTCATTGAAATTATATATACATTCACTCCCATTAACTGGACTTTTGTGTGATACAAGTATGAAAAAATATTGTTAATATTTTAAAAACCGCTTTACTCCAGAACCTTAGATCAACAGTCTAATAATAGTCACAATACTTAGTGAGCATGGTATTCCTTGTGGGATTTTACACCCAAACTAGTTGGGTTCTATATTTGACATCGACCACTTAAACTTTCATAAGAGAGTTGTAATTTGGGCGTATGAAATTTTGGCGCCGTTGCCGGGGATGTTGTACGTGCATGTCTAGTTTGATGTTAAGTTTGTCTGCACTTTCATTATTTGTCTAGGAATTAATTGTAGATTTGCATATTTTCTCTCTTAGGTTCTGTTCAATTGTTAATGTTATTGCATGAAATAAAAGTGCCATTTACGTTAGCACCATGTTGTATATATGGATGAAAAGTAATTGGGGCAAAGTTTTGTTCTAGATTTTTGTATAATTATTTCCTCTTACTATGTAGTAAAGTATTGTGCAACCATTTGTGACTCTGATAATGGCATTAGAAGTTAGTAATGAAGCAAAGCATAGCTATGTGATCTGGATCCCAAGAATTAGTAGGATAGAAATTAACTCAGTGCCTGTGTGGGTGAGTATTTGTGTAGTTCTGGCATAAGTGCTACACCTAGAACTTTCCCTATTCATTAGATGTTGTCATGTGTTTTGACCCAATAAGCATAGGATAGTAGGCCTCCTTGTTTTGTTAGTCCACTTAGCAAAAGTAATGACCCACCAAAAGCATTTTGTTTCCTTTGTCAACCCTATTGAGCTGTGTTAGTGTTTATTCTATCCAACTAAGTTTTATTCATTCTCTAGAAGGTGTTAACACGTAGCTTTAGACCTAGTCTAATTTTTTGACACTATGCACTTTAACTTAGGCAAATTGCCTAAGTTGAGGGTGGCTACTGTTGGATTATTGGCAGCTTAGGAGGTTGAGTTCAAATTTACTTGCGAGGTAGCATCCAACCCTTGTCTAGTTAGATATCTAAATAGCTATTGTGCACCTCAACTATCTGCATCAGCATAAGTTGAGGGTGGATGATGTTGTTGTTTAACAGCTAAAAAAAATTGGGTTATGACATGGTTCCGGATGGATAGTAAGGATTGTAAATGGGGAAAGGAACATTAATTCTTGTAAGTAGCTACCAAAAAGAGGTAAAGAGAGTCAAGTTTTGTACTTTAAGTCACTTACCCAAATGAGTAACCCGCACCGAGCATAAAAAATCATTACAACTCTCAGCAAGTCTTATTTGATCTTGGCGAGTCAATCATAAGAGATCATTAGATTATAAGGGCAAGTTCATAGGTGTGCACAATGTTTGTTACTTCTTTTCTGAGAGTGAGAGTCTTAGTTTCATCCATAATTTAATTGTGTAATGTAAGGTGGACTTCTTTGACTGTGAGAGCATTTCGAGTTATATCTGTTCTACTTATTTCTTCAGGCTGTGGTATCTGTGGCTATTAGTATGTTGATTATTAGTTAATGCCAGTAGTAGATCCATGTGTGTTGAGATAACATAAGAAAATGGGCAGTGGAATAATTGTATGATTGTGTTGGTTTTACTGTGAAATGCCCATCATGATATTGTTCATATATGTATCTTAGTGTGGAGTTTCTTGAGGACAAGCAATTGCCTTAAGTTGAGGGTGTTGATGTTCCGTCTTTTGACAGAACATTTTAGACCTTTTTCTTAGGATAATTGTGTGTTTTTAAGTAAATATTGTTGTGTTTAACAGTGTACTTTAGTATTTTTAGGATAAGAACTGAGTATGAAGAATAACTTGGATAAACTGGGCCAACCAAAGGAAAACTGATTAGCAACGGCTTAGGTGACGGACCGTCGACCTTGCGACGAACCGTCAGCCAGAACCATCACCCAAAAATGGAAAATACTAACTCTGGACATCCTGCGATGGTCTAGGTGATGGACCATCGGCCCTGTATTAGGCCTAAACCCTCACCAACAGAAAGAATGCAAAATCACTAGAATTCATACAACGGATTAGGCGATGGACCGTTAGCCCTGCGACAAACCATCACCCTACCTGTCGCCCAAAAGTAGAAGATAGACTCACTAGAGCTCCAGCAATGGTCTAGGCGATTGACCATTGCCCCAGTGATGAACCGTCGCTCGACCTGTCGAGCCTAAAATGGCAACTCCAAGTTTGAATTTTAAAACCCCAGTTCTGGAATCATATAAATACCAAGTACTAGGGTTTATTCTGCAGTTTGGGACATTTGTTTTCATTTTTTCTCCTCTATTAAGAGTTGTGTAATAGTTTTCATTGAGATTGAAAGCTAGAAATTGAGAGCTGACTATTAGATTCTACAGTTTCCATTAAAGATTGAGAAGAACAATATTGTGACATTTGTAAGTACTCTCTTGAATCTATTTATGAACATCAATATATCTTTGATATCCTATATGGAGATGAGTAGCTAAACTCCCATAAGTAGGGTTATGAGAGCCTTGATGTAGAAAGTAGTTTGGAGTTTTGAATTAGTGTAGTTTCTAACGTCTATCTAAATTGCATGAATCTCTCTTCATTATAATGACATCTCTTAGTTGCAAACTTGAGAAGTGAGCCCATGAATACCACTTGTCTAACAAGAAAGTGGATGTTGGGAAAATAAGTGATTCACACATGAAATCCATAAGTCTACCCTTTGTCTTAATAGGTCGATTCCTTAATGGGGTTAACCCTTATGAGAGTGTTATTGAACCACATATAAATCCTTTAAGTTTGAGAGAAATAAAGGGTGAAACACCCATTAGGTTGAGAAACACATGGGTAATTCTTAGAAGTCAATATTTCTTGTAATTGAATCTATAAGTTAGAATTCGAGCACAAATGCACAACCCTAATTGTTTGAACATCTTGGTGAACATAACTCTAGTTAATTCATTCTCATTGAAATTATATTTACATTCACTCTCATTAACTGGACTTCTGTGTGATAAAAGTATGAAAGAACATTATTAACATTTTAAAACCCCTTTACTCTGGAACCATAGATCAACAATCTAATAGCAGTCACAATACTTAGTGAGCATGGTATTCCCTGTGGGATTCAACACACAACCCAGTTGGGTTCTATATTTGACATAGACCATTTATACTTTCTTAAGAGAGTTATAATTTGGGTATATCATGAGCATACTCATGGGTGAGTTGAACTCACAACACTTAGTGTGATTTTTCAAATACGGATGCCCAAATATCCTTCAGAGATAGATGAAAAAGTGATTGGATTGGAGGGGGAGGGACTAGCCAGAGTGACAAAGGGATGAATCTCATCCCTTCTATTGGCGATGCACTCTTGGACTTAACTAGATGGGCCGTGCCTCTGGTGCTGTTAATTTAAAAAAATTAGAGTGCTCAAAGAAAACCCATGCTCTGTATACATTAGCAAGGGATAATATTATAAGATTTTAGTCCCATTACATTGGCCTTTGAGATTGGAGTAATGGTTAAACGGGATAGTTGGAGGCATTCGTATTTCATAGTCAAAGGTGAAATTCTGGGATTTATGAAAGACGAACAACTGTGGAAGAATTTTTCAAGGATGTGTTCATTAATCAAGAATGAAAATTGGGGGCTCGAAGATGATCAGATACTACTTGTAGATCTTTGTTCTGTGGTGCGGCTCAATAATGCAGCTGCACTGTCCTACCTATTTAAAGTTTAAGAATAGGTCATTCGTTAACAAAATTAACCAAACAAATCACTCCACCCACTATGAATTACCATGCACCACCACCCATAGAATCAGTAAAGAGCTCTCAGTCTATCAATCCTTACTATGTCTGAATCTGGTAAGTTTACTCGTATTGAGTCAAATTAAGCTATAGGCTCCACTACATGTGGTTCCCTTCCATCAATTCCTTTATGTTTCATCCATGCTACCATACTCTTTAAGTAAACATGAGCTGGGTTTATAGCATTGTGAGATAGGTTAGTTTACCTTACTGATGAAAGTTTCAAAATAGTAATTCAACCTAGTACAAGAGAAACTATTGATTCACAAAATTAATCGTCATGCTTTTTTGAAAATCAAGTGATGGGAAGCTACTGTGGTTGATTATGATTGAACGCCTGTAACTCAGAATTTGGACTAGAAGCAATGCATGCGCTAGTCGTCCGCTTGCTGACCCATAGTAGAGGCCTCGGCCCCCAAGCGCACGAGTTGTTGGCTAAGCCACCAGGGAAGAAGGGTCGCAGTGGCCTCCTTAATATATAATTTCCATCGAGCAGTGGATAGAATACTTGGTAGATGACTTAAATAAACGATGAGGTGTTGTAAGTGGTAGAATGGCCTTGCTGCCATAATCAACAGAAATTCATCCTTTTGTCGCTCTGGTTCGTCCCTATCCATTCTATCCAATCATTTTTCTATCTATTTTTGACGGAGGTTTATGCATCCATCCTTGAATCGGGTTAAAATTCTTGAACTAGGACATGGCAGTCGACGACAACGTTAAAAGGTCCATAGAAGTCAGCGGGAACCTCGGGAAGAGTTATTTTTTCTGTTTAATAGCCTGGCCTCCCTAGAATAGTCTCAACCAGATATAAGGTCCAGTGGTTGGAAGAGAAACGCATGTCACTTTCTATCCAATGCGCTGCCTGCAGCCATTGAAAATTTGGAGGACCGAATATTATCCTTGCCCGGTCATACTCATAACCTCATCAGGTCTCTAAGGTGAACAACCTCTAGTCGATGAAACTATTTAGGCAAGGGAAGTCAGAAAAATAGATTCATAACTTTGGGAAAAGGATTGGATCTGACTGTTGGGCACATGGGTCATAGTCCTAAACCCATCGACTGTTGATGGACTGCTCGAACTGCTCCTACGATGAGAGTGGGTCACTGCGTGCCATCTAGGGGATGGTCTGGAATATTTTCTTTGGAGGCCTTCCCTGTGCATCAAACATCCAACTGAGAACTGCCCAACCCTCAGAGCCAATCCTTTTCACAACGTTTCTAATCTATTTTGCCAAATTCCCTTGCCTATATTTTTCCATCGACCAGAGGTTGTTCACCTTGGAGACCTGATGTTGTTATAAGTATGACCGAGCATGGAATACATTCGGTCTTTCGGATTTTTAAAGGCCGCCGGGAGTGCACCGAACACCATGCTACGTGACATGCTTTTCTAGCCACTGGACTCTTTTTCTGACTAAGCTGATTATAGGGTAGGCAGGCTGTTTCACAAAAATTATAATCCTTCTCGAGGCTCCTGCCAATGCCTCTAAACTTCCTAATATTACGGTCGACTACCACATCCTGATTGAAGATTTTTAACCCAATTTTCTATCGAAGTACATGCAAAATGAAGTATCGGTTGGGATTTCCTCAACAAGAATGCTTACACTCAAACCCTTCTCAGAAGATCAAGGTTAGTCTGCGGTGCAACCCTCAGGGGGATCCCACCAATCAACTTCCTTACGCCTTATAGTTTTACTCACCGTTGACTCGCAGACACATCAGAATCCTAGATTCATGTTTTAAGATGGTTCAAATGGGGAGCCCACAGTCTAGCATCTATAATATGCAAATACCAAAGCATGCCAAAGGCGTACGGTGTCTGCCTCAATTAAGAAGATGCCGTTCTATGAGTATATCGAGAGATCATCTTTGGCTGACCCCTAATCCACGCTAGTCCATGCCTCGAGTCGATGGTGGAAGAAGAAGTCGTAACAAGGTTTCTGTAGGCGAACTTGTGAAAGGATCATTGTTGAAACCTTCATAGCAGAATGGACTAAAAACTTGTTTAACAACTGTGGAGTCCGCATAGGCGGGATGCTTCGTCCCTCTGCACGAGTGCCTCCCCCTCATCCCCGACGCAAGCCAAGCATGCGCCTTGGGCGACTTATGATACCCAATGCATAAAGTGCTAAGCAATACTAAAATTAATAACTTGCCCCTCACGCACCATCCACGGTGTGCGTTAAGGGGACCTGTGCTTCTTTTGAAAATAAAAATAACTCTTAACAATAGATATATCAGCTCTCTCATTGATAAAGAATGTAGCAAAATATGATACTTGGTGTGAATTGTAGAATCACGTGAACCGTCGAGTATTTGAATTCAAGTTGCGGCCAAAGCCATTAAGTCGAGGGCACGCCTACCTGGGCGTGATGTATCATGTCGTTGCCCTCGCATCGTTCGTTAATTATGGGGTGCACTATCATCGCGGATTGATACTGGCCTCTCTGTACCCTTATCTTGTGGCTAGCTTAATATGAGTCCACTTCGATGGACGTCTTGGTAAGTAGTGATTATAAATCAACTAACTTTGTTGTCGCGGCTACATCCTGTTGTACGTCTAGACTCTAAGACCCTTCCATGCTTAGGAACTCCGACCGCAACCCTAGGTAAGATGGGATTATGCACTGAGTTTAAGTATATTAATAAGTGAAGGAGAAGAAACATACAAGGGTTCCCTTAGTAATGATGAGCGAACTGGGAACAACCCAACCTTAGAGTCAGGCGGCTTTGTCATCCAAACTATAGTTTGGAGAAGCATCCTAGGTGGCAAAATAGGTCTAAGTCCCCTTGAAGGGGGCGCCAGAGATGATGAGAGCCTCGTTGTTCCTAAACACTATTGTACCATGAAGCGCTATCTATGAGTTGGGGTATTTGGCAATGTAGCTTAAATACGGCGGTGAATTCCATCCAAGGTTAAATACGGGCAAGAGACCGATAGCGAACAAGTACTACAAGGGAAATATGAAACGGACTTTGAAAAGAGAGTCAAAGAGTACTTGAAATTGTTGGGAGGGAAGTGAATGGGGGCTGGTGATGTGCACCGGTCGGTTGTAGAATAGTAATGAGTTAGTCCGCCGATTGACTCAAAGGGTGGACCAACATAGATTGGGAGGGCAGTTAAAGCCCAAGTTCTTGATATACTCATGGAATTGTCGTCTCCTTGATTGTGGTAGGCAGCACGTGCCTCTAACATGCTTCACAATTTCCATGCTCCAAATGCTGGCTTGTGGGCTCCTCATTCCACCCATCTTAAAACATGGACCAAGGAGTCTGATCTATATGTGAGTCGATATATTTGTAAACCTATAAGGCATAAGGAATATTATTGGTGGGATCCCCCTGAGTGGTGCACCATAGACCGACCTTGATCTTTTGAGAAGGCTTTGAGTGTGAGCATACCTGTCGGGACCCGAAAGAAGGTAAACTATGCCTGAGTGAGGCGAAGCTAGAGGAAACTTTGTTAGAGGCCTACATCGATAATGATGGGAAAATCATTCATCTGACTTGGGTATAGGGGTTAAAGATTAATCGAACTATCTAGTCGCAGGTTCAACCTATTCTCAAGTTTTATATAGGAAGGACGGTGATGTTGTGTGTATTTATCTATTCTAGTGTTACTATTCTACCCTATTTAGCCTTGTTTTTAGGATGATTATTATTATATATGTGTTGATAATGATATAAATAAGCATTTATGCACCCAAGTATGGGTTTACAATATTTAATGGTGCTTTCACATGAGTTTCGGTCCAATGTGATCATTTAGAATTCAACAGAGATAACTAGTGTAACTAGCTTGAGCTAGGTGTTTGTCTAGTCTATTATGTTGGGTTTTAATGTGTTTTAATGAGTTTTTGAGGTTTTTATTGTGTATTTACATGTGAAACAACTTGTTGACAATCTTCTGGTGTAAATTTGATCAAAACAAAAGTCAAAACAATAAGCTTAAGATCAAAGTGAATGAAACCTATGCTTAACTAGTGTTTCTAGTTCATCGTTGAGGATATTATGTTGTTTTGATTGCCAAATTGTTTTGTTTAATGTTATAGTATTCTTGGTTAATGGATTATGATTATATATGAAGGATATAAAATTTTCAAATCAAGTGGAAAAAACTCAAAAAGTCTTGGAATAGATCATGAAAGCAAAAAATAGAGCTTGACGCAAATTTGGACACCTGAACTGTATTGGGAGAGTGAGAGCTCGTGCATATGTATATTGGTGCATTATGCACACCATTGGATTCAGAAGGGTCCTGAAATGGTAACCCACAACTCAACGATGATCAGTCAATTGTCTTTTTGCCAAAAATATATGCTCACCGCAATTAGACCGCTCAGTGGTGAGCACCAAAATGAGAAAAAAATGCCCAGTGACGGAATTTGGCATGATACCGCATAGCGATGGCAGTAAAAATGAAAAAAAAAGTTCCTTGCAAAACAAGAACAATGTGGAAACCCAATCTCATTCAATTTATGACTTATCTACTATAAATATAACATGTTAAATTCTGTTTTAAACATCTTAGAACACCCTAGATCACTTGGAACAAGATTGGAGTCTACCACAACTTCTTTTTAGCTTTTTATTTCTTTAATTTAGCTTTATTTATTGTTTTAATCATTCATACAAATATTTGGATGTTGATTATGACTATGAAATGCTAAAAGCCCTCATTCCGGGTTTAAGGCCGAGAACATGAGTACTACTATTCTGAATTAAGTTAATTTGATTTGCTTATCATTATTAGTTGTTTGTTTATTCTTGTTATAACTATTTTAAGGATTCTCAAACCGTAGAATACATCAATTATTTACCTGTTGATCTCGGGAGAGGGAATAAAGAGATAGAACATGGGAATAAACATAGTATGGTTTGTATATCTTTATGAATTAAGGAATTCAAATTAGTATCTAGGACAGGGATGTACTTAGATTCTTTACTTGATTCAAACGTAGGATGATAGCTTTTAACAACTTAAGTTGACCATTACATACCCGCTCAATGATGTAGATCTAAGGTTTAACTTAAGTGAAGGATTAGAGGTTGGGAAACCATAATCATACAAATAAACCAACGAATCAACAATCAAGATAAGAAAGTTAACGAATGAAATTCAGTACATAGTATGATTGTTTAAAGTTCTTTAACCTTGGGTTTTATCCTATTGATTATTTCAAAATCTTTACTTTACACATTGTTTACTTTTCTCGAGTTATAAATTACAAAATCTCTTTTTGGTTATGCTTGCATCACCTAAATATAAATTGTGAACTGAAATAGAATTGTTGTTGAATCAAGTTTCTTTGGGATCGATTCTTGATTTCTTAAAGGACACTTTACCACTTGATAGACCACGTACACTAGCATGTGTGATTGGGCACTATAATGTATTTGGCGCCATTTTTGAGGAGTTAAAATTTGGCAACTGCTTATTTTATTTTTACTTTTAGATTTATTTGGTGTTTTTACGCTTGGTCTTGGTTTTGTTTTTGCAGGAAACAAGTTTTAAGGTTAGAAAGATTGCAAGGGATAGGGATTGGGTTGAACCAAGCCCCAAACCTGAACAATACTTCCATCAATGAAGGAGAGACATAATTCATCTCCTCTAATTTCCACAAATAGAAGAAGACCAATTAGTTTCTACTCTAATGGTTGCTGAACAACAAGCACGTTGGATAGTTAGGCAAGTGGCTATCCTAGTTCTGATGAACTTGACTTCCCCAATTTAAAGACTGACCGTTGGGGGTAACTTTGAGTAAAAGCATAATATGGTGCATCTTATTATCAGTAGGGGATAGTTTGTAGGGCTTTCACACAAAGATCCATAAGTACACTTGCAGACATGTATTGAGCTTACTGGCACATTTATTCAAACTGGGGTAAAAACAGATTTTGTGAGGCTGCCACTTTTTCCCTATTCACTATTGGGGAAAGCTAAAAGGTTGTTGAATATAGAGACGGATAATTAAATCACATCATGGGATGACTTAGCCAGAAAGTTCCTCATCAGATTTTTTCCATCAGAAAACACTGCGAGACTTTGTAGTAAGATAGTAAGCTACAAATAGAAGCCTAATGAAAACCTCTATCATGCTTGGGAATGCTTCTAGACTCTTCTTCGGATTGTTCCCACCTCAACAGTCAAATAATGAACTTTCTCACACTTTTGTAGAAGCACTTGAACACAATACAAAGATTTTCCTAGATTTAGCCGCAGGTGGTCAAGCACTGGAATTGACTTATGATGAATTGTACATATTGTTAAACTGCATATCACAAGGAAATCCTGAGTGTCATTTAGATGCTAGAAGTGCGATGAAAAGAATTGCAGATATATTGGAGGTGGAAAAAGTCACAACATTATCAGCTCAAGTTTTTGTATTACAAAATTTGATAAACACTCAGTTCAGTAGCCTGAAAGTTTCAACCAAATAACTTATGGCAATCGTAAAAGCAATCCAATAAGTTGTAAGTTATGTGTGCAATGCTCAAAGGCCAAATTATGGTAATGCCAACAACATGAAGTGGCAGTCTCAATCGTGAAACACATAACAACAAAAAATTCAGCAACCACAAGCACAAGGGAATCAGTCAGCTAGAAACATAGAAGAGATGTTGAAGCAAATTTTAGCTAATCAACCATAGTTGACTATGGACATGAAAAATTTATAATCCGCCCAGAGAAGTTTAGAGTTGCAGATGGGCTAGTTATAATAGGCATTAAATACTAGGCCAAAAGGTTGTTTGCCAACAGATATAGAAAATCCAAAACATGTTATGGCAATAACCTTGAGGAGTGGTAAAGAGCTTGAAGGAAAACCTTAGAAAGTAACTAAGAGGTAGATGCTGAGGGGGTAAATCCACATGTTTTTGAGAAAGTTGCTGAAGAATCACGAAAGTCTGAGTACTTAAAAACTAAAGTTGCTGAATCAGAAGTGAAGAAGACACTACAACTATCCTTCCCTCAGAGGTAAATTAAAGTGAAGGAGGATGTAATATTTAAGAAGTTCTTTGACACGTTCAGAGAGATTTACATTAACTTACCTTCTTTAGATATTTTTTGTAGGGTATGCCTAAGTATGCAAAGTACTTGAGGGATATGGTTACTAATAAGGTAAAATTTTAAGATAGAGGGCAATAACACTCACTTAAGAGTGTAGAGCTGTAATGACACAGAAAACCCCTAAAAATTTTAGAGATCCGGGGGAGTTTACTCTATCTATCCAAATTAGGAGTAAAGTGGTTCATGCACTGAGTGACCTAGTGGCGAGCATAAATCTGATGCCCCTATCTCTATTTGAAATATTAGGTTTGGGAAAGCCTAGATCGACCACTTTGGTTTTGTTGCTAGCAGATGAATCCATGGCATATTCGAAAGGAATCATTGAGGATGTCCTCATAAACATTGGTAAATTTGTTATTCCTACTAACTTTATTATTCTTGATTTTAAGGCAGACGAATAGGTACCAATCATCTTGCGATGTCCATTCTTATAAACTGGAGGAGGGTTGATTGATGTTAGAGAAGGCATAATTAAAACAATGGTAGAGGATGAAGAGGTGGTATTGATTTTTAAAAATAACCCACAATAACGTCCCCCTATAAAGATTTGTGTATTATCAATGTGATTGAAGGGACAAGTGTGAGGTGTTTAGTCTACCAAAGACGTCTTTGGACTACCTAGTTAAGTAGCCTAAGCTTCTACCGCCTAAGCCTGATTTGATGCTAATTTATGAGCCTGAAAAGGCTAAAGTTGAAAAATTTTCTTCTCTTAAAAATTCACACCAAAGAGTGGTGAACAGAATTAGAAGAAGGAGAACAAGCGAGATGAAAATAAAGAAAGAGAATGACTAGGTCGTTAGTTAGGTCATTTTGTGACACTAAATTGGGCATTTATTGGGAGGCAACTCAATTTAAGTAGGTATGATTTCGTTTTAGTTTTTAATTTTTATTTCACATAGTTTTTGTTTTCGATTTTATCACAGGTTTATGGGAAGTCTGAGTACCGAAAACCTGAGTTAAGAAGCAAGGCATAACTGAGTATGGGGTTGCATGGATCATATTAATGCAAAAGATGCTACTAACTAGGCCTAGAGGCCCCATGAAGCATTTCTATCTCTTGTTTTTAAATTCACTTTGGGGACTATGTATATTTTTAAGTGTCAGGTGGGGGAATTCCTAAATTTTGGCTCATTTTAAAATTTTTTGGTGTAAGATATTCTTGTTAGTGATATTCTTAATTACATGGTGCTAGTGTTTTGGTTTGTGAAAGCATGTAGAATAAGTTAATTTCTACTTTAAAGACTCTTAGGCTCATTTTTGTGACACTTGTACTTGTTGGCTTAAATTTGAATTCATGCTATTCTTTGGTTTAGAGTTTATGATGATCCTATTGAGTTGAGCATGTGCCATGTGCGTGTGAGGTATTTGTATATTCCATGATGCATTTAGTGTCTAAAACTTATCCGGTGTGTGTGTAAAGTGAAATAAAGAGAGTGGGTTTGGGAGATGATTTAGGCATTTCTTTGATATCCTTGTTTTATACCTTCTATTCGTCCTATCCTTTGTGCATTATCCTAGTTAACCTCTATTAAGACTTTAGCCTTTTCTTTAGTAGCTGCTTAAGTAGCCTAATCCCTTCATTGATAGTCCGTAATTTGATCCAAAAATCTCCTTAGTGCTTTGATGAAAAGTTGATTTTGTAAAGATTTTGAGAAATTGAAGAAGAAAAAGGCAAAATTGATGCCACAAAATAATAGTTATTGGTGTTTATACTTGACGTGTGGTGTTTGGGAGTGATAAAAATTGTGTTATAAATATTTCCATGATTGTATAAAATGAGAAAAATTGAATTTTGAAGGAATAAACAATACGCCCACCATGTGTTTGCGAAAATGCTCAAAAGTTATGGGGTGAAACAAAAGAATAGGGTGGACAAAAATGGTATAATTTGGTTGTTGAAGATTGGTTTTAATTGATGATGTAGTGTATTAAAGTGCTTAGAGATGTGAGTCACTATTCCCAAATAGTTCCTACTCATCCCTTTGCCTACATTACAATCCGAAAAAGTCTTAATTGATCCTAAGTTCATCATTCTGATATTAGTGGAGCACTATACTAAGGGCAAACCTATGGTTCATTATGTGTACTTTGTGAATTCCTTATGAGAATGCCCATTGTTATAAATTACATTATTTGAAGTGATTATGGGAAACTCTATTTTTGTGAGGGAACATGATTGATGAATATGGGAGATTCATGTCATGGCTTTAATTGAGAAATATGCATGATTCTACCACTTGTGGAGTCTATTCTTGAGGTTATGATGTTTTGAAGTAGGATTCTTGAGGTATCAATTGTGTTTAACATGCTTAGATTAGAAACTTACATTCTGTGTAGTCATTATAGTACTGGTTTAAGTGTCTTTCATTTATTATAAGTGCGGAGTCTTTTTATACCATGGTTTTTATTGTAAAGAGTTGTTTGAGGAAAAAGAAGGCTTTAAGTATGGGGTGGTGATGTTGGGTGTATTTATCCATTCTAGAGTTACTATTCAAGCCAATTTAGCCTTGTTTTGAGGATGATTCTTAAGCTATACGTCTTGATAATATTATAAATGAGCATTTATGTGTCCAAGTATGTGTTTACAATGTTTAATGGTTCTTTCACAAGAGTTTGGGTCCAATGTGATCATTTATAGTTCAACCGAGAAAACTTGTGTAACTAGCTTGAGCTAGGTGTTTGTCTTGTCTATTATGTTGGGTTTTAATGTGTTTAATGAGTTCTTAATGTTGTTATAGTGTATTTTTATGTGAAACAACTTGTTGACAATGTTCAATGGTCAATTGGATCAAAACAAGAATCGAAACAATAAGCTTAAGATCATAGTGAATGAAGCCTATGCGTAGATCGTGTTTCTAGTTCATCATTAAGGATGTCATGTTATTTTGATCTATATTTGTTTTCTTAATGTTATAAGATGCTTTATGAATGGATTATTATGATATATTAAGGATATAAAAGGTTCAAATTGATGTTGGGCGTATTTATACGTCTAAGCGCCATAACTTACCCATGTTTTAGCTAAGTTTTGAGAATAAAATGCATAATTCTTGCACTTTTAGTCTATTTTTAATTAAGTGAGCTGACCTATGTGATTATCATTCTTTTTAGGTACTAATGAGGAAGATTATAGAACTTTGGGGACCTGTGGACAGCAAAGGAAAAACTTCACATAAAAAGGAAAGCAGCTTTTGGACTGAATGTGATGTATGGTAATTTTTTCCCAGGCAAACTCAATATTTTTAAATAGTTAAGGATGCAGTAGCAATTTATTAGAGAAGGATGTTATTAAAAGCATTATTGCTGAATTTTTAGGGATGATTCACATTCGGTATTATTTTGGAAAACAAGAGAAAGCGGCTTAGCTTGAGGATGGAGAGAGAGAAACGCTTTTATCTCTTATTTTCGCTATTCATCTTTATCACCAAGATCGTTCTAAGTTTTGGTATGATGAATATGTCTATTTTGATTTCCGTTTTATTCATGAGTAGCTAAGTTTATTTGTTAGGGTTATGGAAACCTTGTAGTATACTCTCTATTGCTATGGGTTTTTGAATTTATGATGTGTTAATCCACTTATATCATTACTCTCTTCATTTTGATTGAATTCTTGTGGTTGCAAACATAGGGAATGCGCCATTATATCAATAACTTGTTCGATAGAAAAGTTACTGTTTGGAAAAGAGAGTGTGACAAGAAAATAGGGTTTCCAACCTCTATTTTACACGTTAATGCCTTAGCAAGATTAACTTCTTGGAGAGTTCGTACAATTGGTTGTACACTTTGGATTCGAGAGAACTAAGGTGAATAAATCCTTGATGGTTGGAAAACACTTGGATTTAGTATTAGAATACGTCTCTCTATAAGTGCATGCATGTATAAAATCCGTATTACTCATAGTTAATAGAGAAGTAGAAGCTAGAAGGTGGACATAACCCTAACTTGTCATTCTCTGTTATCAAATATTATTACACATATCATCTCATCGTTACACTGATAATATTATTGTGCACCTAAACTGAAACCCCCTTACCTTGGAACCTTTGATCAACAGTCTAATAATAATCGGAATACTTAGTGATCATAGTATTCCCTGTGGGATTCGACACCCAACCCAGTGGGGTTCTATATTTGACAGCGACCGCTTGCACTTTCTAACGAGAGTTGTATTTTGGGCGTATCATAAATCAGGTGGAAACAACTCAAAAAGGCTTGGAATGGATAACAGAAGAACAAAACACAGCTTGATACTAATTTAGACACTTTAAATATATTGGACGAGAAAAGGCACGTGGATAAGAATCTTGGCACGTGATGCACACCATTGGATTCAGAATGGTCCCTAAATGGTAACCCACCTCTCAGTGGTGATTAGTCAATTGGCATTTGTCCGAAAACAAAATCTCACCGCAATTAGACCGCTCAACGGTGAGCAAAAAAATCAGAAAAAAGGCCCAGTGATGGCATTTTGCACTATACCGCTCAGCGATGGCTATAAAAATAGTGAAAAAGTTCCTTGATGAACAAGAACAACGTAGAAACTCAATCCCATTGTGTTTATTACTGATCTACTATAAATATAACTTGTTAAATTCCGTTCTGAACATCTTAGAACATTTTAGATCGCTTGGAACAAGATTGGAGACTACCACAACTTCGTTTTTGGTTTTTATTTCTTTAATTTAGCTTTATTTATGGTTTTATTCATTCATACAAATATTTTGACGTTGATAATGACTATGAGTGGCTAAAAACCCTCTTTCCAGGGTTAAAGCCGAGAACATGAGTACTATTATTTTGAATTAAGTTTGTTTGATTTTTTTTATCATCATTGGTTGTTTGTTTATTCTTCTTATAACTATTTTAAGGATTCACAACCCTTAGAATACATCAATTGTCTACTTTTTGATCCCTGGAGAGGGAATAGAGAGATAGAACATGGGAATAAATAAAGTATGGTTTTTATTTCTTTATGAAATATGGAATTCAAATAAGTATCTAGGACATGAATGTACTAAGAAACCTTACTTGATTCAAATGTAGGATGATAGCTTTAAAGAACTTAAGTTTAACATTACATCCCCGCTCAATGATGTAATTGTAAGGTTTAACTTAGTTAAAGTATTAGAGGTTAGAAAATCATAATCATGCAAATAACCCTACTAATCAGCAACCAACATAAGCAAGTTAACGAATGAAATGCAATACAAAGTATGATTGTTTAATGTGCTTTAACCCTGGGTTTTATCCTATTGATTGTTTCAAGATATTTACTTTACACATTGTTTACTTTTCTTGAGTTTTAAATTGCAAACTCTATTTTTGGTTACGCTTGCATCAACTAAATCAAAATTGTGAACTAAAACAGAATTGTTGTTGAATCAAGTCTCTTTAGGATCGATACTTGGCTTCTTAAAGGACACTTTACTACTTGATAGACCACGTACACTTGTGTGTGCGCTTGGACACTGTCATGTTTTTGGCGTTATTGATGGAGACTTAAAATTTTGCAACTGTTTATTTTAGTTTTACTTTTAGATTTATTTGGTGTTTTTACGCTTGGTCTTGGTTTTGTTTTTACAGAAAATAGGTTTTATGGTAAGAAAGCTAGCAAGGGATAGGAATTTGGTTGAACCAAGCCCTGAACTCGAACAAACACTTCCATCAATGAAGGAGAGACGCAATCCGTCTCCCCCAATTTCCGTAAATAGAAGAAGACCAAGTAGTTCCTTCTCTAATGGTTGTTGAATAACAAGCACACAGGATACTTAGGGGAGTGGCAGTCCCACTTCTGACGAACTTGATTTCCCTAACTCAAAGGATGCTGGTGGGATTTTAAGTTAAAGCATAATATGGTACAATTTTTTATCAGTAGTGGAAAGTTTGCACTACTTTTGCATGAGGATCCACAAGTCTACTTGCAAAATTTTACTGAGCTTACTAACACATTCATTCCGAATGGGATGAATACAGATTAGGTGATGCTGACACTTATTCCCCATTGACTGTTGGGGGAAGCTAAAGGTTGTTGAATGCTGAGCTGGACAATTCAATCACATCATAGGATGACTTAGCCAAAAAGTTCCTCGTTAGATTCTTTCCATCAAGTAAGACTGTGCGACTTCATAATGAGATAGTGAGCTTCAAATAGAAGACTAATAAAAACCTCTATCATGCTTGGCGATATTTAAGGCTCTTCTTTGGGATTTTCCACACCACCAACAGTCTAATGAGGTACTTGCGCACACTTTTGTAGAAGCACATGATCACAATACAAAGATTTTACTAGATTTAGCCGTAGGTGGTTAAGAGCTAGAATTGACTTATGATGATCTATACATATTATTGAACTGCATAGCCCAAGGAAATCCCAAGTGGCATTCAGATGCAAGAAGTTCCACAAAAAGAATTGTATGTGTATTGGAGGTGGACCAATTCACAACATTGTCAACTCGGGTTTCTGTATTACAAAATTTGATAAACACTCAGTTCAGCAGCCTGAAAGGTGGAACCACATAACCTAAGGCCACCATAAGTGCAATCCAAAAAACTGCAAATTGGTGTGAATCTGTGGGAATAATGACCATACAACTGTCATGTGTGCTTCAAACCTGAAATAAGTAATGTATGTGGGCAATGCTCAAAGGCCAAATTATGGTAATGTCTACAACATAAAGTAGCGGTCTCAATTGTAGCACACACAACAACAACAAATTCAGCAACCACAGGCACAAGGGAATCAGTCAACTAGCAACATGGAAGAGATGTTGAAGGAAATTTTAGCTAATCAAGTATAGTTGACTACGGACATGAAAAATTTGCAAACGACCCAGAGAAGCTTAGAGTTGCAAATGGGGTAGTTACATCAAGCATTAATACTAGGCCATAAGGTGGTTTTCTAGAAAATATAGAAAATTCAAAGTAGGTTATGGCAACCACCTTGAGGAGTGGTAAAAAGCTTAAAGGAAAATTTCGAAGGTAACTAAGGAGGTAGATATTGCGAGGGTAACTCCACAGGTTTTTGAGAAAGTTATTGAAGAATCAGGGAAGTCTGAGTACTTGAAAATTAAAGTTTCTAAACTAGAAGTAAAGGATACACTACCAGTACCCTCCCCTCAGAGGAAAATTAAAGAGAATGAGGATGCAATGTTCAAGAAGTTCTCTAACATATTTAGAGAGCGGCACATTAACTTACCTTTGTTAGATGTTCTATAGGGTAAGCCCAAGTATGCAATGTACTTGAGAGATGTGGCTGCTAAAATGCAGGATGTGGGGGAAATAACACTCACTGAAGAGTGTAGCACTATAATGACATAGAAAATCCCTAAGAAATTGAGATATCTGGGAAAGTTTGCTCTACCTATCCAAATTGGAAGTAAAGTGGTCCATTCACTAAGTGACTTAGGGAAAAGCATAAATCTAATGACCCTATATCTTTTTGACACATTGGGCTTGGGAAATCCTAGATCGACCACTGTAGTTTTGCATCTCTTAGACGGACCTATGGAATATTTGGAAGGAATCATTGTGGATGTTTTCATACAGGTTGGTAAATTTGTTATTCCTACTAACTTTAAAGTTCTTGATTCTGAGGTAGACAAACAATTACAATCATCTGGGGCAACCATTCTTAGCAACTGGAGGAGCGTTAATTGATTTTAGAAAAGGCACTCTCAAAATAAGGGTAGATGATAAAGAGGTTGTATTTGATATATACAAAGCACCCACAATAATATCCCACTATAAAGATTTATGTATGATCAATGTGATTAATGGGGACAAGTGTGGGGTGGTTAGTCAACCAAAGACCTCTTTAGAATATCTGATTGAGCAGCCTAAGCTTCTATCGCCTAAGCCTTATTTGATGCTTATGGATGAGCCCAAAAAGGCTAAAGGTGAAAAATTTGTTGCTCCATAAAATTCACACCCAAGAGGGGTGAAAATAATAAGAAGATGGAAACAAAACATGATAAAAAGAAGGAAAAAGAATGACTAGGTCTTTAGTTGGTTCGTGCTGCGACACTAAATCAGGCGCTGCTTGGGAGGCAATCCAAGTTAAGTAGGTATGATTTCTTTTTCATTTTTCATTTTCATTTATGTAGTTTTTGTTTTTGATTGAATCACAGGTTTATGGAATGTTTGACTATCGAAAAATTGAGCTAAGAATCATGGCAAAAACTAAGTGTGGGGTCCCATGGATCTCATTAATACAAAAGATGGTACTAGCTAGGCCTAGAGGCCTCTAGGAGTATTTCTATCTCTTACTTTTAAATTCACTTTGGGGAGAAAGTAGATTTTTAAGTATGGGATAGGGAAATACCTAATTTTTTGCTCAATTTAAAAATTTTTGGTGTAAGATATTCTTGTTAGTTGTATGTTTTATTACATGATGCAATTTTTTTGGTTGGTGAAAGCATGCGGAACAAGTGAATTGCTACTTTTAAGAGCAAAGTGAATGAACCCTATGCTAAGCTCATGTCTCTAGATCATCATTGAGGATATTGTGTTTTGAGCTCTAAATTGTTGTGTTTAATGTTGTAGGATTCTTGGTGAATGGATTATTATGATATATTAAGGATATACAAACTTCAAATCAAGTGGAAAGAACTCAAAAATGCTTGGAATGGATCACGAAAGCACAAAACACAGTTTGACGCAAATTTGTACACCTAAAATATATTGGGTGAGTGAGGCACATGGAAAAGAATCTTGGTGCGTTCTACACACCATTGGATTAATAAGGGTCCCTAAATAGTAATCCACCAATCAACGGTGATCAGTCAATTGGAATTTGTCCAAAAATAGAAACTCACTCCAATTAGACCGCTCAGCGGTGAGTACCAAGGTAAAAAAAATGCCCAGTAATGGTATTTGGCACAATACCGATCAGTGGTGGCCATCAAAATGGGAAAAAAGTGTCTTTTGAACAAAAACAACGTGGAAACCCAATCCCATTCGGTTTATGAGCTATCTTCTATTAATATAACATTCTAAATTCTGTTTTGAACATCTTTAAACACCCTAATTGCTTGGAACAAGATTAGAGGCTACCACAACTTCTTTTTGGTTTTTTATTTCTTTAACTTTGCTTTATTTTTAGTTTTAATCATTCATACAAATATTTGGGTATTGATTATCACTATGAGTGGCTAAAACCCTCTTTCCGATGTTAAAACCGAGAACATGAGTACTATTGTTTTGAATTAAGTTTGTTTGATTTGCTTATCATTATTGGATTTTTTTTTATTGTTGTTATAACTATTTAAAGGATTCATGACCCTTAGAATACATCAATTGTCTACCTTTGTTCTTGGGAGAGGGAACAGGGAGATAGAGCATGGGATAAATAAAGTTTGGTTTGTATTTCTATATGAAATATGAAATTAAAATTAGTATCTAGGACATGGATGTACTTATATGCCTTATTTGATTCAAATGTAGGATGATAGCTTTAAAGAACTTAAGTTGACCATTACATCCCCCCTCAATGATGTAGTTGTAAGTTTTAACTTCGATGAAGAATTAGATGTTGAGAAACTATAATCAGGCAAATAACCCTATGAATCAACAACTAAGATAAACAAGTTAATGAATGAAATTCAATACATAGTATTATTGTTTAAAAGTGCTTTAACCTTGGGTCTTCTCCTATTGATTTTTTCAAGATCTTTACTTTACACATTGTTTACTTTTCTCGAGTTATAAATTACAAACTCTCTATTCAATTATGTTTGCATCAACTAAATTGAAATTGTGAACTAAAATAGATTTTTTGTTAAATCAAGTCTTTGGGGGATCGATAATTGGCTTCTTGAAGGACAGTTTACTACATGATAAACCACGTACACTTGCGTGTGCGCTTGGGAAATGTCAGACAGCGTGACTACTTTGTTGAGCTGTGCCACAAAATCAAGAACTCTAAGTGGATCATTTTTATAAGGAGAACTAGAGATGCAGGATAAATCAGAAGATGAGTTATGGTGCCAAACTCCATGCTAACATAGATCTGACAAAGGGTGTTGGTTGATTAAGACAGCAGGTCACTGGTCATGGAAGTTTAAATTTGCTAAAGAGTGTATTGCAACTCACTTACCGAATCAGCTAGCCTCGAAAATGGATGGCGCTGAAGTGCACGGCCTACACCCGACTATCAGAGTAAGTGCTAGGCCTCGATGTGTTACAACATAGAATAATTCGCAACTATGTCAAGGAATTTACTTCTTTAATGTTAGACATCCTGAACATGTCTGATGAAGAAAAGTTACATAACTCCTTCTCAGAGGTGCAGGCATGGGCCCAAAATGAATTAAAGAGGCATAATATGAAAGACTTGCCAAATGCAATTGTTGTCGCTGACTTGTTGGTGGATTTTCACTCAACTCGTTCTGATTTTGACACTTCCACTTTTTCAAAGTCTAAGAAAAAAGCTGCAAAGAAAGAGAAAGGGAAGAAAGAGGGATGAAATGACAAGGGTGACAAGAGCAAGGTCCCAATGAATTCTGGAAATACCAAAAACAAGGGAAAAGATGGGAATACAAAAGGATGTTGGACTTGAGTTGTACCAATCATGAAAAAGTGAATGTTATGCTTGTTGAAAATGTGAATCAAGGTGGGCGTAACGAAGTTGTTGCTGCTTTGGAAAATCCTTTGGGTTTGTCAGTTAATCATATAAGTTTGCTGAATGATTTAGGTTAATCCTCAAAGTCATTCATGCCTCGTACTACTTTCATTCACATAAAGATGAAAGTTTATGGCAATCGTATGATGGAAATGGTAGATATTGGGGCCTCTCATAATTTGTGGATGCCAAAGTTGATGCAAAATATGGACTAAAGTTGAAGAAAAGTCCATCTTTTGTCTAAACGGTGAGTTCCAAAGCACAAGCCATTAAAGGCATGGCTTATGATGTGTAAATGCTGATTGGAAGTTGGACGGTGAAGCATAACTTGATGGCTATGCCATTGGGTGATTTTGAAGTCATTCTAGGGATAGATTTCCTTAGAAAGTTTTGCTTTGTTCCATTTCCCACTTAGATGGAGTGATGATCATGGATGAATTCAATCCATGTTTCATCAAGGCTACTCATCCTTATAGGGAAACAAAGAAAGTGAAGAACAAGGGCCCTATTATTTTTACTATTTCGGTTGAGAAAGGATTAAAGAAAGTTGAAAAAACTTTCCTTGCTTCCATGATTGAAGTGAAACCAGAAATGAAGGCGGAGGTGCAAGATTGTGTTGCTGAAGTACTGAAGCAAATGCTGATATGATGCCTCCTAAATTGCCTAAAGAGTTCTCACCAAGGAAGGACATTGATCATAAGATAAAGTTGCTGCCAGGTTTATTGCCCCTACACAAGCTCCTTATAGAATGGCTCCCAAAGAGTTGGCTGAATTGCAGAAATAATTGAATGAATTGCTAGAAGCAGACTTGATTTAGCCTTTCAAGGCTCCTTACAGTGCTCCTATTTTGTTCTGAAAGAAGCAGGATGGTTCAATGAGGATGTGTGTAGACTATTAGGCATTGAATAAAGTGATTGTGAAGAATAGGTATCCTATCCTATTGGTGCAGGATCTCATGTACAGGCTAAGCAAGGCATGTTGATTCACGAAGCTTGATCTATGATTAGGTTATTGGCAGGTTCAAATAGCAGAAAGAGATAAACAAAAAACCACATGTGTGATGAGGTATGGTTCATATGAGTTTCTTTTTATGCTGTTTGGGATAAAAAAATGCCCCGAAAACTTTCTGCAACTTGATGAATGATGCGTTGTTTGATTACCCAGACAATTTCGTTGTGGTACATCTAGATGACATAGTCATTTATAGTTGCTCCCTTGATGAACATTTGGAACATTTAAAGTTAGTATTATCCCATTTGAGGGAGTACAAACTTTATGTCAAGATGAAAAAATATGAGTTTTCTACAAAGGAAGTAAAGTTCCTTGGGTATTTGGCTAGTCAAAACCAAGTGAGGATGGATCCGAAGAAGGTGCAAGAAATTATTGAATAGAAGACGTCTAGTGGGTCAAAGAATTGAGATCATTCTTGGGACTGACTAACTACTATTGCAATTTTATTGCAGGTATATCTAAGAAAGCTGCAGCTTTGAAGGATTTGCTAAAGAAAGATGTCAAGTGGGTATGGTATGATAAGTGCGATGCAACATTTCAGACATTAAAGGAAGCTATCACTTTAGAACCTATTTTGAAGCTGCCAGACTTTGTATTAACTTTTGAAGTACACACTGATGTGTCAGACAAGGCTGTTGGAGGCGTGTTGATGCAAGAAGGCCTTCCTATGGCCTTTGAAAGTTAATAATTGAGTGATGCTGAGCAAAGATATTTGGCCCATGAAAAAAGACGGTAGCAGTAGTGCATTGTTTATAGACATGGAGGGTGTACTTGCTGGGTACTCGATTTGTGGTACAAACAGACAATATTGCAAACATGTTCTTTAAGATACAGAAAAAGCTATGTCCAAAGTAGGCCCGATGGCCGGAATTCCTTGCAGAGTATGACTTCATGTGGGAACATAAACCAGGGAAGCACAACTAGGTTGCTGATAGACTAAGTTGGAAAGAGGTATTTGCTGCAGTATACTCTATTTCTAAACTTGAGACTAATTTTATGAACATACTTAAATTTTGTGCTGCAAATGACACTTTATGTCAAGTGGATGGGTCAAGTGAAAGATGGGACCATTCGAAGGTATTGGATCGAGGATGATCTCCTTTACTTTAAGGGGGAGAACCGTGGTAACTCAAGGTAGTGGACTGCTTAAAGACATAATGAAAGAGGTGCATGACACTTCTTGGGATGGTTATCCAAGTGTTGAGCAGATGTTATCCCTACTATCCTATGCATATTTCTGGCCAAAGATAGAAGACGACATTGAAGCATATGTAAAGACTTGTCAAGGATGTTAAAGAGATAAAATTGAACGTATGAAATAGGAGATATTATTACAGCCTCTTCTTATTCTTGAAAGGCTATGGTTATTTATCTCTATGGACTTTATTTTTGGATTTTCTAATGTGGATGGCAATGAGTCCATAATGGTAATGGTGGACAAGTTCTCGAAGTATGCTATTTTTATTACTGCTCCACTTACTTGCCCATCAGAAGTTGCTGCTGGATTATTCTATAAGAATGTGGTAAAGCATTTTGGTTTGCCAAGTGATATTGTGAGTGATAGAGATGTGTGGTTCACTGGTCGGTTCTAGCATACATTGTTTAGCATGATGGGGAATAATCTGAAGTTTTCCATGGAAAATTATTCTCAAACTGATGGCCAAACTGAGAGGACAAATCACTTGCTTGAAGAATACTTGAGGCACTATATGATAGCAAGTCAACAGAATTGGGTAGACTTGTTGGATACAACATAGTTTTGCTATAATCTGCACAAGTCGTCGGCAATAAAAAAGTTCCCATTTGAACTTGTCGTAGGCATGCAGCCTATGACACCATTAGAGGTTGTGATGTTAAAGGGTGAAGGCATTTTCCCTGCCAAAAGACAAGCGTGAGATACTTGTTGAGGCACAAGACAGCTTGAAAAAGGCCCATAAATGCATGAAGAAGTATGTTGATTAGCATGGACATGCAGTGGAGTTCAGTGTGGGAGACAAAGTGCTTATGATGCTTACTCCACAAATCTAGAAACTGATTGTGAGCAAGAAGAGGCATAGGGTAGTGATCCCAAGGTACGACGGCCCGTTCGAAGTTATTGAGAAGATTGAGGAAGTTTTTTATAAGTTGTCCTTGCCTGAAGATTGAAGATTTACCCTACCTTTTATGTCAGCTTTTTGAAAAGGTATAATGAAGATGCTGAAGACCCGGGCAGGAACAAATCCAAGAGGGCTCCTTCTTTGATTGTCAAATATTATAAATCCAAGATGGAGAAGATAATTGATCATCGAATCATGGGGAATAACAAAAATAATACCAAGACAAAATTCCTCATTCAATGAAAAAGCTCAAGCAAAGAAGATACTATTTGGGAGAAGGCTCAAAACTTGTGGCAGTTTGACAAGCAAATTAAGGACTACCTCAAAACAACCTTGATGAGTGCATCGACTTCATCTGGTAGGGGTGATTTCTTAGACCCCTAGTCTAAGACATGATGGCTGACAAGCCATGTCAAGGTGCATATTGGGCTTGACATATGCTAAGGCAAGCAATGCATTGTAGTAGTGGCTATGAGATAGCAGACACCTTTTGATGACCAAGGTGGTTGGAGTTATAGCAAGGTAACCTTGGGCTTATGAGGCGACGACAGGCATTTAAAACCTATATAGGCATACATGCAGGTAGAGACATAGGCATAGAATGGCACTATTATGATATTAGCACTGGCATGGAACAGGCGATGGGATGGCATAAGTGTTGGCATTAGCATAGTCAAGATAGTGTCACAACATAGGAAGTGGCGTGGCCAAGGCAGTGACATGGCTGAGACAGCAGCATAGTGTAAGCAGTGTCATGGCACATGCATAGGAAATGACTTGACAAGGGCACGGTATGATGCTGGCAAAGCAAGGCATGGCTGATAAGCATGACAAGACAAAGATAAAATGGTCAAGTGTTGGAAAGCTAGAAATTGGCTAAGTGTTGAACATTGGCAAAATTGGCTAAAGGGGAAAGGATTCCCATGTGCTTATCACATGGGGAAGTTGCTAAGTTTGAATTTTTAATATTGTAAACATATGTAATTTTCATAATGTATTTGAATGCTTAGATTAGATTGTTGAGTCATTTTATGAGCATACAACTATGTCCAATGATATGTGGCCAGGTGTCATTAGTTTTAACTATTGTACCTGCCCATGTGCAGTCTATTTATAATGTTGATGAAAATTGCACAAGGCAGTGAGAGTTATTGTAATTCCTTAGTGCAATTCTTGTGACATTATCCTTTATAATTCTAAGAGAGTAGGTTGGGAACTTGTTTCCTATACATTGTTAAGTTCTTTATGTTTCTACAAACTTAGTTTATTATTCATAGATTGTGCAGTGTATGTATGGCTGAAGTTGTGTAGTGTGGTACAACTTCCAAGTATTGGTATTGCCAAAAAGAAAACGCCTCTATTTCACCTACCATGGTGGTGGCATTATCGAGTTGGGTGTCCATGGATCGACACCTACGCCCTCAACGCATCATGTATAAATGCCTCAAACCTCCATGGGCATAAATGGCTACAGCCGATGTCAAATGCCGATGGACCTATAGTTGTCTACTATTAGACCCCCAGTCTACGTCATGATTTTTGGAAAGCTATGTTAAGGTGCATATTGGCCATGACATGTGCTAAGGCATACAATATGATTTTTTGTTGGCTATGAGATGCCAGGCAGTGAAGATGACCAAGGTGATGGGGTGATGCCAGGCAGCCTTGGATACAAGAGGCAACGACAGGCGTATCACACCCATGTTAGAATGCACACAATAGTGACCGACTCAGTAATGCACTGGTATAACATCGGCCAAGGCAGTGGCGTGCCCTAGGCAATGGCATGGCATAGGCAAAGGCATTGGCATAGTCAAAGATAGTTTCAAGGCATAGGCAGTGGTGTTTCCTAAGTAGTGACATGGCCGAGATAGCAGCATAGCATGGGCAGTAGCATGGCACAGGTTCAGACGCAGGCGCAGGCAATGGCATAACATAGGCAAGGCATGATGCTGACAAGGGAAGGCATGGTTAGGAAGCATAACAAGACAAAGAAAAAATGTTCTATGTGTTTGAAACTTGAAATTCGACTAATTGTTGGACATAGCAAAATTAGCTATGGGGGGAGGCAAGGTTGCCCATGTGCTAGTCACATGGGGCAGTTGTTAGATTGAATTTTGAATGTTGTAAAAACGTGGGATTTTTTTAATGTTAGTGGAATTCTTAGATCAGAATATTGAGTCATGTGATAAGCATGCATCTATGTCCAATGGAATGTTGTCAGGTGTCATTGGTGGTAACTATTGGTACGCCCATGAGCACGCTATTTATTATGTTGCCAGAAATTGTACAAAGTAGAGAGTGTTGTATGCCTTTGCCTAATTTATATGACATTATCCTTTTTAATTCTGAGAGAATAATAAAAAGGATGGTAACTTGTTTCCTATAAATCTTGTAAGTGCTTTACATTTCTATAAAATTAGTCTATTATACTTAGACTGTAAAGTATATATGGCTAAAGTTGCGCAGTGTAGTGCGACAACAAAGCAGTGGTATTGCAAAAGTGACAACCAACCACGTTGTGCCACATCATCAATAGTGATCATCCAAATTAATCTCTAAATTTAGATTTCTTAGTTTCACCTTTTTTATTCTAGTTTCTTTTAAGCTAATTCAAACACTAATTAGCATGCAAGTTCCTACTAGATTGATAATTAGTCTAGAGTTTGTTTAATTCGTGTCTTCAATTTTTGTGTGTTTTTCTCGTTTTTAATTCGTAGTATCTTGTTGGCTCAAGTCCGAATGCTATTTTTCTTTTAGTTGTCTCAAAAATACTCTATTTTGGATCAAATCTTATTCACCACTCAATTCACTTACCAATTATTGCCAAGTATTCAACACTTGTGTGGCCAAGTGTGCGGTAAGATTCGACTTTGAGAGTGTGAGGTTATTTGAACTAACTTGTTTGTTTTTTTGTAGGTGTTTTCTATTAGGTACCTTGAAAATGGAAGGAAAAACATCATCTACCCCAGATAGTTATAGTATTTATACTACCTCACATCCTTTTGAAAATTACATCGAAACCTTGAAGGTCTACGCGAATTGATTATTCAAGCATGCCATCAAATCCGAATCACCACTAACCAAGATACTAGCATTTTGCCTAGTATCAATTCTCCTTGTGTGCAAGTTCATGAAACTATACTTCCACTGGATGGTTTAAAGAGAGTTCCTCAAGAACACATGGTTGATGATCAAATGGAGCTCTTGGCAAAGAATTCCAACTTTGGGAAAATTACAAAATGGTGATGCAAGGAAGAATTCTTGGCAAAATCCCTTGTAATGAGAGCTTCCCAAGTGAACAAATTGGCTTCCATGATGAAAAACTAAGTGAAGAATACACTTCCCACAATTTACAAGGTAACAAAGCTATCTTTTACACCACTAGAAACTTGAATTATTGTGATGTGGCTAGTAGTGGCCGAAGTGGTGTAGTTTCGGATTTGCTTAGTGAAGAAAAGTATGAATATTCCATTTAGCATACTCTTTGTTTTTAAGGTTGCATAAGGACCAAACTCTTGATGTGAGTGTGCCAGCACTAGTTGATCCTTTAGATGACAAAATCAATTCTTTTCGTAAGAATGATTTGTGTCCATCTAGTAATAGCACTTGTAACCTGAATAAGGTTCCATTACCAAGTGATAATAGTGTTAACACACTATTTGTACCTTGTGTAACTAAGGTGAGTCTACGTTGGTATGTGAGTTGCCAACAACTACTGAGGATGTGAATGATGATCAACTTACTAACGAAAAAAGTCCATTACTTGAGCATATGTGTGGTGTGTTTGATAAGTCTCAAGTTATTAATGATGTTGATAGAGTTGATCATGGTATTGGATATGATTCTTTGAGAATATTGTATGATCAAATCCATATTGATAGCTTTGCTCAAAGAAACCAAGAAAAGGCATAGCCGGGTGAAAATGACCTTGAATTTCTTGAATATTTAGGAAACCCAAATTGTGATTGGTCTTGTGAAAATGTTTTTGTGTGTGATTCCTTTTTTGCTGTTGGTGATTTATATATATGTGGGGATTACTCTCTTAAATTAGAAAGTGGTGCATTCTCAGAAACTCCATCTACTTCTTCTTTGTGTGTTTCCTATGATGAGCATCCTAGTGGTGATGAAGTTGGAACTAGTGAGTACTTTCATAAGGGCACCATAGTTGAAGTTGATTTGTGTGACACCTTTCTCCACTCTCTATTTGTGTTTGATGATGTGTATGCTATTGTAGAGAGTATGTCTTTTAGATTGGGTGAAGCCTATGGGGAAAAAGTGTTGTCTAGATCCATGTCTAAGGCTACTCTTTCCATTTGACCCTGGTGCAAAATATGGATATAATGATGTTCACACAACCACCTTGTTGCTTGGTCTACATGACAAGAAAAGTATTATTTTTGAAAACCCGAAGGTAAAAGTGTCATTGTTATCTTGGGATAATGCTTCTAAATTTGTATCCTTATTTGACACGCTTGTGCTTGAATTGAGTGAATCCCAACTTGTGGATGTCAAGTTGATGTTTTAGTTGAGGGGAAGAAGTCATATGTGCTTAATTAATTTAATTCCATCCTTGTGTGCCTTATATGCTATATCTTTTGGACCAAGTGACCCTCTTGTAGATGATAGCACCTTGGATGATGTCTTCACACATGATTCCTTCCTATACTACCTCTTTGCCTATGATGATAACCATTTTAATTTTGAATTGGTATTATGTAGAGGTAGTAAGTTTGGTAGCTGGTTTCCTTGCTTGAATGATGATCCTTGTGAGTTTTGTAGCCTAGTGAAAGAAGTGGGTCACCTCGAATTAACCCCTTGTTTTCTACTTCCATTTCACCCCAAAATACTTTTAAGTTTTGGAAGGTGTAGTTTTGGTTCATGCTCAATTCCTTTTGATGTTTATGACATCCAATTCTTTATACACTTTTATGCAAAGCTTTTCATGTCAAATTTTAAAGATATGTGGGTGTATGTCAAGTGTGAGCAACCATGTGTCGATGATATAGTGTGGTACTACTACTAACCCTCCTACCAAGAGAATTATGTTCTTGTTTTGAAATATCTTAATTTGAGGAAAAATTTCTTTCAAGATGAAGAGGATGATACAAGCTTGAGGATCACCAAGGGCACAAGATCTTGTCGAAGGTTCAAGCTTTGGAATTGGCAAGCAATTGAAGTCCTTTTTGGAGAATTTTAAAGCCTTTTTCAAGAGAAGAAAATGAGGAGGACTTATACACTCAATATGAGCCTCAAGTGAAGGGCATTGAAGACATTTTGCACTCCAAAGTAACACTCAAGAGGCAGCCCAATTCCTCCCTCATTAAGGGTGTTTTTGACATTTACTGTGTAATAGTATAAATAGACATTTTATCTTCCATTCTCATTAGGTTTGGTGATTATTGAAAGGAAACTCTTTAGTTGAAATCTTTAGTCTTCTAATTTAGGTGTAGAATCCGAAACTTGAGGGTTTTTATGCATTTGGAAGATTTTTCACTTGTATTGAACTCTTGGCAAGAAAGGTATAATTGAGGGAGTGTGAATTCCCTTTGGTTCAGCTAAGAGTGATGTTTGATCTTACATTGGTGATGTGTGTTTGAAGGTTTGATACACCTTCTAGTGCTATTCATTGGTGGAAGTGAGGTTCTCTCGACTATCCTTATTTTATGCATCACTTCTTCATCTCTTTTCTTCTACTTGTGTTGTTTTTCTTTGTATGTGCTTGCTGATTTTTGCCTTCTTGTGTATTCATGAGTTGATAGTCCATTAGGCTATCAGGTACCATGCTCCAAGGCACCATTGCATCATGTACTATGGAACCAAGTCACCATGTCACCGTGATCCATGGCACCAAGGCACCATGGCCCCGTGCACCATGGAACCAAGGCACCAAGGTACCATGTCACCATGGCACCGTGCACCATGGTACTATGCACCATGGCACCAAGGCGCCATGAAACTATGACACCCTTGCATCCTAAACTAGGTACTGTGTGCTTGGCACCCGCGCACCCATGCACCCACGACGAGCGCACCAAGGCAGCATCACACCATGGGATGCACCAAGGCACCATGGCACCGTACCAAAATCAAAAGAGCATAAAACTAGGTTATTATCAAAATATTTTCCTAACATTTATCCATGTTCTTCACCGTTGCATACTCCTTTCATTACATAAACACTCTAAGTATTTTTTTACACGATATTTCACTTGTACCTCATATGTTGGAACGGTTTTCAAATGTCCCCATGTTATTTTTATATTTTTTTAATTATTTATTTAATATCCTTAAGTATAAAATTTTTATATCATTACATTATATATACAAATATGCACTCAATTGTTGGTTTAAGGTTATTTCATATGTTGGGAATATTTTTCTAATGTTTTTATTTTTTTAAGTGTTTTTTCAATTTATTATTTAGTTTTTGAATTTTTAGAAATAAATTTTGAAAAAAAAATATTTCTTAATGACAACTATCATTTACAAATTACGTGACTCTTTTGTGAGTGCATTGGCTTGGACTTACATCAAAATGTGTTGTTCTGGTCCGTACATGTCTAGTATGATTCTCTGGCAAAATCATGCCTACTCTAGTCAGTTGGGTTTTTTAAGCATATATAAGGGGGTTAGAGGCGTTAAAGGTACTTCAAGGCGATTGTCTATAGTTGGTACAGACATTCATTGGTCATATCGGCGTGCAGTGTGGGCATGTGGATGCATGCATGGCAAGTCCGTATGAGACGTCGGTGCCCGAGATCACATAAGGCTTTAGCACGTCAGTCATTTTTCCTGAAGTGGCATCAAGTTAATACTCACTCCAAGATCACATAAGTCTTTATCAAAATCAAGCGACCCAACAGTACAAGGGATGATAAACTCTCCTGGGTCTACTTTCTTTTGTACCAAGGATCTTGACATAATTGCGCCACAAAGGTGAAGATTGTCCACCGGTTCATAGCTAACTATCCTCTTCTTCATCATGAGATTCTTCATAAACATGGCATATCCAGGCATCTGCTCTAGTGTCTCCACCAAAGGCACATTCATGGTCAACTGCTTCAGTATTGCCATAAATTTGCTAAACTTTATGTCATCAGCTTTCTTCTTCAAGCGATAAGGGAAGGGCGGGTTGGTTTTGGGTGAGTAATAACCACTGCCTCCTTCTTCTTTTCCTTTTATTTTTCTACCTTATCAAGCTGTTGATGCTTTGATGTACCTGCATTACCATCTAGATTCTCAAATGCCACTGGATGGTTTTCATCATCTTCTACATCTTCTTCAATCACATCCTTAATCATAGTTTTGCCCACAGAAGGACTAGGTAATACTTTACCACTTCGAGTGGTAACGGCCAGGCAAGATCCATCATTTTGTGGATTTTGTACTGTATCACTCGGCAACATACCACTATTTCTTTAATTAAATATTGTCGAGAGTTGAGTCATCTGTTGATCCAACTATTTGATAGAAGTTGAATGCGAATCTACTAGCTGAGTCATTGAAGATAGGTCACTCTTCATTTTGGTCACCCCAGCATTGGTCATCTCAACCCTTTTTACCAGCTTCTCCATCATGTCCTCCATGAACATTTTTCCTAAACTGGTAGAAGCATTATCATGACTTCTAGGAGGTACATACAGTCCACTCCTATCATTCTTATTTTTTCAACTCCCTTAATCCTTATCTTTGTAACCAGATTTGTTATAATATTTTTGAATTTTGTTCCCTTAGCTATTGCCTTGGAAACCCCCATGATAATTTAGATAGTTAACCTCCTATTTAGAATTAGACTCAGCTCTGCTTTGTCACCCAACAACTTTCATATTCTCAGTCTTCCCAAATTACAAATGTTTAGTAAGCAGATCCATTTGGGTTTTCATGTGTGTCATATCTTAGTCATGTTCTTCCTCCCTCCTACGTTGTTCCACAGTCATTTCTCTAGAAACAGTAGAGCTTTCTACCTCAGAATCCCTAGTATACGTAGCTCTACTTTGTTTGGTCATCTTATCAAGCATTTCAAAAGCTTCTGGAAAGGTAAGATCCATAACTGCTCCTCATGCAGCATTATCAACAACTGGTTTTGTAACAGAATTCAAGGCTCTATATAGAGTCTCTATCAAATGGATGTTAGTCATTTTATAATTGGGATACTGCATCAACTTCTCCTTAAACCTCACCTAAGTCTCGAGAAGAGCCTCAGTCGGGAGCTGCCTAAAATTACTAATCTGATCTCTCAACTGTAACATCATGGTTGGTGGAAACCTTTCTAGGAAAGCTCCTTTCAACCGCCTCCAATTTGTTATAAAATCATGAGTCAACCCATTAATCCATAGCGTTTCCTCCCCAAACAGAGATAATGTAAATAGGAATAGACGGATGGCATTCTTCCCTACTCCTGCATTATAAAAAACATGAAAAAAGGGAGAAACTTCACCAAATGCATATTCGGATCATCACCCAATAGTCCACTAAATAGCCCTTTCAGATGAAGTAGTTGACTCATGGTACTCAAGATGTTGAACTTTGCTCCAGGAGCCAAAGGTGGAGGAATAATAGCTCTGGTTGCACCTACACCATCCATTTCGTCCTCATCCTCCACAAAATCAAATTGTATAGGCTGCCGATCTTGTATTACTTAAAAAGGATGATTTTTGTTCACATTATGGTTCACAGGTGCAACCACATTTTTTGCACGCCTATGGTTAGCAGGATCTAACAAATCATCATCTCCTAAGTCCTTATCATCTAAATGAGGATGATGTGCTAGTTGACCATTATTTTGTTGGTTCAGCTGAGCTCTAGCCAGGGAAGCTAGTCTACCTTTTTCTTGTTAACCTACCATTCTGCCAATTAACTGTGGTTTCGGATGTATAGGTAACAACGGTTCACCCAACTTCCTTTTTTTTGGCAGATACAATAGTTACCCTACAAAGAACATAAACAACGAATAAAGGGAAAATTTAGGAAACTTGACTAATGGTCAATTAACAAACACAAACTTAATTGACAACCGTATTCCTCGACAATGGTGCCAAAATTTGATACACCCAAATTATGACTCACGTTAGAAAGTATAAGCGGTCGTTGTTAAATATAGAACCCAGCAAGGTTGGTGTCAAATCCCATAGGGAATACTATGCAAACTATGTGTTATGGTTGTTAATAGATTGTTGATCGAAGGTTCCTAATAAAAAAGGGGGGTTTTGAATTGGTGGCAGTATTTACATAATTATAAAAAGTATCGTTCTAGCTAGAAAGTTTTATTTCAAGTACTAATTCATTGAGTGTAAAAAAACAAGAGTTATGTTCTCCTACATATTGAAATAGATAGAGTTATAAATTACCTTAAATTCCCAATTTTTAACCTCAATTGCAAGAGTTATTGAACTCTAAAGTTTACCCATTAGTTTTTCAACCTAAATGGATAGTTTACCCTTTAATTCTTTCAAACCCAAAGAATGTATTGATCTATTCAACTATTCCCTCATGGGAGTCAATCCTTGCTAAGGCATGAACCCATAACCCAAAGGCTAAGGCCTTTAGATTTCATGTAAACTCCATTTTTCCCCAACATATACTTTTCTTCTCAGATAAGTAATGTTCTTAGGCTCATCCTTCAAGTTTTCAACAAAGAAAGGTCATTAATGCAAAGAAGGGTTTATACAATCTCAATAACATATGAAAATTAAGCATTTTCACAACCCTAATCAGTTATTCACATCAACGCTTCCATAACCCTAGTTATGGGAGCTTAGCCACAGATCTCAAAAGAAGAAGAAGAAGAAATCATTGTGTTCTTCACAAATGGATTCAGAGGATTGCTTACAAAATTACCATAATTGTTCTTGAATCATCAATGAGAATATGAATAAAGATAACTACATCCACAATTATAGCTTGAATCACAAAGAATAATACGTACAATAAGGTTTCTAGGTGGAAAATATGATAAGAGATACTTAAATAAAACCTAAACTGGGTATTTATATGCTCCCAGGTACTAAGGATTTGAAATTTGAATTCATTAAATCTGCGTCAATGTTGACGATCGCATTGACGGCCCATCGGTAGCCTGAAGATCCATCACGTAGACCATTACTGATGGTCCTAAAGTGTCCCATTCTAGTTAAGGGCTGACGTTTATGTTGGCAGACCTTTGTTGAACTGGCGATCCATCGCTGGATCCTCCGAAATGGTATTCTCTGTTTCAGCTTGGCGGCCAAGTTGGTGGTCCGTCATAGATCCCAAGGTCCATCACTTGGACCGTCGAAGGAGTCACTCACTTATTCCTTTGTGTTTAACTATGATGGTCGATCGCATAGATGATGGTCCGCTAGTTCAACCATCAATGCCCTTTTTCTACTACTTTTCTAGGTTTCTTCTTCAGCTAACCCCTTGACCTGAAAACACTAAAATCCAGTATTATATACAACATCAATTGCTTGAAAATGTATAATTATCCCTTGAAAAAGATGTAAAATATTCCATCAAAAGCTGTAACATCAATACCCTAAACTTAAGACAATTGCTTGTCCTCAAGTAACTCAGCACTAAATTGCATCCATGAATAATACAATGACAAGCAATCAACTGCTGAACTAGATTTCACGCAACCATTCACTTGTCATCTCACTCCTAAGGGATCAACACATCAGGATCTATAATTGGCGTTATTTATAATTTACCACACACACATAAATATGGATATAATATCCCACAGAGATCAGCAAAACTAAGTGTAACTCAGGTTTCCCTCACAGTCAATGAAATCCACTACTCATTATATCTTGTGGACAAAAATCAAGACTTTTATACTCATCAAAAAAGTTACAAACATATCATACATACCCATAGGCTTTCCCTTATCATGTAATGCTCCCTTATGGTTGATTTAAAAAAATCAAAAAGGTTTTTTTCAGGCTTGTAATAAGGTTCCAAGCCTAGGTGAGGACAAATTTTGGGAAATGTGACTCAACGTACAGACTTAACTTGCTTTGCTGTTAAATTCTACTCACCAAGGCTACTACTTTTTCAGCTCACTTACAATCTCTATTATTCATTCACACTTTGCATAAACCCTTCCCCCTCCTTTTTTAAGCATTAGCCACCCTCAATTTATGCTGATGTAGTCCGTTGAGGTACATAATATCTTAAATAGATTAGGGCGGAATGCTTTATTTTATCTCTAAACCACTTTTTCGTTAAACTGCTAATGTCCTGACAGTAGCCTCCCTCAACTTAGGTGTTTTTCCTAAGTTAAGGTGAACAATGTCTAATATTGGAATAGGGCCAAAGTTAGGTGTTAACGACCTAATTAGAGTTACTTAGAGTTATTGGGATATGAAAAAAAACTAACATAAGCTCAAAAAGGGTTAAAAAATGGATAAATCTTTTTGATGGGTCAGTTATTTCGGCTAAGTGGACTGAAAGTGCAAGGAGGCCGACTATTATATCTTATTGAATCAACCACAAAACAATATAAATAAATTAGGCAAGTTCTAAGTCTATAACATTACAAGAACTAAAACAAATGCTTTCACACACATGCAAATGAATTACACTTATTCTAATAACTCTTAGGATTTACATCACATAGTCATACACACTTTACATCCTAATTCCAATTACAGAATCACTAATGGTTGTTCAACATATGCTAAATGACAAGAGAAAATAGTCATACAAAGATTTTCATA
Source organism: Capsicum annuum (assembly GCF_002878395.1). NCBI lineage: Eukaryota > Viridiplantae > Streptophyta > Magnoliopsida > Solanales > Solanaceae > Capsicum > Capsicum annuum. The sequence goes on along the minus strand of NC_061115.1, from coordinate 179,098,907 downwards.
GTCTTTTGCCACAGTCATTCATCATCCATATATACCAAAAGGTGCTAAAATAAAAGACACTTTATAAATAGTCATCAACAAATGGATATTTACATCACCACCTAAGAAAAGAAAATGCAATCCTAGACATGCCGGTCCTACTAGATAACACACGGGAGGAAAATAACATAGGCAACAAAAATCTCCCGTGGTATAAGTACACCTACCCCTATATAAAAATAAATGTGTTGTCCTCAATGCATAAAATTAAAGTATAGAGAAGGGGAATACTTGTAAATCCTCTTATTCAGATGAGGCATCAGTTAGATGTGGTAAGGCTTCTTTGGCCTCACCTGCAGCAATGTTGACCCATATGGTGGTAGGGGTACTCACAATATCTTCCTCAAAAATTGGAGGTATGTCAACATAAGTGAGGTCTGGAGTGGGCCCCCTAGATGAGATAGAACTAGTGAAAACACCTGCAACTTCATTTGTAGCCTTTTTTTCCTCCTTGCTTTATCTCTCCTCGACCCCTTTGCAGTATTTTTTCATATCCTTGGCTTCTTTTTCTTCCGGTGTCATCGCTTCTTGCCTCCTTCTTTTACTAGCTTTTGTTTCTACACTTTCATCTACCTACTTGCATTTATCCATGTGCGGCATCCACATCAAGTCAAGAATGCCCTCATCTTCATCACTGATAACTAATGTAGGATAAAAAATGGGCTACTATAGTTTTTTGATTTTTTAGCTTCGCTATTCCCGCCTGTGTTTGTTTGAATTCTTCCATGAACTTAGCAAAATATGGACTATACATCACATCCAACCTTTTGTTGATATGCTTTTACATATGGTCTATCCTGATCTGAATGTTTTAAAAGGGACGGATTGCCTCAGGTACAATATGATCAACAAAAGGCTTGAATTGTGAAGCCCATGTGTCTATCTGCTTCTAGAATTATTTTTGTAGTTTAATAGACTTGGAAAATTTTTCCTGTGTTACCCTGTACTCCAAATACTTGGGTGGGACAGATGCTTTGTCTGAAGTCCCACCCATTTGCGGCATCGATGCGGAACCTGCAAAAGTACTCAGTGTCATATAAATGGGGGACACATAAGTAGTGATAGGAAATGACACACTTGCGGGAATCTCAAATGATCGGGGATGGTGCTGATTGTGTTTGGTAAGCCAGAGGTTTATTGACTCACATCTCAAACTTTGAGTCATCTTTTGATTTCTCAATGTCCTGCCTATGAGTATTCCGAACTTCATTGTCAACTTCTCAAATCAAAGGTACATTGGCCTTCCTGCATAAATTTGTGATCAAACATGGGAATAGTAGTGCGCTTGCCACTTTGTATTCCCTCACAAATATTTCAGCAACAATAATTTGGCCAAAATTGATCCTTAGCCCTGCATTCAGACTAGCCACCCGCACAGCCCTATGATTATCCAAATTAGCATCACCCCCTATTGGCATCAACCTCAATCGAACAATGGCCCACCAGAACTTAACTAAAAAGCTATGGGAGGATTTGGCAATACGCTCTCGTAGGTTTAGTGCCCAAGAGGGGTTGTTATCATCTGTAAGTAGCCCAAATAACCAAGGCCTTTGATTCAATGCTATGGTCAAAGGGTGCTCAAGCTCAGCAACCACAGTCGGTGCTTCATAATCGGGCCCAAATAATATTCTGTTGATTGTTTGAGCCAATATATTAATGTTTACCCCTCTTACCAAAACTGACTCCCTGTTGGACAAATCTAAATTCTTTGAGCCCTTGGGCTAGTCTTTCTCTGCCGTGCCAAATAATTGGCAAAAAACTCCATTACAAGATTCATTTGGTATGAACCGAGAGGCTTGTTCATCTAGGTTAACTCATACTTATTGAACTTTCACTCAAGTTCTAGATACTCATGCAATTCAAATGTCACTATCTGATACTCTTCGGCTATTGGGCTCTTGATTGGCCTGGTTGCAGTTGGTTCCAAGTCATCAAGGTATTTATCTCTTGCTCCCTCAACTTTCCACCTTAAAGCTTCCTTCGTTTGAGGGTCTTTTCTCTTAATTACATTTGCATCCTTAGTTTCCGATGCAGCAACTTGGTTGGGATTTAATGCCTCAACCCCTTACTTGTTGGGACTCGAACTTGTTCTATTGGAGATGTTGTCACTCTCCTTGTTAGACTGGGAGAGTGGTTGATTTATTCTTTTCCTTTGCCTAGTGTTGAAATTTAGGGCTTCCTCACTCAGAGTCGGTTCACCTCTTCCCCCCTGAGATCATCCCGTACCTATTATTAATGGAAGATTTCTTACCATATTTCCTGAATATCATATTAAGAAAATAGTTGGATCAGAGTTAACAAGAAAAAGTACTAAAAAAAAATACTGGATGGAAGGGTTCACGATCCGTCGAGCCTGCAATGGTCCGTCACCCTAGCCGTCGTGCTTTAAATAGTATCTCACATATCAGACAGGCTAGCAACGGTCAATCTAATGGCCCGTCAAAAGGCTGATGGTCATTTATGTAGTCCATCGTAGCTTATCCAGTAACTTCCAGTTTTGGCAACCTTTTGATGGTTAATCTGGCAGTACATCGGTAGTTCAAATATCTATCAAGATGGCCATCAATTTTAACTTCCACTTTAAAACTTCACTTAGGCATTTTGTCAAACATCTGATATGCCTTCCCACTTTATAATACAACAACGACATGAATTTAGCGTTTAAGCATAATTTTCCTCACTTTTAGCATATGGGCTACTCAGATTTCACCAAGAACAATGTACACCAAGGTTCATTTTCAAAATTATAATCAGAATCAAAAGTAAAACAAGGTAGTATTTCTTTAACAACAAACAACCTAATTAACCCATTTTTGTTAATTCAAAGAAGAAGAATAAGGTTGTGATCATTCCTTGATGGTGCAGTAAAGTTGTCTATTCTGACTTGCAAACTTGAATAAAAGAAACTTAATGCCTTTGTCAGAGATTATTAACTTATCTTCTGATATGAGGAAGATAGGGATAAGGCTATTTAAATAGGAGAAAAAAGGAAGAGGGAGTGTCCTAAGAGGAAATAATTGATCCTAGGTACTTTGAATGCAGAGGAAGTTAAATAGTTTTAGGATTTAAAAGGGAGGCAATGTATGAAACCGCTTCTTTTAATCATTTTAAAACCGTTTAAGTCAGATAAGCCCTATTTATTTGACATTTAATTGTACCCGAACTGACCCATCATCTAGGGTTAAGTTGACGGTTAACTTGACGGTCCGTCAGGACTCTGATGGTCCGTCAGGTTAGCCATCGCAACTTACCAAAATGATCTCACTTATTCGTTACTGCGATGGTTGACCCGGTGGTTCATCAATGATGTGATGGTCCATCGGGAAACCCATTAGTCCAAACCAAAAACTTGAAATTGTAGCTTGCGGTTGATGGGGTACTTGTGATAACGCTCAACTTACACCTCAAATAAGTGTAAGGCGATTGTCGTTAATATATTTATCCCAACTTAGGAGTTGGGTTTGAATCCATAGGGAACAATGTGAGTGGCGATTAAACTTGTTTGAAACTATAGCTACAAGTTAAATTCAAATAAATAATACAAAAAGACAAACTGGGGGATTTTATCAATCAAACAAATTCTAACGTTTCAACTTATTTTAGAACTCAAAACTTAGATTTCAATATTTCGAATCAATGATATAGAAAAACTAGGGTTGTGATCACTATGACTATTAATCTTCACTTAATAATAACTGTTCATGATTCTCGTGATAGGTAGGAACAACAGATTATCCCTGCCGATGATACTATCTGACTTATCTCTCAACCTCACCAGAAAATTTATTATCTAATTCTGTTGAACTTAGATAACTTATCTATTTCCAATAGGATGTTATCTCAGGTAGATTAATCCAGTTACGATATTTATCATTAAATAGAAAGTTGGTAGCTTTCGAGTCCCTGTTGATAATTCACGACCTCTAGTCTATTTCTCCGTTAAAAGCAAATAAAACATAAGGAATAACCTAATATTTTGCAACCAATAGATTCAAGTTAAAACAAAAGAACTTCAAGACGTTCCCACAATCACTCAAACCCTAATCCAACTATTAAATCAATGAAATAATAATCATAGATCCCACAACCCTAGTTATGGGTTTTAGTTGCTCATAAGATAGAAAGAGATAACAAAGATTGAATTCATAACTTAAACCAAGTGAACTTACAAAAGATGAAATTCAAAGTTGTTTCTACTTCAAGTACAATAAGAATTTCCCACAACTAAATCAAAGGATGGAAAATTGAATTCTAAGTTAAGAGAGTCGAAAATAAGTGAACTCCCCTCTTTTAAGTTACAAGATGTCAAAAGCTGCTTCCAAAATTATGAATGAAACCTTAAAGGCCGTTATTTATAGCCGTAACTTAAGACAAATTCAAAATTAATTGGAAAACCCTAAACTATGCCTTAAATACTTCAACCTAATTGTGAAAATAAAATAACAAAGTAAATAAAAGATCGGATTAGGTGATGCCCTGGCTGATGCCACGTTATGGTTCTGACGCCTTATCAGGGATGGGGTCAGATTAGCTCCAGTTGTCTTTAAGTTCTATCTAAAGCTGACGATGTTGCTGACGCCGCATCACGGATCTAACGGCGTTTTACTATCGTCGTCAGATGTCTTCTCCTTTTGCTAATTCTCTGCTTAAGGCTGACGCCCTTATTGATACCTTATTACAACTTTGATGCCACATCACCAATATCGTCAGAACTATTTTACTGCAACTCCCTAGTTAAGGCTGACGCCAATGCTGATAGCCTATCACAAGGCTGACGACTTATCATGGTTGTCATCAGCCATGTTTTCAGCTCTTTTTTGCTCAGATTTCTGCTCTTTTGCTCCATTATTATTTATTTCCATACATCTTGACTTTCCTACAAAATCTTAAGAAATAATATCAAAAACACCAATAATTACTTAAGATCTTACAATTATTTCAAGGTAAAAAGTCTTAGATGTGCTACAAAAATCTAACACATCAACACCCTCAACTTAAAATAATTGCTTCTCCTCAAGAAACTACATAACACCATACTACGATGCTTAACCAAGAGACACATAAGATACCTGTCACAGTTGATTATCAAGTTTAGCTCAAAACTCATGCCACTTTGCACGTTCAATTACTTATAAATCCAACTGTGCATATTAATGAAGATTAACAATGTGACCTAAAGGAATCAAGATATGGCATCAATTTAGTAATAATAACCATGCATATATACAAGTTACACTACCCAAACAAGTAAACAGCTATCAATGCAACCGATATTCCCTTACAACAAAGAAGTCTATCCTCACTCATATATGAACTCAAGCATCTCAATGCGGGGATGGTCAAGAGACACTCACTCTCAGAAAGAAACTCTAATCCATGCATGTCAAATACCATATGCTTGCCCTTATTTTCATTACCAAGGTCTCCAGACAGGTAAGTTAGGATCACTAAAGTTCTTTTCTTCGGCTTGTAATGTAGGCTAAGCGCTGGTATGATATTTAATGCTATTTAGAGTGACTAAGCCTCCTTGGCACTACCTTAACTTTTGGGGTTCACTTATTAACCTTGTTCTTCTATTTTTCCTTTCCTTGATCACACATTATTCAGGATGGATGTGGCTTTTCTGTTTCATTCTTTTTCTTTTCTTTTTCTTCTTCCACACCACCCAACTTTTTATTCTTTTTCACTTATTCTTTTTCTTTTATTCTACCTTTCTTCATACCTAGTTTACATCATGAACCCCTATGATAGCCACCCTCAACTTAGGTTGTTTACCTAAGTAAAGGTGTATAGTGTCTAAGAAGGATCGGGGCCAAAACAAGTTCATTATGATTTAAACAGCAAGGTGATAGGTGTCATAGAAAGAAATGGTCAATTTAGGCTCAAAATAGGGATCAAGAGATATCATGCATACAGGGAAGGTCATTTAGGCAAAAAAAAGTAACTTAAAAATCAAAACGGCCTATGATCCTTTCCTAACCCCTATCTTTCAACCAAGGTAAGACTAATCGGAAAAGTTCTAGATTTAACACACACAGGGAATTGAGTAAGACCTTACACACACATGGCACAATGGTACATCACAAGCTACTACCCATTAGGTTCATGTAATTTTTAGCAGTGATTATCATGTCCCTAGTACTAATGCCATAAAAAGATTCACAGTAGCCATATATAAATGCATATCACATAGTTATAAAACACACCAACGGAGAGGTGTTTATCATCTTAAAAATCAACAAAAATATGTCAACTGCTCTAGATACTTATTTTTCTCCAGTTAACCACAATACATCACAAAACAAATACAATACACCTAAACATGCTGGCTTTACTAGGACCAATACTCCGAGGAAAAGGGGCACGGCAACAAAAAGCCCAGGAGGATATCACACCCACAAGTAGCCCTACCCTTAACTTAATATCAGGTAGTGATACAAACGCGTCAATCCAAAACAAGAGAGTTAGAAATATACCTGTGGCACCATGGGTGAGAAGATCTGATGTCAATCATACAATATAATTACGAACAACAAAGTACCTTGGGTTTTCTCCCAATAAGTGCCTAATTTAATATCGCGGTATGACCCAACTCATCTTTTTCATCTAACTTGAGGATATGAACTTCACCCCCAACTTAGAGTCCATCTTTTTGCCTCGCTTATAGGGAGGTTGTACAAAGATTAAGAAGCTGAGTAATTGATGATGCATGGTAAACAACTCAGCTTTAAAGTGAGGTGTTTTTTTGTGTTGCTTATCAAGTGTAAAATAAAGAATATAGGATTCTTGTTCCTCATCCTCACAGTCTTCCACTATTTTAGATGATTCCACTGATAAGATATCATCTAAACATAATGTGGAAAAATGCTTCGAGTATGGCCCAACAAATCCTACTTCAAAATTTACACTATCCTCTACACACTCACTTTTATTCATCTTCTCAAAATTTTTACTTTGAATTGGGCTAGAGTTTTAATAAGAGATTGGCTTGGTTTTTTCTTTTGCCTCTGGCACCATTTCCTCAATCTTGGCATCATCCCTCATGGTTGGCTCAATTGGTTAGGAAATCTTCAAGGGTTGATCAACATCAAGCTCATAATCATTATAGGAATCTTGTTCTTCATTTTCATACTCTTCCATTATTTTAAATGATTCCACAGACAAGATATCATCTAACCATAATGTAGAAAAGTGTTTTAGATGATTGACCTCGATATCCATCTCTTCTATCCTTTCTCCTCCCTTGTTAAATGCCCTAATGTTTTGACTTATGTCACATATGGTATCATTCGTTGTGTCTGTACGATCTAACATTAGTTGAAGGATAGCTTCAATGTCACTCTTTCCAGTGCTGCGTTCTTTCTTTTCTTGACCATAAGACTGTCATACTCATAAGAAGAACTAAAACTTGGGTTAGAACAATAGGGGGAGGGGGAATTTGAGCCATCACTCCAATGTCCATCTTGACCACCACATAAAGAACAATTATACTTTTGGTAGGGTGGAGATGGTGCGCACATCTCTCTCCGGGGAGCATATCTACAGTGATGCCAAAAGTGGGGTCCTCATAATGTGGACATGGATCATCTAGATAAGATTTCCAACCATCAAACTTACATTCATTCCATGATGCCACAGTAAGAAAAAACAAAAATAAAGAAAATCTACCTAACATAAGAAACAAAAGAAATCACAAACAAATATTTACAAGTTTGAATTCAAGCAAGTAAGCTAAAATTCCAAACTAATTCAATACGCCAAATTGTTCCCCGGAAACAGCGCCATTTTTGATAACGCTCAACTTACACCTCAAATAAGTGCAAAGCGGTCGTCGTCAATATATTTACCCAACTTTGGAGGTAGGGTCGAATCCACAGGGAACAATGTGAGTGGCGATTAAACTAGTTCGAAACTATAGCTACAAGTCAAATTCAAATAAATAATAAGAAAAGACAAACTAGGGGTTTTAATAAATCAAACTAATTCTAACGTTTCAACTTATTTTAGAAATCAAAACTTATATTTCAATATTTCAAATCAATGATATAGAAAAAATACGGTTGTGATCACTATGACTATTAATATCCATTGAATAATAACTGTCCATGATTCTTGTGATAGGTGGGAACAACAAATTATCCCTGCCAATGATGCTATTAGACTTATCTCTCGACCTCACCAAACAATTTATTATTTAATTCTCTCAAACTTAGATAAATTATCTATTTCCAATAGGATATTATCTCAGTTAGATTAAACCAGTTATGACTTAATCATTAAATAGAAGGTTGGTAGCTTCCGAGTCACTATTGATAATTCATGACCTCTAGTCTATTTCTCCGTTAGAAGCAAATAAAACCTAAGGCATAACCTAATGTTTGCAGCCAATAGATTCAAGTTAAAACAACAGAATTTCAAGACGTTCCCACAATCACTCAAACCCTAATCCAACTATTAAATCAATGAAATAATAATCATAGATCCCACAACCCTAGTTGTGGGTTTTAGTTGCTCATAAGATAGAAAGAGATAACAAAGATTGAATTCATAACTTAAACCAAGTGAACTTACAAAAGATGAAATTCAAATTTGTTTCTCGTTCAAGTACAATAAGAATTTCCCACAACTAAATGAAAGGATGGAAAATTGAATTCTAAGTTAAGAGAGAAGAAAACAAGTGAACTCCCCTTTTTTAAGTTACAAGATGTCAAAAGTTGCTTCCAAAATTATGAATGAAACCTTAAAGGCCGCTATTTATAGCCATAACTTAAGACAAATTCAAAATTAATTGGAAAACCCTAAACTATGCCTTAAATACTTCAACCTAATAGTGGAAATAAAATAACAAAGTAAATAAATTCTTACATTAGGTGACGCCCTGGCTGATGCCATGTCAAGGACCTGACGCCTTATCACGAATGGCATCAGATTAGCTCTAGTTGTCTTCAAGTTCTGTCTAAAGTTGACGATGTTGCTGACGCCATATCACAGATCTGATGGTGTTTCTGATAACGCTCAATCTACAGCTCTCGTGGGAGTGTAAAGCGGTCGTT